>NC_048220.1:131636408-131737835 GCF_002007445.2 Ailuropoda melanoleuca
CTTTACATCGGAAGCTGGGGATGTACTGTATGGTGACTAACATAATATAATAAAAAATCATTAAAAAATAATAAAATTNTAGTGCACTGGGTGTTATATGCAACTAATGAATCATCGAGCTTTACATCGGAAGCTGGGGATGTACTGTATGCTGACTAACATAATATAATAAAAAATCATTAAAAAATAATAAAATTAAAAAAAAAGAAGAAGTGTGAAGGCTTGCTGAAGGGAGATTGGCACTAAAATCAAATTTTGGCTGATATATTTTTCCTGAAAATTAAATATTTTATTGTAGTCATTGTCTCATACTATTCAATAAGCTGTCATGTAATGTTTTTATATGAAAGAAAAAAAACAGTCTCCTGGTTCCAAGCTTTTTCTTTCTCAAAAACTAACAAGTTTTATCTTATTTAAAGTGTACCATTTTCTAAGATTGCATTACAAATAAGAAATGTAATTCTTCAGAGAATTTTCTTTTGATATCTTGATCCATTTATTATACATATAGTTGTTATTGTTGTTGTTTTTGTTGGTAGAATCTTTTTTATTCAGGAAAAAAATAAACCCAAAAAACAAAGTTTTCAACCACACACAGTAGAAGTTTGGGTAGGGGAGGGGTATCTGTCAAACCAGCCCCAGGCCCAGCCCATGTGGTTTTGGCAGCAATAAGGGGTGTGGGCTAATGGCCCCCAAAATAAAAATGGCCTATGTGTGTGTATGGAAAGGAGAAGGGTGCAGAAACAGTGTGGAGTGGTGGGGAGAAGGGGTGGACGAGGTCAGTACTGGGAACGCCGCAGGTGGGAGACTATTTCATAACATTTTATTGATCATACCACCATGGACACCTTTGCAGATCAGCAGGACTAGTGTCTCGGCAATCATGGTGACGGCGATGTTGAAAGTGGGAGTTCCACTGGTGTTCTTGGTACTATGATCCATTGTAAATTCTCCATCCTGCAGCAGTGAGTTCCGGATAACAACATTTCTGGCCCCCAAGTGTCAGCCCATTCATGAAAAGTCTTTACTGGTCTTTTTTTGGAAACTCTACTGAATTTCAGAAGTTCCAAATATTGAAGTCACAGGATTCTGTCCAAAGATTTTCAGTCTCAGCTATATAAGTACAATAAATGTTAAAATAATAATTTTGTAGAAAATAATTTTAATTGTGTTAGATTATAAGTTTTATTTATCCACAGTAAGAAGGATCTTCCTCATCCTGGATCAGTAGACGAAAAAGGAAATCTTGGCGAGAGGAAGCATCATTTTGCTTTAGGCTAAGGATGAATGAGAAATGTGCATGTGCCTTGAACTCTGGCTGACACTGCTCACAACTTCACTCACATATGAATGCAGGTGATACATCCGTAAATGTGTACTCCAGGTATTTCTAAATACCTATACTTGTATATCCATAAAGCATAGAATACTTCTTGCTGTTTAAATACAAAAGGTATGTGCTATTACAGGTTTAGAATCCTCAGTTTTAAATAATACAAATGATCTGTTTCCAAGTATTATATTGCTTACTTGGTTATCTTCAACAGAATTATTATTCTGTTTCTTCTCATCTGCAAAATGCTGTTTAATGTACTGACAGTGTGACTGCTGATTCATCAGAAAGGATATGACAGTATTATGCCAGCAGTTAAGAAAGATTTGCTGTTTAAAACAAAGTAATGAGTTCCTCAAATTTTTTAAAAGTGCGTTTGGATAGTAGGAAAGTGCCAGGTTCATCATTGGAACTATCTAGCAATGATTCTCACACTTTCATCTTACACCTTTCCATATGAACATTATCTACATTGTTTCATCACATGGGCCAAGCAGCTTGATTTTTTTTTTCTCAGAAAAGGGTAAGAAAAGCGCATCCTGAAGTGTTCAGTCATTTCAAAAAGTGGATTTTAGAGTGTTGGGTCATTTAATTAGAGAAGAGAAATGTAGTATGAAATGTTAGCAATCTAAGAGACACAACTCATTCAAATAACATTCAAATTAAAGTCTCCTGAACCCTAGGTCTGATTTTTAAATCAAGTTTTCATATTTACTTTTCATAAAGATGAAAAGAATGGTAATACACCAGTAAGAACTAAGCTACACTGAATCAAAGATGTGTATTACGTCCCAATACTGTATCATGTAAAGATGATTCAATAATAAAATGTAGTGTCATCATACTATAATTCTACAAAACATGCCAGACATGATGAGGAACATTGAAATATTTATATACTATTTACAGTTTAGAAAGAAAAGTATGAAAAACCCAAATTTTAGAATCCTGTTGCTAGGTTCCTACATGGGGAAATCGGTATAATACCTTATGATCACACACACATTGTTTAACTTCTCTATTCCTCACTTTCCTAATTTAAAAAGATGTTATCTCCTCCATAAATTGAATGAGATGATGAACATATAATATCAGTTCATAGTGTCTTACTCATAGTACATGCTTAATAAACGTTTGATGAATCTGTGAGTAATGTCTAACAGAAGTACATGGAAAGGTCATCATGTTATTTCATAGTATAAAGGATATTTAAATTTCAACTGGCTCAGTCTCCAAGTGGATACTGATCTCTTTTTGATCCCACAAGAAGCAGAATAGCAACTTCTGATCCTGTCTTTAACAAGGAATTTACTTCTCTATGAGGCAGCATATTTCATGATGACTATTTTCCTGGGATCCCATTAATGCTAACATTTAAGAAATGTCCCCTTGAATGAACAGTAAACACTACTTCCTAAATTGTTTGCTCATTGAAGCCAAAGAAAGAACCTTTTCTTCAAGATCCCTTTCATAGATTGTAAGACTACAATCATACCCACCCTAAAGCTTTTCTTTATTTTGAAATAAAACATCTTTAGTTCCTTCATGATAAATTTCAAATTGCTGTGCACCTGCTTATTTTCACATTCAAAGCCCTCTTCAAACAACACATTTTAGTGGACACAGTATTTTAGTTGTTCTGCTCTAAGCCCATTGTAAGTGCCTTTTATTTCTGTCTTGGGCTCATTAATGTTTTTTGCCTGTGTCTATTTAGTTCTTGTTTTCATTTGGTTTTGTTACTTTTTTAACCACACCCATTGTTTGATCCCTATTACCCTATATATCTAGAGAAATGTTTTAACAAATTGCACATAACCATGTTCATATTTGTGAATTGTCCAAAAATAATGTGGCACGTCTTCAGGACTCCAGTCATCTAAAAGCTTTGAGTAAGGCAGTCCCAAAGACTGAGCTTTGGTTCCTCCTCTCCCACGTTGTTCTCCTTTGCCTTTATTGCCTCTTTTTAAGCTATCATTTTAAAATTTATTGAGGTTGTATTATCTGCTAGGTTGAATAATTTACCTACATTATCTTTAGTCCTTACAACCAATAGACAAGGTAGTTAGTTTCCCATTGTGCAAAGAGGCTGATTGAGAGGTTGTCCTAAAAGCTCATGCACTTCACTGGGTAGAATTTATGGACCAGTAACTTTGGGGCACACCCTTTGGAAATGGTTGTGCATTTAATTTATTGCACTTTTTGAAGTCTGTATTTCTACATGATATTTATTATCATTTTATGAATGACTTTATCAAATGCCTTAATGACTTTCTAGTACATTGTCTTGAGGGTCAAAACACTAAAAGTACACTTTATCTCTCAAATATCAACCAAAAATAACTTCAATCACAACAAAAGTGAAAAAGAGGGAAAAAACACTTAGCCACAAAACTCTGTGCAGTTATGAACTGAAACAAGGAGCAATAGCAAAAACAAATGTTATTAGGGCCTATTTAGAAAGTACATCAGGCAGACCTGAGTTTAGTGACCAACTCTATCACATTCAGTGAGTTTCAGTAAGTTAATATTTCCTAAAAAATACAACTTTGTATTCTAATATCTGCAAAGTACCTAGCAATTCCTAGTATTGTAACAAAAATAAGCTGTAATAAAATCCAGCATATAATAGATTGCATGAGCGTGCTACGAACTTAGCAGCCAGCATAGGTTACCCTATGCAATGGTAACTAATCCCCAAAATTCAGTGGCTCATTCTATATAAGAATGACGTCTATGTCTGATGAATGCTATGTGTCTATTGTGACTTGACAGGGAATTTTACTCATTGTAATCACCGAAGAACCAAGGATGACAGACATTCTTCCTACATATCATCTAATTGTTGAGAAGTTAAAACAAAAACAAAATAAAACCAAACAACAATAAAAAAAAAGGGGGAAAGGTCTATGCTCAGTCATATGATGGATCTTAAATTTTCCACATGGAAGCAATTAGTGAACTTGCATTCATTGGCCTTTAAAATAAATCTTATATGCCTTACAGACTTACTACAAAATTTCTGAAAGGAGGAGTACAAAAGTAAATGTTGAACCATATATTAGAGCTCTCCAGAAAAAAAAGAACCAGTGCGTGTGTGTGTGTGTGTGTGTGTGTATTATGTGTGTATAGAAAGAGATTCATGGGGTGCCTGCCTGGCTCAGTCGGTTGGTCATCTGACTCTTGATTTTGGCTCAGGTCATGGTCTCAGAGTCCTGAGATCAAGCCCCATGTTGGACTCCGTGCTCAGCAGGGAGTCTGCTTAAGGATTTTCTCTCTCTCTCTGACCCTCCCCTTACTCACACTCTCTCTCTCACACTAGAATAAATAAATAAATCTTAAAAAGAGGGAGAGGGGGAGAGAGAGAAAGAGATTCATTATAAGAAATTGGCTCATGTTACATGGAAACAGAGAAGTCCAGACCCAGGATAGCCAGTGGTATAGTCCATTTTAGTTTCAAAGACAGAAGAAGACAATGTTCCAGCTTGAAGATAATTAGGCCAAGACAAATAACTCTTGCTTACTCTTCTTCCTATTCAAACCTTCAACAGATTGAATGAGGTCCACCCACCATGGGGAGAACAATCTGTTTAACTCAGTCTACCAATTCAAATGTTAAATTCATCCAGAAACATCCTCATAGACATATCCAGAAATAGTGTTTAAGCTAATATCTGGGCACCCTGTGACCCAGTCATGTTGACATACACAATTAACCATCATAAACAGTGGCTTCCAAACACTAAATTTGGAATACATGTAGGGGTTTGAAAAAAAAATCCAGAAAATAGAATGATTTCAAATAAACAGGAAAGGGAAAGCTATTACAGTGCATTTTTAAGCAAAGTTTATGTAAGGGCAACATCCCCCCTTCATTTTGTGGTTAGGAAAGTACTTGAAGGTAAATGAATCCCTGGCCCTCATGTTTTAATCTCATGGTAGAAAAGCCAAAACCCCATCAATTTCTTATTTCCATGTACAGCCACAGTTCTCTCCCCCTACACACTCCATATTCCCATCCACATATGTGTCTAACACACTTCAGAAATGATACCACACAGCTGCTTCTGTAACCATCTGTTTCATTGTAAGTACTCCTTTTCCATTTTATGTAATTTCTGAGAATTGTGTCATTCTTGTATGAAGTTCCTCTTCTTTTATATTGTGGCACTGTAAGATCAGAGGTTTTTTAAATAAATGTATATACAATTTTATGCTGCGTGTATGTTTATATTTTCACCAGAATAGCATCTAATCACCATGAAGAGTTTGGAATTACATAGCCAATAATTACCGTTCATTTATAGGAAGTAATATCTATAAACCAAGGACAACCTACACAACTACATTTCAATTATGTAAGCATTATTAACATTAACGGAAGAGATTAGTCATTATGTGAACTAAAAGACTCATATACATGGTTTGCCAATGGCATAACAGAAGGTAAAGAACCTAATTTTCAATGACAACTGACATATAGCAAAAAAAAAAGAATCTTTCTGACTTGATGTTTCGTTCCAACATTTCAAAATAAAGGATTAAATTTTTCAAATTGGAAAGGAAAAAGAAATACTACAACCACATTAGGCAAAAACAACTCTAGAATCTAAATGTTGAAATCATTTCATTCTGAGGGGTGAGACACTGAAACCAGGGATTTCAGACAGTCTGCTTTCTTCCTGGTGAGCGGTTCCTTCCCTCTCTTGTGATTTTCCCAAGTCTGTTTTGCAGCGGCCTGGAGGTGTCGGTACAACTAAACACGATGTTTATGCTCCAATCTGTTTGATCAGAGACACACCTGTCCTTCAGGTACTTCCATATTCTCTGCTAGTTGTAGACTGCAGTACAAAGACATTTCAGATGACAAAAAAAAAAAAGTTTTAGGGATTACCTCATTTAACCTCGTCACTTTGTAAAAGAAGAAACATTTTTTAAAAGAGACAGATGCAGCTTCTCGTCACTAACAGAAGTATCATTAATCGCTTCCTCTTTCTGAACCTCTGACTGAACATGCATTGCATGTAAAATAAAGGTTGCTTTAGAGCTGTGGAAAGGTGACGGCTTGTTCCAAGGTCTTATGCAAGGAAAATATCAAGGGAAAATGTCACTTGTGTTCCCTTTCCCTCCCAGCTCAGTTCTTTCCAGAGATCTAACTTTATTTAGTAGATGTCAGCATACATCTACCACAAAATTAAGGGACAACCAAAGGGTGATTTAGAGAAGCTGCCTCCTTTATAGATTTACTACTAATGTGTTATTTAACCATAGACGAATTAATCTAGCTTTCTTCAGCTTATCTGATAAAGGAAAAGGTGACTGGTTTTCTTTTCTAAATTTTGAAACATGGATGTCTTTTAAGATTCTGTTGAAATGAGAGAAATATTTTTCTATAAAGGGACATTACCCAAGCTTTGTATATGAAATAGTTTCTCAAATTTAAGAGTATAATTCCCTCAATGGCTACAGCTAGCTTCTGACAGCAGGTGAATCATATGTTCCTGGAAATTGCATAGTGCAAACAATCCAGGTGGTTCAAACGTCTAATACAGGACCTAGCACACTCAGTAAAAGGCAGTAAGGCAGCAAAGTGTTAAATTGAGAAACATGCACACCTAGGTTCAAAGACTGACTTTGGGAACTTTCTAGAAAATAAACTCTCCAAACCTTGACCTCTATCTATTTCCACCCAGCTAGGTTGGTGTAGAGGTAAGCCATTTTTATGTAATCCAATGTAACAGCACCGTGCACTCAACATAAACATTAGATTTCTTAACTAGGCGATTAGGACATCTACATGGAGATAGGCATTAGGACATGGGCATCTTTGGGAAGATATTATTCTACTTACCATACTAACCATTTTTTTAAAATTTCTGATCGTTAGAATTTCTAATCCTCTCTCTAAGGCTAGTTTTATCTCAACCTTCTCTGTAAAACAGCTTGTCCATTCCTGCTGAAAAAGATCTTGCTCTTTTGAGATTTGTAATAGATCCTGTTGTCTGGGTCATTCATTGAGTTCTCTTTTTCCTCCAAACTTTGGTTTACTGTATATATCTAAACCGATGTTGATTTATTAGATTTTATTTGGTACTGCATTCACATGTTTTCCCCTTAACAATCCAGAAGTGACCAATTTCTTAAAAAAAAAAAAAAAGCTTCAAAAAGAGAAAGAACTTATATTTCTAGTTTAGCACTTAGGAAAATGGCTTCCATTTTATAGATTGATAGATTGGCCTTGTTCTGTCTTTCTTTCTCAATATCAGCCAACCATATTCCCCAGATGCCATATTTCCTAATCACAGATGTTGGACATTCTATTTGCTTTGCAGATAAGCCCTACCTCTCTAGTTTATTGGTGGAAAGTGAATTCACTTCATTTCTTTTCTCTAAAAATCTGCCTTGACAAATCACCTTTAAGTGTCCATTGCTCCCATGTAAAGATATTTTTGTTTTGTCACATTTGAAATATTTATATTCTGTACTAATTATCCTAATGTTATTTCTTTACAAATATCATGTAAAGGTTAAAGATTCTCAAGAGTTGTTGCTCTAGGTTTTGTTTTTTGAAAAACACAGTAGTTTATGCATGAGTATCTTGGATTTCTTCCAAAACCAGTGTCACTACCTGACTTTCCAATTAAAACAGAAACTGGAGCAGAGGGATCAGCAGGGTTGAAACTGAGGTCTCACTTTACGAGATGTAAGTGAGGTAGTTAGCCAACTCCCTAGTGCTCTCAGAAATTGCATGAGGTCACTGGGGAATTTTTATATCTTTGTTACCTGCCATTTTAGATTTGACAATTTGTTATTCCTAATACTATACCCAGGAATCTGTGACGACACCAGCCTCTTCTAAAGCTTGTTAATACGTAAACGCTTTAAACCATTAATTTTTCAAGTCCTTCTTTTCTCCCAGTTATAGGTTAAGGGGATACTCATTCTTTCTGGTCATTATCATCACAGTAATTTGACTGTAACAACCTTTTTTTTACAGATAAAATTTAGTCCAACATAAACCAGAATTAATAAAGATCAGAGCCACTTACAGGATTCCAGAACTATTTCATCTATAAATTTTCTTTGAACAAACTCAGGCAGTTCATGCACAGGTAGCAATAATGATATTGCTGAGGTCCCTTCATGGTTCTCTTGGGCTTCTGTGAATTTTTGAGAAAGTAAAGGAAATGTACACAGACACTCATGTCCTCTGCATTAAGGAGATGGATGAGCCGAGTGTCAGTTTTGAAATTTTCTGTTTAAATAGTCAGTTCTCACTGCAAGCAAAATTCCTCCTGACAGGGCAAACATGATTATATTAGGTCAAACCCATCATTTCACAATATTTGCACAACTTTCTTATAACTCTACTTTTTCATCTGTCTGTGCAGGGCTAGCTGGTCCATAAAGCCACATTTGTTTTAGTTGTCTAGGCCACTTTGGAAAGTTCGCCTCCTAATTCCTAGCATCATTCCTATTTCATTGGGATATGAACAATTTTCTCCATCTCTTCTATTGGCCAATCACATCTCAGTATGTCCGAATTCCTTATGCCCTTAACTGATATCCATAAAGTACACATTTGTATAATATAACTCAAGCTTTTTCTTATTTTTTTAATCCAGCACTACTTCCTACTTTGCTCACGTTGTAACATGACCAATCATTGCAACTTACGCTTCATAAACTACAAGAATGGGTTTTGGCCGATCCTGAAGCCAGTATTCATTGGTACATACTAGAAGAACTGCAACAGTCACATGTGCATATCTTATTATCATATCACTGCTTTGACAGACATGTCATAATATTTCTGTCCCTCTGCTTCTATGAAGGTAGCTTTAGTGTAAACACTACACATGGAAGTTAGATTATTTGTTTTGTAAGTATGGTACATTCTGAGGTATTCTCTCAGAACACTTTTCAAGAAGTGAGGTTAGTTCCTGGCTGCCAGCTATTAATAACAAGAGTCCATTTCATCTGTTAAGCTGAAGTTATACCCTTCTTCCATCTCCCTCAGCCAATGACAGATCAAGGTAGTGGTACAAGGGCCTAAACATTTCTACCCTACACAAGACTTCATTAATGGCCCCCTATTGGGCTGGAAAAGACTTTGACACAGAGATTCATCATGGCCCTTGTTGGAGTAAGGGATGAAAACAAACAATCATCTAAAAACCACACACACAAAAACACAGTATCTTTATATCTTCATTGCTAGAATCACACATATTCTTAGGGGGAAAAATCTACCAGTGTGAAAACAATAGAAAAAAGTTATTAGTTTCTTGTTTGTTTTAATTCCATTCAAACACTCACAATACAAAACAAATGTGCACTTTTGGTTTGGGGTTCTTTTGTTACCTGATTCTTTTGTGCAGTGATTAAAAAGTCACATAAAGGTATAAGTCATATAATACACATCATCTCCTTTTGGAATTTTTGAAGAGTTCCAAAGCTGATATACTTTATAAATGATTCTCACTAGTGTTTTATATTTAAAATGGCGTTATAAAGTATCACTTTTGAGAAGCTGTAGAATTTGAGAAGCTCTATGATTCACTCTCAGTTGTAGCATTCTAAGATGCTCTCTAAGATTTCCATCCCTTTGTTGTACTGCTGTTCCCTGGGACAGTAAGATGATGGATTTTACTCCCATGATTGGGTTATGTTAGAAGGCATAGTTGAACTCAAGATAGGGAAGTAGTCTGGAAAGGCTCGACCTGATTACATGAGCCCTTTTAAAGGAGGTGATTTTCTTCAGTGGGGGACACAAGAGGAAGTCCTAGATTGGAAATAAGGGAAGGATTCAAAGCACCATCCTGGCTTGAAGATGGAGAGGGCCATGTGGCAGAAACTGTAGACAACTTCCAGGACCTGTGAGTGGCCCGTGGCTAACCACTATCAAGGAAAAAGAGACCTCAATCCTATAACTACAGGGAACTAAAATCTAGTAACAACTAGAAAGAGCTAGGGAATGGATTCCCCCACCCCAGGATCCAAATGAGAACTTAGACTATCATACACTTTGACTTCAGCCTGTGGTACACTGAGCAGAGAACTCAATCATGTGAATTTGCTTCTTAGTTACAGAATTATGTTGTTTCACAGTGCTGAATTTGTGGTAACTTGTTACACAGCAATAGAAACTAAGACAGTTATGTTCTTTCATGGTTTAGAAAAATTAGAAGACATATCTTTCTTGAACTTTCCAAATTATAATTCACTATTCTGTATCATAGAAAAGTCGTTAAGTCATAAATGTTAAACCGAACTCCCCCATGAGTTTGTGTAGTGTAGAGCCCAGCAGCTGAAAACACTGACTGCCCCATATTGCCAGGGAACACTCTTCTCAGAGCTTCCTTTGCTCCCGTGGGAAATGCAAGAAAAATACTCTCTCCCTCAGTAGTACTCAAAGAATTAATGTAGGTAAAGGCATCCAGCACTGGCTGTGATGTGTAGTAAGTTTTTAATAAATGCTCAATCCTTTCCCCATCTTTCCCACTGAATTTTTAATTCTTTTTCATTACCATATATTTTAAACATAAGGTGGCTGAGTGTCTACCTTAGAAAACAGAAAACAGAGTTGGACATTATAATTTCGAATTGGTACTAACAACGGGAAATGTCTGAACTGACTAAAGGAAACCATTATCAAAATTGATAAAAATTAGATTATGTATTATATTTTATTCAGACTTATTCCTCATTCTGTATTATATTAACCAACCTAAAAGTCTACTATACATATTATGTGGATGTTAGTAGTTTATATATTTGAACACATAATTTATTTTTACATAAAAAGTGTATGGATTCATTTCTTTATAAACACAACTTGAAATAACTAGTATTTTCTCTTTTTTTCAAAAATTTTATTTATTTATTAGAGAGAAAGCAGAAGTGGGGGTGGGGAGTGGCAGAGGGAGAAGCATACTTTCTCCTGAGCAGGGAGCCTGCCAATGTGGAGCTCTGTCCCAGGACCCCTAGATCATGACCTGAGCTGAAGGTAGATGCCTACCGATTGAGCCACCAAGGTGCCCCACTACTACTATTTTCATAAACAAAATTGTCTGTGGATCCTAATATTAACATCCAACTTCCATTATGTGAAGCTGCTTTTTAGCTAGAACTTCCTTTTTATTTTCAATAGACAGTGTTGACCTTATTCCTAATGTTGCCCCAACAGTCGCTGTTGCCAAGTAGGGTCGAACATTTGCTCGATTTCAACCTAAATATAGCTTTATAAGAAGAGTTCCAAGCTAGACAATAAGACATTTATATTTTGCTACCTGGTGAAAAACTGGAATTGCTATGCTTAAATACATGTAGATGCAAGTAACATGTATTATTTGGATAGGTTTATGCCAAATATTTTCTAACTACAGTATATGTTTAGTATATACATATTACTTCCAAACTTCACAGAAATTCCATGAGAGAGATATTATCTATTTTTGTTTGTTTGTTTTACATTTGAAGAAACTAGAGACTGTAAATAATTTACCAGTGTTCACATAGCAACTAATCTGTAAAATCATCATTTGACCAACATCATATCTGCCTAGCCACAAATTCCCTCACAAATTCCTATCCAACAAGATATTTCAATATGTTCTCCTGTTATAGAAGTGCAACCTGTTCTATGAACAATCCCAGGTCAGGTTACCAATGTGAAGCAAAATTAACTTACCTAAGACAGAATGGTGCACGAGTACATTTAATTTGTATAAGAGATAGAATAGAAAAAAACAGTAATGTTTTAGAATATTTTATTCTCTGTCTCTCTCTCTCTCTTCTCTGACTCTCTCTCCTTTGGAAATGGTTCCAAATAAGATTTTTTATTGGATTTGGTAGTTGATAGACTTTAATAGGACATGTTTTGTGGCAGAAGTTATCACTCTGGAAAAGGGATCAAGTGATAAATGGATAGTCCTTGAAGGAGCATGTAACCAAGAATATAAAGAAACAGAATATGTAAAACATACATATGAAATAAAAGAATTTGATGAGTGGCTACCTTAGAAAACAGAGTTGAAGATTGTAATTTTGAATTGGTATGAACAATGGGAAACATCTGAACTGACTAAAGGAAAATGAGGCTGAGGACAAGAAAACTGATTAAGAGAAAAAAATAGTAGTTAAAAATGACCTGGGCCTTCGCCACACATTACTCTGTTGAAAGGAAATAAAAGTCATATTTGTGAAACAAAGAGTGGTGAGGTTTGGCCAAAGACAAAACTAAAATGCTGATTTGCCTTTGCTAATTAACTAAATGACTGAACTTTGGTCATTTACATGCCCACTAGTTTGAAAGTATATGAATCCATCTTGTATGTTTATATCAATATTGCCTAAATGAAAACATGACCAATTAAGTATAAAGAGAGAATAGAGAAGTGGGAAGAATGTCAACATATTTATTATCTTGGTATTTTTCTTAGGCTGCCCTATGTATCCCAGAAAACATTTGTATACTTTATATGAGTTTTCCACATTTCTCAAAAACCTGCAACATTCCACAAATTAAGACATAGCCTCTATCCCTTAGAAACTCATAGCCAAGTGGGAATGTAGCCCACAAACAAATACTGCAGTGTAATATGTCTGTGCTTTTATTTAGGAAAGAAGGCAGATTTCTTCCTGCAGTAAAGAGGGAATGTCCATCACTGCCATGCAGTGAAGGAAGATTTACAAAGCAAAATTCCTTTGAGCTAGATCTTGTTAGGTAGAAATCTGAGCAGAAAAGAGTGACAGGCTATTCCAGGCAGAGGGAAAGAAATGTACAAAGGCATGAAACAAACAAGGGTCAAGGAAGGTCGGAATTATTGGAGTGAGATCAGGGAATTCTTAGTAAATAAGCAACAATACCGAAGACTATCTAAGTTGAGTCATGATATCACTACACCCTCATTTGTTTTCAAAGCACCCACTCCTTTTAATACTCAAACCCACTGCCTGAATCTGGATCTGACCCTAGAGTAACTACTTTCAAGTGCTTGACCTGGCTTTAGTCCCACACTTTTCACTCGATGGCCTATCCTGCTTATAGGAATAATACATCCATCACTGTTCCAACTCCTTCAGTGACTCTCAACCACTCGTATGACACAATTTAAACCATTAGTAAAGCTGATGAGATTGTTTTTCATCTTCTTATCACCTCATTATGTCAACATATGAAGACAACTTTTTAGTCATTCCTAAGGACTTACCATTCTCCAACTTTTTCATTCTCTTATATAGTCCATTTTCTCGTATCTTTACACAGTCTATAAATCCTGCTTATCTTTGTTTCTCTACACTGGGGTTACATGGTAAGCAGGACAAACATATTCTCATGGTTCAGAACCTTGCTGAAATACCAATGGACCTTTGAAGAGTTTCCTCACCTCTGCCTTTTAAACCTCACGTTACTCCTTTCATGTCTCAAGGGACATTTTATAGAACATTATTATATTATTCTAGCTCACTTTGCCTATTATTTATTTTACATAGCACCCTACCTGCAGTTTAAACACTTTGATAGCAGGAAGGTACATATTATTTCTTAAAATTAGAGCCTAGTAGAATACTAAACAGAGTTGGATTCTATAGGAAGTTTTTTGAGCAAATAAATGATTATGTAAAGAAAGATTGATAAGAAAGTTTGGATTTCAGTCTTTAGACAATGGTTAATTTAAGATATTTTGGCAGAAGAATAGTAGTTTCATGATGAGATTGGTTTTTTTAAATCTAATTTTGTTTACGCTATGTGATGGCTATTATGAATCTGTCTGCTCAACACTCACTGCAACTAGTATTGCTTCTTGTATTGCCTTGACCTGAAAACTAAAATCTGCATTTCCCAGACTTCGTTGCATCAAGAGTTCTAGGTATAAGGTAAGTTCTCTTATTAGTGCACTAATGGCAAGCTATGCAGCATTGTGTTGGTTAGGGGGAGAGACTGAGCATTTTGTCAACTCAGATCACAGACAATATGATCCTGGAGTGCTTTACGTCATGGCTAATCTTGCTCATTGGTGGCCCAGTTTTGTGTAGTTTTGGAGTTCTTCATGGTAGCTCAGACTTTTAAACACATTAAAGACTCTTTGTACTATCTGTACATCTTATGAAATCCCTTTCTTCTTTAGCTAAAAGGCATTTATTTTTATAAAACTAGGAATGTCAGCCAATGAACAGTATAAACAATTAAATAAGAGTAGTAAAGAAAGGGTACAGCAAGTAGAGTAACTTACAGTTGAGATATGTTAGATGCCTTTCAAAGCAAAGTTGAGGACTGTAGATATTAGACTATGGGAATTGATTTGAGAGTCATCTTTGAAATAAAGATATAACTAAAAATTAACTGAAAGAGGAAGGAGATTGTAAAAGATGTTAGAACAGAATGATGTCATCAACATAAAGGAATTTCAAGAGGGACCAGGTATTTGAGGCAAAGACACTCTATTAGGTTTGGTATATTTTAAAGTAAAAAAAAAAAAAAAAAGTATAGCCAGTATTCAAGATAGATTCTGTGGAAAAAAAATTGGATATTTCTACAAGGGTTAAAATTGATTCTTCACCCATCTGATATAAACTTAACAACACATATTACTACATTACAAGCTCTGTGAAAGATGCTAGAAGGTAGCCATTTTACACACTTGATGAGAAATATAGATATTGGAAAATCAAGTCAATTATATATACATGATATTTTGCCTTTCTAATTTCAAAATAGCCTTGTATTGAATTCTCTTACATGTATAAATTCCAAAAATTATATGAAACCTTTGGAATCCTTTGATTTTTATTCATAAATTTCACCTTTAATTTTTCTTTCTTTCAGGATTTGTTATTATTCTTTCCTAAGTGAAAATTTATTTTTAAACTATGAAATCATTTTAAGGAAAATATTTGGAAGGGGTCAGCTAGCTAATTGGCCCTTTATATTAAAGGTGTGGGTCTTGTTAAAATATGTAGCAAATAATATGTTTTTGTATCTGTCCTATGCTTATTTCCAAATCTTGTATATTTATTTAAGGCTTGATAATTTTTTATATTGTTCCTAGGGTCCCCTCAAGATCAGGTGGTAATATAATTCATCTAAACATTGGAGTAAAAACAGAATCAGTTTTATTAGATTTTATAGAATCAATATATTTCATAATCCTTCGGTTGGAAAATTAGCTCCCAGGTCTTACCACTATTTTCTTATTATTTTTATTGAATCATTTCACTAAAATGAACACGTGAAAAACATAATGTAGAAACTGAAAAACAATAGGTCTTTGCTAAATATGAATTCAATGGAGTAGTTGATATGTGGGGTGTTTCATGGTGTTTAAGTTATAAAAATAGTTTTTCAGTGAAACACAGATTACTAGTGAGCAGTGGAGGAAGAATTGAATAATAAAAAATAGAATAATAGTTGCCTTGTGATTACTCCTTTGCAAAACATAAAAAGTGAATTGCCTTGTGATGTGATTATTTTCTTGGGATAAAATCCCCTTAACTATACTGTTTTTATTAAGCAAGTATTTATCAACTACTTTATGCTTGACTCTAGATTATCGGGGAAAAAAATGTGTTTTTGTTGCCAAATTCCTGTGGGTAATAGTTTGTAATTTCCCACTTTTTTCATTCAATTAAAATAGTCATAAAATAGCATATTATCTCTGTATTATTATAGATCATCAGTAAAATGTATGTAAACTCTATTCATTTAGAAATGATCCCTCTATGTCGACTTTAAGCAAACATGCCTTAAATTTAGCTACTCTGTTTTGTGTTTCAAATGACATTATCATTCTTATTTTATTGTTTAGATATAATCAGTGCAATATTCATTCCTTGTTTAGTGATATTTTCTTGGTGTTTAATACCATGAAAATACCAAGGCATTGTTTAACTTCTCAAGTTTATTAACAATGCCTTATTCTCAGATAACTCAATGATCTTGTCCCTAACATCCTGGACTTTCCTTTTTCCTGATCTGAATGTTCCAGTTGCTCATTTTCATTCCATGGAAGAAAACTCTTGGTTCTTCTCACTTTCAGTGTTTATTAATTGCCTCCAAAACCTTAAAATACTGCTTTAGGAGTTCTATTATACAAAAAAAAAAATTAATGTACCATAAATATCTCATCCCTTTTGTTTTTTAAGATCCCTCACACCTAAATATTAAACATTCTTTATAATACAAAATGTTTTACTTCATGTACACGAACATTTTTATTGTACCTACTCATAAGCAAATCTCAATAAGCAAAAAATCCTCTAAACGGCAATGCTTTACATGTTTATTCTATTCTGGGCAGCTGACTCTTGTTTCAAGAAGTCATACTATGGGGCCTAATAGTTCTGTCTATTTTTACTGTATGTTGGACCTAACTTCACTTAAAATTATCTCTCTATCTTGAGACATTCCTAAATGTGTCTCAGTCTGTATCTTTATAATATGGGCCCAAGAGGAGAGCGGTTAAGTGCATAGGCTCTGGATCTGGAATACCTGAATTGGCCACTGCCCCCCACCCCCAGCAGTGTGGCAGTGGCAAGTTACTTAACCCCCGAGCCCTCGGTTCCAACTATAAGAAAAGGGTACGAACCATATCGTCCTCCTCTTGTTATTAGATTCAAATGGCAAATGCTCTAAAGTGTTTAGTAACAGTCTGACCAATACCAACCACCTGTAAGTTTTACCTGTTAAGTCTCTCTGTAATAGAAAAGAAACAAAAACAAAAACAAAAACTTGGCTTTCCACCTCATATATTGGGAAAAAACCTCACTTCTTCCTACTATGTTTTTCTTTCACCTGAGCATCTCCTTTACTACTCACATGAACACTTCCCTCCCGACACTTAGGGTGACAACACACGTGGCGGGCGTTTTCCCACACACAGCAGTTGTCTTTAACATGAGCAATTGTTCTACAGCCTAACTCCATTCTCCCCAGAGCTAGTGCCAGATATTACTGGTTAAGCCTCAATCCTATAAGACTGCCCCCTCCCATACCTGTCAGACGCCAATCACAAGTAGAAGGTTACCAAATTACCCAAAACTTCTGTTCAATTTGCCCACAAATTGGAGGTTCCCAGATCCCCCTCCTCAGGTTTGATTAATTTGCTGGAGTGGCTCACAAAACTCAGGGAAACAGCTATTAACCAGTTTATTATAGTGTATTAAATATTTAATAAACCTGTTTAATAAAGGATATGAAAAAGGATGCGGATGACTAGCCAGATGAAGAGCGATACGTAGGGCAAGGTCTGGGAAGGTCCCAAGTGCAGGAGCTTCTGTCCTCATGGAACTGGGGTCTGTCACCCTCCAGATATATGGATGTGCTCACCAACTTGGAAACTCTCTGAATCCCACGCTATTGGGATTTTTATGGAGACTTCCTCATGTAGGCACGATAAATTATTAACTCTATTTTTAGACCCTCTCCCATCTCTGGGTGACTTTGAAAATTCCAAGCTCCTAATCATGGTTTAGTCTTTCCAGTGATCAGCCCCCATTCAGAAACCTCAACAGAACAAAAGATGTTCCCCCACAGTCTTGTCACTTAGGACTTTACAAGTATTGTGTCAGGGATGGGGTCAAAAAGAAATATTAGAATAGATGCTCTTAGTGTTTTTATTACTTAGGAAATTACAAGGGTTTTAGGAACTCTTTGCCAGGAACCAGGGAGGGGCAGAGACTAATAAATATATTTTCTATTCATGTTCTCTGTCCCTACACCAAATCTTTCTCTTTTTCACCTTAGATTGAATCCTTGTGTCAAGATCTTCTTGAGAATGTTGAACTAATAGAATGTACAGAGACCTATGCATTCATTTACCATAGATACTCTTATATAATAATTAACCCTAAAGGAAAAGGCAATGGAGCCCAGTTTTGGCTCACTAAGGGTAGTGATAAATCTTAACTGTGTGGCTAAGAAAAAATTTTATCCACTTGCTTTCCTATTCTGCTCTATTTTTCTTACTTATAAGACCTACCTCAAGAGATGTCCACTTCTTGTTTTAAGACCCAAGAAACCACACCATGGTTTTTGCTTATCCACTTTCTCCAAACTGTATTTCTTAAATATGGCCTCTTTCCCAATATGTTTCTATGGAAAGAACCAGTTCTAATATGCTGCCCCAATTGCTGACCATTAAGGTAACACCACAGTTTTCTTATTACAGTTGTCAGATGACATTAATTCAGCCACTCAAATAAATATGTCATAAAAGAAGTTTATTGATTTTTATTGATTTTTATTGATTTTTATTGATTTTTTAAATTTTTATATTATGTGGGTTTTGCAAATTTTATGTTTTCATAGCATTTTTTTCTTTATACAAATGAAAGTTCACCTTTTAACACCTTTTAATGGGTTGTTGAGACTTTAGTCCAATATTATTCATGAAAATAACATTTCTTTCCTCAGTGCAAAAGAAAGGGAAAAAGGATATCTAACCAAAAATAGCAGATTTGAGGGTTTTTTTTCCCTTTCTTTTCTTTTTTCTTCATGGAAATGACAATGTCCTTATAAATAGAATTTGGAGAGGACTTTTATTTCTTTCCCAGACTGGCAATGTAAAGGCCTGAATTAAAAAAAAAAAAAAAGAAAAGAAAGAAAGAAAGAAAAGAAAAAAAAAGAAAGAAAGAAAAAGAGAAAAAAAAGACTCATGATTAGACAAAGCCAATTTTCCAAGAAAAAGATACCCTTAAATATTTGGGATTTTTCAGTACATATTTAGTCCTTCAGAAGTATATTGATTAGAAAATTATTCAATATTTTAAGTGAAGCTTTTAATTTAAAAAAAAAATTCTTCAATTGCTTTCTCCAAGCAATCTTGAAAATGCATTTTAAAATTCTTGACAATGTGAATGGTCATCTTTTGCTATTACCATTTACTTAAAGGCACATGAGCATGAAAAGGAGAAAAGTAAAATAAAAGGCATTATTGTTTAAAAATGTACATTCATAATACTCGTAACTATTGATTGCTTTCTCTTTACTGGTAGGCAATTCGAATGTGACTTGGAAACTACAGACTAGCCCCTGGACCATTGTGTATATAGGCAAAGCTGTATTCATGCACCAGTAGAGTTTATGAATTAAAGTAAAAGCCGGCAACCCATGCCCAAAAATTTACAAAAAGTCAGACAGAATTAATCTCTTACATTCCTCCTGAAAAAGAGGCTAAATAATATACCATTCACTTAAAATTGGACAACGGAAATCTGTCTCCATCTATTTTCATGACTGTTAAAACCAGCACTTGAACTGCAAATACGTAGTGTTGACTTTTGTTGATGCGAAGAACTTTTATTTTCAAGGGTCTCAGCTGAACAAGTACAGTTCAGTATACTTATAAAGTGTACTTCTACCACTGATTTCTGTCAAGACCTACAATCCCTTGATTTAAGGGTTTCCTTTCATAGCTGTACTTCCTGTAGAAGACCTTATTCTTGTATAATTTCATTCAATTTTATGAATGCCAACTTCTTTGCCTTCTTGTCTTTTTTACCACATCATACAGTCCAAACACCTACGTGTTCATTAGTCAAAGTATTTACCATTCTGCTGGTGGAACACAAACTCATTATCTCCACTGCATGCTGGGCGTACTCAATAATCTCTGGCAACCTTTCATGATTTCTCTATTCAGTTGTTACATTATAATTCACTTCTCTATCCTGCTCTCTGTAAGAGTGGTAACTGATGTACTCAGATGGAATTCAGTAGGCACACAAAAATGAATATTCACATATTAGTTATGATTTTAAAGTGATCTTTTCTTTAAATATAAATCCCCATTTTTCTTTTCCACATGCATAAACATGGAATTCATATTTTTTATCTTGTCTGAGATCCAACACTCTGATGGTTGAACAGGATTTGCTTTGACTCTGATATATGACCGCAGCTCTGAGATATGGCTGTTTATGTTCCTAGCCCTCGGTGTGTGCTGTTTCTACCATGTCCCTCTGACGTCTGGTCTGAGTCCAATCAATCTACCTTCTGAGAGACATGCCAGCTCAATTTCTCACATATCTATTTAAGAGTACAGAGTAAATATTGGATCACACTTTTTGTCATTTGGACACCTTTGGGAAACTTAGAGAAACCAGCCTATTGTCTCATGGTTAAATATGGCCTATCTCCATTCCTGAGCCAGAGTTTGTAATCAACACAAAGGGCAAATCTATAATTCACAAAGATTCTAGGAACTGCCAAAAACCCTGGTTCGTCCTACTAATGTCCCCACTATGCTTCTTCGTATTGACTCTTTTGATCCAGTACATTTCCTTTCCTTTCGTCTCCTACTCTACAGAAGTCCATTGCTCCTCCCTCCACTCCAGAGGAATGCGTGTCCTGGGTTGTTGAAGGATAATCTCTATATGAAAAGACTGTCAGAGCTTGGACAAATCTCTCCCCTAACTAAATGATCAACAGTTGAACAGTTCACTATCATTAAACACTTCACTAGTTGTCAAGAAAACAGATATGATGCTCACCTGCTTCCACTGACCTCCTTGGTGCTGTTTGTGAATGGTAATTTCTGAAACAGGGTTCCGACTTTCTGGATTCATGCTTCTACTCCATCTCCCTATCTACAACATTGTTAATCTTGTCTGATGTTAGAGAAAAATGACTGTAATAAGTTCCTCTGGCTGAAGATTCATGACGGATCTTGCTTTCTTTTGCTTAGCCTTTGGGTTTTGTTTTTTGGGTTTTTTGTTTTGTTTTGTTTTTTGACTTTGGTTTTTAAACTTCATGTACAAATATTGGTATCTTTTGCTTTCTTACTACCCAGCCAAAAACTTAGATCTAGCTGTTCGCCTTGAAAAGCTCTGGCTCTCCCATGCCTTCATTACATGATTATCTCCTATCCACCCTTCGGGTATCAGCATAGTGCATCTACTCTGGGAAGATTTTTCCATTTCTCTCAGACTGGATTAGATGCCATTTCTGGAAGAGTTCTTATCCTGACTTCATCCGATCATAGCAATACTTATCACATTGACGGTATTAAACCTTTACTTTCCATTTCTCTCTTCTCCAATAGACCGTAAGATGGCTTGCAAGCAGAGACTGTGGATTTTTCTTCCTTGTATCTTAGAAATTATAGGCAGGACTTAACAAAGAGTCTGCACTTTTAAACATTTTGAAATGCAGTTGAATATTAACTATTGGACTTTCTGACCTCATTGAATTTGAAATTGTGGCAGCCCTATGCTTGCCTAGCATATTTGAAGAACCCCTACTCTTATCTTCTCTGAGTGTCAGAGAAATACTGCAAATATCCTGTCATTGGCATTTTGTACAACCACATTCTCTAAAATGACACAATAAGCAGCAGGATATCTGTTGACTTAAATAAGTAATCTAAAAATATTGTGGATCTCACCATAAACAACTTTTCTTACTCTTAACAGCATTT
Source organism: Ailuropoda melanoleuca (assembly GCF_002007445.2). Taxonomy (NCBI): domain Eukaryota; kingdom Metazoa; phylum Chordata; class Mammalia; order Carnivora; family Ursidae; genus Ailuropoda; species Ailuropoda melanoleuca. The sequence continues at coordinate 131,658,159 of NC_048220.1, forward strand.
CGGAAAAGCACATCAAAAATACAGTTGGCTGCATCAAACAAAGGGACAGTCTAATTTTAGGTCTCAAAATGTAGTTATAATAAGTAGTTACGAAGGGAATTTTTGATTCCCTAAAGGTTTGGTTTGTAAAAATAGTTTGATAGGTGTAAATTTAAACGTGCATGTTTTACCCTGAGGCTTATTTGTGGTATCTATGTTGAAATGTGTATGCTTAAATTGAGGAAATGATGAAATAGAAGACTTAACTATTTTTATATGGGTGGTATCTATAAATAAAAATCATCATGATATTAGTCAATCAAGATAAATAAACAGAATTAGATTCTAAGAGGCCTTGAAAATAATCTTTCTCTTCCTTAATGTGCTAGACAAAATTAAATAAATAAATAATAAATAAATAAATAAATAAATAAATAAATAAATAAAAAGCTTCACAGACTTTCTAAATTGGTTAGTCATCAGTTTAATAAGTCTGATTTTCATGCTGTAATGGAGAATAAATCAGGGTCATAACTGTCAGTCCATTAGTAGAAGTGGTCCTTGGAATGTCAGTGAGGACCTGGTGAGATGGGAGCCCAGTGAGAGCATTGCCCCTGTGGAACATGGAACCCTAGCAGCCATAAACTACAACATTTGAACTATCAAGCACTTGCCTCCATGCAGATTGCTTTTGCAATAGGAGCAGTATTATTGTTTCACAAATTATAAGCAAGTTCATATGCATACAATATATATGCTTATATGTAAAGATTAACAAGTGAAAATTGCCAAACTCTTAGTTTTCCCTTTTTAGATGCATTTATAAAAATAGTGACTTATTAGTAGCAAATACTTATAAAGTTCTAGCATCATTTCCAAATGCTTCTATTCACAAAGAATATTTTTGGAAAAATATTAAGGTCATTGAGAATTGGTGGTCATTTTAGATAATGAAAAAAATAACTAATTTCACCTAGGCATTAATTGAGTTAGAAGGGGTGATCTATGGTGATTCTTCAGTATTTCTTATTGCCCCAGAATAGTAAACCTCAACTCCTTACAAGCACTTCTGAAAGAAATAAAGAGAAAGAAAGAAAGAAAGAAAGAAAGAAAGAAAGAAAGAAAGAAAGAAAAAGAAAGAGAAAGAAAGAAAAGGAAAAGAGAGAGAAAGAGAGAGAAAGAAAGAAAGAAAAGAAAGAAAGAAAGAAAGAAAGAAAGAAAGAAAGAAAGAAAGAAAGAAAAGAAAGAAAGAAATTGAAGAACGTATAAAAAACAGTATATCTTTGATGAGTTTGCTCATGGGTTGGTGTCTTTAAATGACATTAATTCTGGTGACTTTATTTTAAATTTCCATTATCTCCAGACTTTTTAGTAATTCAGAACGAGTTCCAGCCTTCACTATATACAAAAGGGAAGTCAAGTCTTAACTTCTAACAATAAAAAATAGAGTTTGAATAATGCTGAAAGTCTTTTTCAAATTAGTTTTTTCTTTAAATATGGACTATGCCTCAAACACTGAAATTTCAACACATATATATGAGTGTCTCAAACACACAAACTTCACAGGGATTCACAATTATTTTTCTTTTGAGGTATTACCACCCTGACAGACAAGAAATACAGTGTATAATTATATAGGGCACATTTTTTAGACTATAGGATATTTCTTACAATTAACAGAAATATTTGTCATTTTGACATTGTCTTAAATGTTTGCTCAGATATCTTTATCTACTTAAATAAGTAATAGAAAAGTAATTATAGATATTGTTATATGACAGTACATGAATTGGAAGTTCAGTAATGATTTTAGTATCTCTGGGAAGCCTTTTGATGTGTCCTCCAAGAGAGAAAATGAAACAAAGTCTCATTTTATTTTGCCTGTTCTTCTGGGATCTAAATCTCTGACTACAGAAAAGTTTTGTTGTATCATTACAAAGCAGCAAAAAGAATGCTTCAGGGAGAGTCCTTTGGTGACAAGCATGGAAATGGTTATATAAGAACATAACAAATGTGAATCTTTTGGTAGTATGCCCAATTTTGATCCCTCCTAGTCCAAACAAAACATTCTCTGATGCTTACTGTATTTTTGCTTATGTTCCTCCTTCTTAGACTAAAATGACCTCTCCAGCTTCTTTTCATAACAAAATTCTCATCTTTTCTATGCCAACTTTTCTTTGAAGTCATCTTGGGTTCCATTATTTAGAACTAAACGCTCTACTGGTGTAGCTAGACAGATCCTCTTTCCAGAACATATATAATTTAGACAGATTTTAATGTTTATTGAACAATTATAAACATCTTAACTCTTAATGATCTTGTACCATTTCAGACTAACAAGCAATAACTAAATATGCTTAGCCTTGAATGTCAAAGCAAGGACTTCCCTCTTTATTGTGAAAGCAGTTGAATCGATCAGAGGATGTTAATGAGATAATCAATAAGCATCAGGTTTATATTTAAAAATCAGTCTAAGTACTGGGTGTTACATGTAACTGATGAATCACTAAATTCAACTCCTGAAATCATTACACTATATATTAACTACTTAGAATTTAAGCAAAAAATTGAAAAAAAATTACTGAAGTGAGTAGAATGGTTTGAATAGGAATAATAGTTAATATTCAGAGACCCATTAAGAAATCATTTCTGTAATTTAGGGGCACCTGGGTGACTCAGTCATTAAGCATCTGCCTTCGGCTCAGTGCGTGACCCCGGAGTCCTAGGATCGAGCCCCGCATCGGGCTCCTCTGCTGGGAGCATGCTTCTTCCTCTCCTACTCCCCCTGCTTGTGTTCCCTCTCTTGCTGGCTGTCTCTGTCAAATAAATACAAAAAATCTTTAAAAAAAAAAATTATTTCTGTAATTTAGGGGAAAGATGAATTGGACAAGAAGCATGTTGGTGGAAGGCAGAGAATAGAATTGATATGCTATTTGTGGGGCAAAATAATAGTGTGTGATGACACATCAGATGTGTGTGTGGTGGGGGAGGATGAGATGAGTTAGTAATAAAAGGTGATCCCTGAGTTCTTGAAATGTGTGATTGCATCAATAATAGAACCTTTCCTTGAAATAGGAAATTGTAGGGAGAAGGCCAGATTTCGGGGATGAGTTCATTATTTCAGTTCTAGAATGCTAGGTCTGTGGTGCCTTAAAGATATCCAGAGAAATATTCAAGCAGCAGTTGGATATACAGATCAGAGAACAGGAATTGGCTAGAGGTACATATGTGAATCATCCCCAGGGAGAAATTGTGTGAAGCCTGGTCTCAGACAAGATTGCCTAAGTTTGAGTACCAAGCAAGAAACAAAGAAAACAGTCATGAGGAATTCCAACATTTAAACATGGGGAAGAGCAAGACTGCAAAAGAGTTTGAGAAGGCGCAACCAGAGAGATGGCAGTAAAAATAGAAATGTACTTTGTCTCAAAACTTAAGGAAAGAGGGGTTTTGTGCATTTGTTTTGCTTAACAAGGAAAACAGTTGGTGCTACTGAAAATTCAGATAAGGATTAAAATGTGTCCATTGGAATGATGATCTAGGACTCTTTGTGAGAGTTTAACATGGTGGAATGAGGGCAACAGAAGCCAAATAAAAATTATCTAAGGAGATGGTAGAAAGGTTAAAAAAAAATACACAACTTTTCAATATGTGTTGTTAGGTGGAGGATAGAGAATATAATCTATAATTTCTTTATGCAAGTACTGGGTTTCAGTTGTTATATCCCCCAAGAAGAGGAAATAAATAAAACCATACTCTGCTGGTTAAAATTCAGTATCAACATGATGGACCAAAAGATAGAAAAACCAAACACGAAGGGATAGGATAGGTCTAAGGCAGCAAAATAAACTTGCAGCCTTCCTAAATTTATTAAGTTTTTCAGTAAATCTTTGGGGTATTATCAGCCATAGAAACAAAAAAAAATGAGAAGCAAATATTAGCATTATACATCCATGAAGGAGTTGTCTTGGCCAGGTGTTACATTTTAGAGAAATATGAATTATCTTAGTCTGATGCCATTAAATATTTGAATGCTATTATTAACAATTTGTGTCCTCTTTCTGTTTTTACAAAGCTATCTTTGTATAACAACTTGACTTCTTACTCTATTTCAACAGAGTAAGAACACATTCTTGTGTGAACTTGCAGTTTTGGTCTCCTTAGCACTTGGAGTTTTCTATGTACATTACCCATCACCATTCTGATTTCATATATCATTCTTGTGATTTTGGTTAATAGCAAATTGGTCTTGAGAAATGGGCTTATTCTTAGCTGATAATGGAATCAGATTTCTGAATAGACCTAAGGACTGATTCCAGAACCCAGGTAATATACAAAAGTATAGCCTCCAGGAGAGCTGAAGGGAGAAAACTGATGTATAGTCCTCTACAGTAACATCCCTCACTGGATATAAGGTGTTCCTTATTTCCATTTTCACATTTCCAAGTCTGCAACTGATGTATAATTTTAAGTACTTTGTGGACAGATAGCGTTTATTTTCTAGAGCATCTAGCAAATTGCTCTAGACATATTGACTACTGAAAATAAAATAAAAATTTTAAGTGTTTGTATAATTTTATTGATGTGAATTTGAGCATAGGCGGGTGTTATTTGCTTGGCAGCAAACTTTGTATTTGATATGCATTATCCATTCACTTACTGAATTCTCTTCTGCTGGAAATTAAAACCCTGAGGGGCAGGATATTATTGTAAATATGATAGACTTTCAAAATCTTGGGCTTTAACGGGTAGATTTTAGCTAAAAATGAAAAAGTTCTGTACTGTAGTTGAATACTTTAGTGGAATTAACATTCATGTGAAGCATGGTTGTTATATACCCTCAAAGAACAGATTGCCCATAACATGCTCTGTTTGTGATGGGATATTAAAGACCCGCTCTCTAATTTTTCACTCCACATTTATAGATTTGTTTCTGCTGACAGAATACTGGAAATGTAATTACATGTTTAGTTTAATTAAAATGGAAAATAAAGCCTTGTTCTCAGAAATTCACCATAGCCCCCCAAAATAGCAAACATGAGTGATTATGTACCTCAAAGCATGTACAGATTTTCTACATGTATATATTTTTGTAATACTCAAATAAAACAATACTTGTATATTGCACAATGCCCAAAACAAACTGTGCTTTGTCATTGAAAAAAAAAAAAAGTATATCCAGAATTCATATAATGTGTAGAATAATATTTGTATGTGAAAATTGGTCAAGTTTTGACTATCACATTGGTGGGGTGTGGTATGTATTGAGAAACTTACAAAAGATGTACCTACACTAGGGGTCAGCCTTCCTTTCTTTCTTTCTTTTCCTTTTTTTTTTTTTTTTTTCCCCTGGGAAAGCACCAGATAGTAAATGTTTTTGGCTTTGTGGGCCATATGGTCTCTGTCAAAACTACTGTAGTCTATTGCTGTACCCTGAAAACAGCCATAGACTATAATCAAATGGGCATGACTATGTTCTAATAAATCTTTATTTATGGACACAAATTTGAATTTCATATAATCACATTCCATTAAATAGTAACCACTTAAAAATGCAAAAAAGAAAAAAAAAAAGCATTCTAGGCTCTCATGCCATACAAAAACAAGTGGCAGGCCTAATTTGTCCTCCAAGCCTTTGGTCTACACACATGCAAACGCATGCTCTTACACTTACACAAACACACCATTTCCATTAAAGTGTTTTACTTAAAACTATTCAATAAATCTCTTTGATTTCAGCTTCTGCTGTCCTCTGCCTTGCTCTTTCTGGTCTATTCAGGCTGCTTTTTGTTTGTTTTCCTCTTCCAGGAACACTTCATTGTTTCTGTATTTTGAGCCAGGTGTAAAAATTCCTCCCACATTCAAACTTTTATAAACATTTAACTGTAAATTTTTTTTCAGCATTTTTATGTGCACATTTTTTTTTCATAAATTCACTTACTTAACACACAGGTCATACATAGATCAGCTCAGTACTGTGTTTTTATGGAAAGTTGTCTAAATTAACACTCTAATCTTAAGCATTTACACCTGGAATGTATTTTCAGTATGTGTCACATCTGCATCAGGATATATTCTTTGTTACAAATGGTTAGTCAATGGACCCTCCATAGTTACTTGAATATTCCAACTTCCCTTTTCTAATTTTTAATGGCGTTTTGCTATATATTAAATCTTTAATCCTTTGGTATGTATTTCTGAATTGTTTCTGGTTGTATTAAAACTTTTTTATTTATATACAAGCTGTATTTTTTAAATTAGATTCAAAATATATTTGACGTTTAGGAGCGTCTGGGTGGCTTAGTTGGTTAAGCTTCCAACTCTTGATTTTGGCTCAGGTCATGATGCAGGCTGTTGAGCCCAGCAGGGACTCCTCTGAGCGGGGAGCCTGCTTAAGATACCCTCCCTCTCCCTCTACCCCTCCCGTCACTCATGCCTACATTCTCTCTCTCAAAATAAATAAATAAATATTAAAATGTATTTTTATTTCGATTTTGAAAAAAGCTGGTACATTTTTGTTTGTATTTAAATATATCATGTTCATGATATCCATTTATGCAACACATTTATTATGCATATAGCACTTAAGTACTGTGTGTCATGGAATATGTCTCAATCAATACTACATGTTTTAAACCATGGTATAGTAATGTTTAACCAAACAAATATATAGTTGTTTTTTTTAAATTATAAACTAGTATGTGCTAATTGAGAAACATATTGAAATAGAGAAGTAGAAAATGAAAATTCAAAGGCATCATCAATCTAAACATCAACACATTTGCTTCCATTGTTAATTTTTAATTATTTCAATTGTTATTATAGAAGTCATAGATATTTTCATAGTTAAAGAGTTCCAACAGTTCACAGTGTTTAAATAAGAAGGAAAGTTCTTCCTCCAAGCTTCAACCCCAGAAGAATTCCCATTTAAATTTTTCTGGTGGACAATATTATTATAAATATATCTCTTTTTTTTTTTTTAAAGATTTTTTTATTTTTATTTATTCGACAGACATAGAGACAGCCAGAGAGAGAGGGAACACAAGCAGGGGGAGTGGGAGAGGAAGAAGCAGGCTCACAGCGGAGGAGCCTGATGTGGGGCTCGATCCCATAACGCCAGGATCACGCCCTGAGCCGAAGGCAGACGCTTAACCGCTGTGCCACCCAGGCGCCCCTATAAATATATCTCTTATACTCACAACTTAAAATTCATTTATCTTTTTATGTCTTAAAAAAAATTAAAGATCTCCTTTTTGATTTCCCAAATCTAGTTGCCATTAATTGGCACCTTGCCTTTTACAAAAATGAATAAATATACGTACTTATCCGTCTTCCATCTCGCCTCCCCATTTTTGTTAGTTATACTATTTTGTTTGTTATAAATTATTTGCTTTTACAATGATTTAACATCTAATTATTTTCTAGTGTTTTGTGAATTTATTAAAAAAAAAAGATAAATCCATCAATGGTTTCAGTGTATTTGTGGAATTCTATATTTTTGAAATTGTTGCCCAAAGAACAATCTACCAAGTGCCAAAGTCTAATGGTCATTCCCCAAACTTGTCTAATCATAAGAATAAATCAATGATTTTTTTAATATCCATATTCCTAGGCATCTACACTGAGTAATCCGATTTGACTGACCTAGCGAGGCCCAAGATTAGTTTTATAATCAGGAAATTCTAACTTAATGATTCCTTTGTTTAGATCTACTCTGTGATCAGTATTTCTTGATTCTTCTGTTGGTGTCTTCCATCTACTTATTTTTCATTGTTTTTTATTTGATTATAATATAATCTCAAACCATTTTAATATGTATGTTACTTTACATTATATATATATATTAACCTATTAACATATATTATATATATTTATATAAAATACAGGTGTGGACAGAATTTCTGCAACTTCTCATGCTGAAATATATTTATTTTTCTTGTCATTACCTTTGATACGGCAAGCTTTGGAATGCTAGATTCAAGCATCTATTCAGATTAGGCTCTGCTGCCTCCTAGTATTTACTGTGAGTGAGAAATTTAATATCAGTCAGGTTTTCATTCCTTAACATATATGATCTACTTAATTTTTTTTCTATCTGAAAATCTTGAGAATTTTCTTTTTAGTTCTGGCATTCTAAAATTTTACCATAAATTTTCATATGTATTTAAAAAATATATTGTAATTTAGAATTTGGTGGGCAATTTCAACTTAAAGATTTGTAGTTTTTCCTGAATCACAGGGAAATTCTATTCACCCTTTAAATTTATTACTTTTTTCCCCCTGTTTTTGGAACTCTTTCTGGATAGATAGTGGAATTTGTTACATCACTTATTCACCTCTGTACTCTTACAGCCTCTTTGTAGTCACCTCTTTTTATCAGCTTTTTTTTTTTTCTGGATAAACATTGTGTTCTTTAGTATAGCAATTCAATTATCCAGTGCATCTAGAGAATTCTTTTAATTTGTAAATATTACACATTATATATAATGTATGTGTAATATATATGTTACCTATTTATCTCCAAGGTTATTACTTCTCCATCTTAGATTTTATCATTTCTACTTTTAGTTTTCCTCAAATGTTTGCTGATCCTTGATAATCTTATTCACATTTATGAAAAACAGAGTTGGTGGATGAACATAGAAAATATTAGGTTGCCATACAATTAGCTAAGGTATTATTTTCCACTTATCTCTCCCTTTATAGGGAGGGCCGAGGACAGTAATTATATAAGTGGAAGAAAATGGCTTTCTTTAGTTTTCATGTACAGAAAACATGAAAACAGGTCAGGGACGTGCTCAGTTGCCAAAATACAAGGATTTTGTTCCGATATAAAGGTAACTATTTTCTTTGTGAACGATAAGAGATACCTCAGGAGGCTGTTGCTAGAATCCTGGTGAGAGAGGGTGGTGGCTTGGGCCACTGAAGATAGCAGAAGGCAGTCCAGCCAGATACAGAACGTATTGTGAAATACTCATGATTTAGAAGATTAAAGTGAGAAATCCAGGTCAATATCCAGCAACTTGGATTGAAAGCAAAATTGCAGTGGTGGTTTTAGATAAGAGTAGGCTTACCATTGTAATATGAGGAAAGATTAAGAATATGAGTATAATATATTAGATGCAAGTAGTTTGCCAGATTTTTCTGACAAGAAGAAAATAATGATTCCATGGTTATTTTTATTTTGTAAATGGAGTTATTATGAGGTTGCTCACTGACAGGGAGAAATAAAAAAGCCTGGAATAGAAAAGAGACAAGTTTAGAAACGGTCATCTCGGAAAATTAAAAAATACATATATACGTAGTTGGAAAATAACAATTACTAGGAAAAGCTTTTTGTCCATTTGAGGTCTGTGTCTGAAAGGCAGAACAATTTATAGAATAGTGTGCTATTTCTCTAGCAACTTAAAACTGTAACAGAAAATGCTTCTTTTAATCTTCTACTCATGACCCTCCAACATACAGCCACAGACTGATATTTATATATGTTGGAATTTTCATAAAAATTTGCAGATTTACATGACTTTTACAGTCCTGTGGCATCTTTTCATCTTTCTAAACAAGGGGAAAAAATGTTTGACTTCTTTAGAATGGTGTTAATGCACATTTGTCTTTCCACATCCTCATGTATGGTTGCTCTGATTTCAGACAAAATCAGTCAAAATTTGGTAGAAGCAACACTGATAATGTCCTAAAATAGTTGAGTAACTTTGTGATAATGAATTCCAATGTAAATAGTGATGACTTTGCAGGAAACACACCCAATGAGTGAATTGCTTTTTTTTGCTTGGGTTCCTTTTCTGACTTTCTCTGTTTCACATACTCACTGCTGTGCTCTGTAGGTTCTGTGGTTGGCAAACCAACCCCCTTTATCTTTGGGTTCTGATTTTGTCCTCTGGAACTCTAAAATAGAGAAAATCTGTATCTTCTCTGAATAGATTCTGGATGGCAGCAGATTCCCTACTTTAGGCCTGCCTTTCACTCTTCAGACAAGTAGTTGATCTCAACAGCACAGGATGTTGACAAATGAACCCCGTTGCTCTCACCCGAAATCATACTCTGATTTTCTTTTGCAATGTGTTCTCTTCTGTTTTGCAGTCACTTATAGCTTTGTAACATTTAGGAAGATGCCCTTTATATGCATATACTTTGGTAGAATCAAAATAGTAACGGAGAGGTTATGTCTTTTTGTCTGTTTTCATAACTTTTATCTATCTACTGAGGATATATTGCATTCCAGATACTGTAATAGGTAAATTAGATAAATTATCTCCAATATATGTAATCACCATAACATTTCCTCCAGAAAGGTGCTATTATACCATCAAAAGAGGAACAAACTGAGAGCCAGCATTTATCAATGTCAACATAGTGAATAAGTGGCAATACAGAATTGGACCTAAGTTGGTCTCTATCCAAAATCTAAGCATTTGTTTTCAAGTTCTTTGGGGGGAAAAAATATAATGGCACAAGGATTTTATAGTAAAAAACTCTACATAATACATTCAGTGAAGTTCTAGGGGAAATTCAGAAAATGGTTGATTAAATGAGGTCAAGGTTGTTCTAATACAGGAATTACATCATCGGATTCCTGTTACGTGCAGGATAAAATTCAAAACATTGTAGGCATGTACTAGAAAGATTTAAGGGTATTCAGAAAGGAGGAATTTTGGATTGAAAAATGTGACGGAAAATTATCATCAATGTCAGTAATGACTGGTTAACAATGATAGAAGAACATATGGTTAGGGATGCTATGTATAAAATGCCAGCTACAAAAAATGAAAATTCACAGCTTGAGGAATCTTCAGATGGGCAAAGGACAATGACAGTTCCTTTCTAGCAATGACTTGAGGCCTACAAATATGTTTCAGTAGGACTGCAATATTCTGATAATAACCCAACCCTACCTAAAATTTAATCTTGCCACTCTAAGGGCCAAACTCAGAGTAGGGCAATAAATTTAAAGCCTGAATTTTCACCACTGTCCTGGGCCTGTTGTATAATTCTCACAGTCTATGGCAACCCAAAGGACTGGGCTTCTATAGTGCGAGAGCCCTATAGAGAAATTATTTTAGCACAGCACACGCAACTGACTTGCAGTTAAAAGTTAAAAAAAAAAAAGAATAATAATCTAAAACACCCAGAGATAAAGGTAAATGGCATTCCTTTTGATCTAACCAATTTTCCTAGAGTCCTGAATTAACACTGGCAATATGAAATTCATTTTGGACTCACTTTTTAGACAATACTTCATAGAGATGCTGTTCTCTTTGTAGCTTGTTCTGTTCTTTATGGGATTGATGACCTCTATAAATTTTTTCTGAATTAAAACTAATCAGGCTTTATGTGATGACCCAAGTTTTCTTTCAAGGTAACAATATAAATAACCTTTAATATATGGCAGCTACCCTCGCTATTGTGCACTCAAACACATTCAGGGTAAGAGAAGGTGATAGAGTTCACATTTCAAATCCTTGCTTTCAAGACAGTCTCTAATTTCTATTTGAATAATTACACGTTTACTAACTTAGAAATCCTCCTATAAAGCAACTCTGAATAAGCAAGAAAATTGTAAAATATAGCTAATCATGTATCTTCGAGTGAAGAGCAAGCTTTTCATACATTAACGTAAAAAATATGAGATCTCATTTCACAATTTTACATGCTGTAGGTTATGTAAATCTCTACTAAGAGCTCATTTGATCTATGTTCAGATTTTTTTTTCATAGTGACCAAATTTAATTGAGCTTCCACATTTTTACATAACCAGATTTACAAACATTTGAAAACTTCTGTTTACTAATCAATAATATATAGTGCAGTCAACTAAGATGTCCCTTTTAAATTCTATCAATTTAAGATTTAATAGTGTTTCCTGATGATCTCTTCTGACGTCTCTCTCCTCTCCTCTCTCATCAATTCCCCCCTGTCCTTTATATCACCTGGTATGTTTTCATCATTGATCTGGTAGAAACTTTTCCCTTGTTTTTTAGGGGTTTATATCATCAGTATTATTATGTAGATGACTCATAAAATTACGTCTCCCATTCAAAACTCTATCCCAAGCTGCAGTCTCATATTGCCAGTTGACTCTTGTGTATTTCCTCATGGTGTCCAGTGAACACCTCAACATCACCATATTCCAATTTGAATATATTTCCTAATCAGATATTACTATTTCCTTCCCTCTGATGGTACCACTTTTTCTAGGATCATACTTAAGAAATAGAATTCATTCTTAGCTTCATTTTGTTGTGGTTAATTATTTCTCTAAATGTCTACAACATATGTAACTTTCTTTTTCCATTTTTATACAAAGTTAAAGGCATTTATTATGACTGTCTGGATTTTAACTATTAAATATACCACAGTTTTTTCATTCTGCAATTCAGCATGCAGGAACCCCTTCCTTGGGGTATCTGGGTGGCTCAGTTGGTTAGGTGACTGACTCTTGGTTTTGGGTCAGGTCATGATCTCAGGGTCATGAGATTGAGCCCCATGTTGGGCTCTGCAGTCAGTGGGGAGTCTGTTTGAGAGTCTCTCTCTCTCCCTCTGTCTTTCCCTCCCCCTCCCCCACTCACACTCTCTAAATAAATAAATAAATAAAATTAAAAAAAGAAAACAACCTTGATCCTCATATTGGGCTCCTTTTCTGATGTCTCTGCTTCTACACCTGAAGTGTAAAAACTACTTAAATTTCTTCTCCTCTCATTCCTTCACTATATGTATATATAGTTTGGTAGCATCACAATGCTATGAAATTTACATGCTCATGTTAACTGACAACTCATTTTACTTGCCTAATTAATCAAAAATCCAGGCAATAGTTGGGGATAGTGAAATGATGTAAACTATATGAGAATGGAGAACTTCAGATAGAGCTCAATGGATGACTTGAGGATTATCAATATAGATGAGTTGAACATGATTTATTGGATTGATGGTAGTCTGAGTAGGGCTTCATGAGTAGGCAACCTGTATAGCCACATAGGGTCCCGTATTTAGAAAGATCCCATGCTTGGATTGATGCTTGTGTTGGCTGTCTTAAAATTCTTTTTTAAAATATTTTATTTATTTATTTGAGAGAGAGAGAGAGGAAGACAGAGAGAGCACAAACAGGAGCAGAGGTGGATCAGAGGGAGAGGGAGGGAGCCCAGCGCGGGGCTGCTGACGGGGGGGCTAAATGCCAGGACCCCAAGATTTTGAACTGAGTCAACAGCAGATGCTTAACCAACAGAGCCAACCAGGTGCCTCTTAAAATTCTTAATTTTTGGACAACATTCCCCATATTTTTATTTTTCACCCTTCATTCAATTATGTAGCTGTTCCTGGTGGTGAGAACAAGAAAACCATGAAAGCTAGTGCCAGGATTTTGTTCAGACCAGTGTGTGTGTGTATGTGTGTGTGTGTATGTGTGTGTGTGTACACATACTTTATCAACTCTGTTCTGCCCCCTCATCTCAGATGAGGTGCTATTGAAAGTAATTTATCAGTTCTTCCTGTGTGAGAAACATTTTCCTCATAAGCTTGTGAAATTATGGTGGTTGCATTGCATTTTAGTAATTTCTTTCTAATTTTGTTTTTGTTGTTGTTTTAGCTTAAAGCCAGATTGTATCTTCCCTACTTCTTTTTATATCTCTCAATGGAACCTATACCGGTGCTTTCTCTATGGTAACTTGTATGCGTTTTCTGAACAAATCTGTTCATGCATGCATGAGTACTTATATACTTATATTCCTGTATATATGTGTGTGTGTGTAAATGTATTATGTGTACATATAAAGTTTATATACAGAGTTTTAAGTATATATTAAGTTATATACACACACAACATTGGCTAAGCATGAGGAAGAAGTATAGAAACTTCTGTTGAACTCAGTTTTCTAAATATCTTCTGATTGAGCATCGCAACGAACTAAGTGTATTGTAATAGTCAATTCGCAATAACATACTAGAGGGGTGGGTATGGACAGGAAATTATGAGAGAAAAAACAAGGAAACTGTTAATAAACATTCTAGTATTCACATGAATAGAAATTAAAGTAATGAGGGGCGCCTGGGTAGCGCAGTCATTAAGCGTCTGCCTTCGGCTCAGGGCGTGATCCGGCGTACAGGGATCGAGTCCCACATCGGGCTTCTCTGCTGGGAGCCTGCTTCTTCCTCTCCTACTCCCCCTGCTGTGTTCCCGCTCTCGCTGGCTGTCTCTCTGTCACATAAATAAATAAAATCTTTAAAAAAAAAAGTAATGAGATAATAATTTTTAGCTATTGAATAAGGAAATGGAAAAAGAAATGTCCCACTGACTGCAGAGCCCAACATGGGGCTCAATCTCATGACCCTGAGATCATGACCTGAGCCAAAACCAAGATTCAGGAGTCAGGAGTAGTGAGGAACCAATTAATCTTTCATTCTTTTATAATGGTGTTGAGAAGCAGTAAGATAATTCAAGTGCTTTAAGTAATGGTCATATGTTTTACTTAGTAGTTACACTATCAGGATTCAGCCCAAATACAGTAGTCAAAAATATAGGTTTAAATTTATAAAAAGAGACTTTCATAGAAGCATTACTTATAATATCAAAAAGTTTAAAGCAACATTACTGTTTAGTGATAGGAAAAAGATTAAAGCATTTGCATATATGCTGTGAATTTTTTTTGAAAATGTTCGTTAGGTGTTTTGAATTGCTTAGACTATCTTTTATTAAAATTAAGATAATATATGTATCATTTTTCAATGTGTCTCATAAGATGTTCTTAGGGAAACCATTAATTACAGAAAGTTTGAGTTACTGTTCTACTATCCTCTCTGGGATGGTCACAAATGTACATTAGTAAATTTAATAGAGTTCTGAAAATGATTTTGTCAACTGGATATTCTGACTAATTGAGCATTAATTAAACAACTTTTTTTATCTACTGTGGTTTATAGACATTTTAGATATGTGTCTCTTTTCTGTTACTTGTAAATATTGTATGTTGTGTGCAACATAATATTTGTTGGTTGGTTAAGAATCTTAGAATGCTTTAGGGTCATCAAAATGCCCATTTTCATCATACAGTACCAAAAAGGTAAACACAGAGAGATATGGGAGGCTGAACTGAGTGAGTGCAGTCCTCACAGCATGCCAAGGAAGCTCTATTTTCAATATTAATAAAAAGCTTCAAGGGAAGAGTTTGTGATTTGTCTTTTTCTGCTACAGAATGGAGCACAGACGGCAAATATGATTTATTTAATGAGTGCTTACTGAGCACTAATAATTTGGATTCAACTAAGCTTTATTCAAAGCCTTTTATATGCCAAGGACTGCGCTAGACACTCTCGTGTATGTAAAACTCTTCAAGGTCTGAGACAGCTCTGTAAAGTGAGCATGTTTCCCCACAATATAAGTCAGGTACCACGTGCAGAGAATAAGGCAACTTGGTTAAGCAGCTTTCCATTAAATATGGGTGGTAGACATAGGATTTGACCCTACATAGGGTTATCTCCATTACACCAAACTGCTTTTAAACAAACCATGTACCAAGTGTTCATTAGTAGCTTGCATTCAATTAGGAGACTGTATGCAGACATAATGATAAAGGAATGTATACAGGTGACTATATACGTAGTAGTTTTCTAAGCGTGTTATCTATTTTAACATGCTTATTCCTCCTAGGAAGCACAAGAGACAGGTAATATTGTATGGACATTTTACTGAAGAAGAAACGAAGTACATATAATTATTATAACTTCCCAAGTTTATTTGGTTCCAGATTCTGTGTTCTTAACTCTTATGCCGTGTTGCCTCTAAAAGTAACACACTTTGTTAAAGTGAGATATCGTCAGACTTTTAAAAAAATTTAATGGTCTGAAAAAATATTCGGGAGTACATCTTATGGACTGAAAAAATGTGGGGACTGTGGGAGCAAGGTGCTTTCTCAGAAGAGGTGATCTTTATTCTCACCACTGAAGGGTAAATAAGGCAGGGGGTCTACAGGGAAAGACAGGATGATAATTGTCCCAGGGGTGGGACAGGAAGAGTTAGAGATGTTATTAGCTTTGTCAGCTGTATAAATATATCATGTTGTGGCTAACAAAAATATAAATTATTTAAAAGAAACAGAATTAACTATAGTCTTCTGAAAATCCAATATTCCAGGTAAATTCTCAGTATTTTAGAGCAGTAAAGTCATTACCATCCACATTGTGATGCTTTACTTTGATTAAGGATGCCTGTTTACCTGTACATTTTTGATGACTGTGCCACATAATTGACTTACACAGAAACTAATGTCAGTAGAAAT
Source organism: Ailuropoda melanoleuca (assembly GCF_002007445.2). Classification (NCBI taxonomy): domain Eukaryota; kingdom Metazoa; phylum Chordata; class Mammalia; order Carnivora; family Ursidae; genus Ailuropoda; species Ailuropoda melanoleuca. Next base: position 131,674,421 of record NC_048220.1, read on the forward strand.
CTCTAAGTTTTATCAAGGTTTGATCCAGAGACTTGCCTCCACTGCCATATAGTCCTACTTTTGGACCCCACTGTGGCATGTATTCTTTGTTAGATTTGAGATAATACTCAAGTTTTTCAAGACCCTTAAAACTATTTCCAGTTCTTCATCCGAATATACTGGGTTTTTTGGGTTTTGTTTTGTTTTGTTTTGTACGAAATTTCTATGGATCACTTTGGTTTTCATAGTGCTAAAAGGGGGCTTGGTTGGAGGAGACTTGGTGTCAGAGACCTGTGGCTTACTACTAGAGACCTTCTTCCAAGTCAAGTTATCTCTACATTTCTAAGCATGTGAGGTCGGTACCTTAACCAATTGCTACACCAAATAATTGTACTAAAACTTCTCCATGTGAACTATAAAGAAATCATGAGAGATACAATGATGGCATATAGAAAGACTATGTCATATACATCTCCCCTACTTCTAGTCTACTGTGTCTGTCATGGAAAGTTGTGGGGTCAGGCCAGCGTGACTTTTAGCAGAGTGTGATCCAGACTAAGGTGATCCCACTATTTTCTTCCCTTACTGATTTGCTAATCCCTTTAATTAATCACCTTATAACCTTGCCTGATTCCACACTTAGTTCAATACTTTCTAATTTATAGATTCTGTATTTAATCAAGTTGTGGAAGTTGAGAAAATACTTGTTTGAAGTTTTACTGTACTATTTTATTCATATCAAATCTACAAGGTTAACTGACAGTTTTTCAGATTCTTTAATAAAAAAAATTCTCATATCTACTTTGTGTAACCTTTCTCCAAAAACTGATCTTGTGAAACTAGGGTCCATCAGTTAGTAAATTTTCACTTATCTGGGAACCAGTGCTATCATTTACAGTGTAACAATTATCTTTTTTCTAGAAATCAAAACTATATACATAGAAGTTAAGTTGTTTCCATTTTTCCTTTGTCAATTATCAATACTGTTCTGTTAGATCCTGATAAGCTTTATTGGTTCTTGATATTTTACATGCACTAAAGAAATTTTTCTTAAAAAGTGCATTCATTAATAGAACTATTATGAGTCAAGGAGGTGCTACTTTTTAAAAATAATTACATATGTAGTTAACTTTGAAATATTTTTGATAGATCACTCTTCTTCATTGTCCTGTATCAATATTTTCCTAGTATTCTGCAATTCTTAATCTGAAGTGTGATAGTTAACAGCATGAATAAAGGTTACCTTTACTACATCCTCTTTAATCATACCATTAGAGATAACATTTTTATCCATCTATGTTTTCTCCTTTCTTTCAAAATATATATACAATCTGTACCATCACCCCAGGACGTAAAATAAAAACCTGCAAAGGAAATTTTGTGTTGCTTAAGTTTTCAGCAGCCGTTTCTCTTTACGTAAAAATCAGATCCTCTTTAACTATTATTATACTTTCAGTAATTTCAGTTAAAAATCAAACCACAGTACCATGTTGGAGTGGTTGACTATTCCAAATGCTGAATTATAACAAGGGCTGTCCCTGCATTTCTTTTACGTTCCTTCTTCGTTTAGTTTTGAAAACATTGCATAGCCTCCTGAATTTCCAGGGTAAAATTGAGCATGGGATAACATCTAAAGAGACAATTTCCTGAGTCTGTCTCTCAGAGAACGATCACAGTTTAGCATTACAATTTTATCTTTCCAGTTTCTGTAGTCTGACCAGCATCAATTGTGTGTTGGATGCTTCTCTGTCACCAGCAAAATGATTCTTATAACTCTCCCAAGGTAATGTAAGTGGGGACTCAGGATCAGAAATGTCCATGCTTTCAGTTTCAAAGATTAAGTCTGTAATAAATTCTGCTGACTGATACATTGTTCAGTTTTTTGAAGTAATCTTTGACATAAGGAGAAAATAAATACCTGCCCACCACCTGGCTTTCCCCAAGCAGCGTGTGCTGCACTGGTTTACTTCCTTTATTCTTTTTAAGCTGAAAATATAAGAGAATCACTAAGTGGCTGACAGTTTCACTTTTCTATGGCTAGGGAAGGTTGGCATGGTTTCAGAATATCAAATTTTGGAAACTATTTAAATCCAGTATACATTGCATCATTGGATTTGTGGAGAATCTAGAGCCCTTAATCTGGATGCAGTCTCATAGATACAAACCCTCCCCTAGTGAATTGATTCTTTTTCTAGAAATGGATTGTATTGTTTGGTGATGCTGACAAATCCCTCGGTATGTCATCCCACTCAGGAGCAAGTGCCTGTTGACTTCCATTATGACTGTCCACTAGATGTGCTTATTATGGTCTTATCCAGGGAAAACCACCACGGAAGACTAGTGAAAACACATTTTGTTTTCAAGTGTGTCCCTAGGATGCTCATTGCTGGTGTCTCAGCAAAAGCTTCAGTAGCAAGCAGGCAAACATTTTATTTCCTTCAACTGGAGGCAGTTAAATAAATGGGCTTCTCTAGAGAATGTCATAATGTGAAATTTTAAAATTAAATTACATGACCTCTTACAGACCAAAATTCCTCTTTATATCCCCTTTATTTTTTTATAAGTGTTCTGTTCCTTTGCTGCCACAAGTTCATAAACACAGAAAACATCGAAATGGATTATTGTCAATACTTCCTTCAGTAAACATAAACAAGAACTTATGTTGGGCTACTATGCAAAGAAAATCCCATTTAAATTAGAAATTCCATGAGAAAAGAGATACAAAACATAAAACAACATTGGCTCATTATTCTGATGCTATTGTTTCAGTTCCACTTTTACCTGAGAGTTTAGTTTTTGGCAATTTTCAAATCATAAATGACTTCTAACATCTTACCTAGGAATAACTTTTCACTTAAATGCATAATTCCTTCTCAATTGGAAATAATCCAATGCAAGTGATTTTCTCATTGTTTCTGTTAGTTTGTTTTATCATGTCAAAACCCCAAACCAAATTAAATCCCTTCACATTTCACATCACTCAAGCTAAATAAAAATAGTAAAATATAACTAGCTGATTCAAAGCATCCCAGGTTAAGCCCTATAAATTTCCTGGAAATACCACTTACCTTTTCAACCTCTCTGACCTTTCAGGAAGCAGAAGAAAAGAAGATAATTAGACATTAACTAACCTTTATTAAAAATTTATCATAGATTAAACACAATTGCACAGATTTTTATTTAATCTTTGCAATCACCCTAAGAAGTGAAGATTGTCTTCTGGATTTTAAAGAGAATCATCCTGAGTCTTAGAAGTAAAACAGCTTATACACATTTAAGTACAGAAGAAAGTCTGAATCAGGATTTGAATCCATGTCTTCTGAATTTTAAAGGGTCTATCCCCTCGATCCCATTGCTTCTCTTAAGTCTCTGTTCCTTTGAATCTCTCAACCTGAGCATTTATAGGACTGGAATGAATAAAGCTGCTCTCTTAATGGATGCAATGACTGAGGGTCTTGTGGAATTCTTGATATATCTGCAAAGTAACCCTTGGAATAAGCATTCAGTTTAGATAAACTCCTATGCTTTTTTGCTACACTACATAGGGATGCTTGATGTTCTTAATGAACAAATGTGAGTGACTTTTGCTGGGGAAAGTGCTGAGTCTATTTCACATCAGTTTTGAATACTGCCAATCAGGCCCCAAATCCTTGTTATCAATATCTGTGTACCCTGCACATTGTCTTAATGTACTCTGGAGAGAGAAGAGGTGAGAAGTTTGTGTGTCAGGGAGCACTTGCCTGGTGCAAGCAAAAGGGGGTAGGCAAGGCATTGCAGTCCCTATTCATCTTTACAAATATAATGCTGACCTCCAAGGGAAAGCTCTATCTCGTATAAACCCTCCATGCCATGAGTACTTTGGGGTAAGACATTAAAGGGCATCACTCAGGCTAAATCTCACAGCTACCACCGGACTATGGATCACTGATGAATGAGCCAGCAGTTGAATGTTTAGCAGGCTGTGACGACTTTGCACGGAAATAGGAAAATTTATTACCAGCCTGCCACATCAGTGCCTGCCCTGCCTGCTTTTCCTCCCGTTCCCTCCCGACGTCTACTCCCATTCCATCTGACAGTCAAACCCCTTCTGGCCCTCCAGTTTCTCCTCCCCGCAGTGAACGAATGGTCTAAACAGTCACGGAGTCCTGTCATTTTTCAAGAGCTGTAAAGCTAAGGATGATGCTGTTGATTCAGGCTTTTAATTTTTTTTTTTTTAATTAATGGAATTCTTTCCACATGACCTTGTAGATGAGGCTAAAGGGTGTCCGTTTTGTGTGCTACAGAATTTGTGCAGCCCCAAAGTATGCACGATGGCGGGGGGGCGGGGGGAAGGAGGCAGAAGGGAAAGGCAGCGGCCGGAGAGCCTGGGAGGAGAGGAAGGAGGAGAGACAGGGAGAGGAGAGGATCAGGCGGACAGGCTCTGCCAGCCAATCAGAGGCGCTCTCCGGAGCTGCAGAAGACCGAGCCGCGGAGCCCGGGGCTCGCAGGAGCGCCGAGCCGAGTCTGGGGCTCTCCGAGGACGGGAGCAGCTGTGCCGTGAGCACTGGGAAAGTCCCCTCTTTGCTTCTCATAAATTAAGTTCCTTTCCACCAGTTAGGGCAAGTCAGCCAAGGTAAGGCTTCAATAAATGACACTTTACTATGTAGTGACATTAATATTTTTTTGTACAATGGGGCTGCTTACCCGGTTCTGAGTCAAAACAATATTTGGTGAAATCCTCCTCTCGGATTGGTTTCACAGGATCTAGGGTGAATGGGAAAGTTGTAGCTAATGCTTCGTAAGCCTTAGGGCTCGAATACATTATTTAAAAAAAAAAATTCTTATCCAGGAATGTTGCTATAAAGCCTATGGAATGTGAGTCTTAATAACCCCGTTGGGTGTCTGTTTATGTTTATCTGTGGATGTGCTGTTATCTGTCCTGCCCCTGAAGAAGTTGCAAGGATAGTCTGCAAGGCACATTTGAGTACTGATGGCATCAAATTGAGCTGTCATGTATGTCTAGCTGTAAAAGTGAGAGAGAGCATTGTCAGAATAGAAACCGGGACGTTGAAATTGAAATTTTGGTAGTGCTTTTTAATTATTGCCTTTCCAATATCCTCTAAAATTACATGATAGCAGAGTACTGAAGCTGCAGCTGAGCAAAGCTCATTTTCTCTTTTCTTCCTTTCATTCTTTTTTTCCCCATGAATTGTTTCCATAAGTGCTTATTAAAGCTTAAGATGAAACTTTTACTTCTTTTAAAGGGCACTATAAATGATGCCTAAAAAGGAATTAGGTAGGCTCCTGTGATCAGCAACACACTTTATTTAGCATATGCCCTTATGTTCGTTAACTCTGATTCATTTCCCTTCTTTAACTTCTTGAACCTGATTTGTCTGAGTGTGGGAATAACAATTATTTTGTATTAATTTTTATGTCTAAAATTCAAGGCAAAATTGTGCCTTATGCATGTTTGTATGCCTCTGTGTGCATGTGTGTGTGTGTGTGTGTGTGTGTTGTGCGTACAGATGTGCAACTAGGAAAACCTGTCATGTAACAGGTGAAAAAATACAATTTTATTAGCTAGTTATTACAGTTTTTCCTTATATCAATGCCTGTTGTACTTAATGAACTTTCAGATTAATCAAGAGTAAATGTTCCTTGCTATTTCCCTGCTGAATATCAAGAAATACAAAAATAAAATTCTTAGCTAAAATTATTATGGTCTTCCGTTTGCTCAGGTGATGGCATCACTGTTTTGAGCTGAGAGAGACAGATCAGAGAAAGATTTTATTATGCAGCCAAAAAAAAAAAAAAAACAAACCCACAAGCTCTCACAGTGTTTTGGAACCTTTATTTTCCACTCTGGGATCACCCACAGATTTTTCAAAGCAGGGGGCTTTCCTTATGCAGTAATTGCTCTCTTCTTTTTTTGTGGACTTGTCTTACCAGAGAAAATATTCTAAATCAAGAGTTTGAGGTCCAGATTAGATCTTGCGTGTACCTTGTTGAATGTGGGAGGGAAAGCAGGACATGATACTAGTAAAGAATTAGTTCTGTCATCTAACACTCTGGGCTAAGCACCAATCATTATTTCAGTTTCTTTCAAGAGTCCTGTTAGATATTTAATTCTGGATTTCTTGATAATGAATTAAGCTAGTGTAGATCAATACATTTAATCACTTGATAAGGCATACATTTAATGCCTTGCTGGATAAGGGTTTTATAAACCATAATACTGATGTTTCACAGAGGTAGCTAACTTAAGGAGGGAAACAAACAAACAAACAAACAAATGATACCAATGGTCAAGTTTGATCTGGTAAAAATCAGAGGTAGAAAATAAGGATTTACTGTTTTAGATGCAACAGAATTGTCCAACTGAAGATAACCCAATAGGAAAGGAAAATGTAATAGTAGAAGGAAGGTAAGAGCTGGCAAGCTCTAGCTGTAACTCTGTCTAATGTATGTTGGATATAATTGGCTATAGCAGTTGCGAACATGGTCAATAGAAACCAGAGCTCGAGTAAAATCTTTACGTTGGGCAATTGGAAATTATTCCTCCCGATGCCCTATTTCAGATGGATATAAGGGAATCATGAGAATGAATGAGTCAGTCCAACTTTATAAATTCTTTAGATGAAGGGTGCTATGTATAGTAAATATATAGTACTTTTTTATTGGCTTATATAAATATCATCATTGTGTTTCATGTTATTTTTGTGGTGCGATGAATACAAAGCAGATGTTCACAAGTGTGTGTCCCACTTGTCCTGTATTTGGCTTGTTAATGATAAGAAGTTTGAAGTATACCTGACATATTTGCAATCTGATATAATCACCCTTTAAAATCTGAACATGCATGAACATTTCAGTAGGTCTAGGATAAAACACACTGAACTTATTGACCTGAGAATATGTATTTATCTCAAATCCCTGTATTCGATGGCATGTAGTCAAATGAAAAATGAGAGAATTTGAGAGATTAAAGACAAGTGTGTAAGATGTTGTTGTGCTTTTTTTTTTCTTAATAAGTAGAGGCCTTCAAACTTTTTAATTCACTTAATGTATGCCTTCCACATAGTTGCATTATACATATCTATAGAACTATATTTTAGATAAGGACTTCTTAACCTTGGTGTTATTGATATATTAGGCTGTATAATTCTCATGGGTGAGAGAGGCTGTCCTGTGTTTTGTAGGATGCCTCACAGCATCCCTGTTTTCTACCCACAAGATGCCAGTAGCAGCATTCCCAAATTGTGACAACCAAAAATATCTGCAGACATTTAACTATTTCCTTGGGGGGGAGCAGACTTGCACCCCTCTCCCACTGAAAACCACTGCTGTAGTCCAAACCAAAGAATGTATGCAGAAAAGGGTCATAAAACACATGGTTTGCGTCAACAACTGCTCACATGTAGTTCAGTTTGAGTGCTCTGTGATGAACCCCCTTCTCTTGCTTTGGATGGATTTCAAATGGTGTTTCATTAGGTCTGTAACAGAGACTGTGGAAGAGCTTGTCAGTATTCTTCTTTCTGTAAACTGAGAGACTGGCCTGTGTTATCATATGCTTTCATTTGTAGGAACAAGAGGAAATTTTTTTAAAAAATGGGGAAAAGAAAATGTAGATGTGAAGGTTGAAGACACATTTCACTTCAATTTTTTTCCAGATGATTCTTTCATATAAATAATAAGTAAATGAAAGATACTGATTCTTTCTATTCTACAATAGCTTTTGTTATTTCTTTTTTTTTTTTTTTGAGTATGTATATGTTTGGAATGTCAGGAGTGGGTGTTTAGTAATTCCATGTGCTTGGAGTAGTTTATAATGTTCAAAGGCTCCAGAAGTAAAATGAAAACATTTTGATTTTAAATGCATAGTTCCTAGGTGGTGGTAATGTATAGCATAATAAAACGAAATTTTGAGCTTAATGGTTTGAAGACATGGCAGAACTTGATCCTGACCTGGATTACTTGTATTAAATGTCACTTGTATATAGGCCATTCTTCCTCATCCACAAAAGGGGATAAGAATAGGCATGAGAACCAAACAATACAAGGTGTTAAAATGGCTTTCAATTTGTAAAAATCTACACCACTGTTGATAAATTATCATAGATTCAATGTCTTTGGTGATTTGTTTGATGAGAATTAACTTAGCATGCTAAATCTTCCAGCTGTAGTGGTTAAAAATTATCTATAAGAAATGACAGTATATTGTGTTTTGTTTTTATTTAAATTCCAATTATTTAACATACATGGTAATATTAGTTTCATGTGTGCAATATAGTGATTCAACACTTCCATACAACAGCCTATGCTCATCACTAGTGCCCTCCTTAATCCCCATCATCTATTTCATCCATCTGCCACCACCCCCATGACCATCAGTTTGTTCTCTATAGCTACAAGTCTGTTTCTTGGTTTGCCAGTCTCTCTCTCTCTCTCACTCTCTCTTTTTTTCCTTTGCTTATTTGTACTAATGGCATTATTCTTAATTTTTTTAATGGATGAAATAAAACATCTTCATTTTGAAATGTGATTTAAGTTATAGATAAATCTAATTTTTCGCTCATTTCCATTTTCCCCATATTATCTACATTTATAATTTGTTTAAAAATACAGAAATGTGAAACCTAGAATGCACTTTGAAATTTACTCTTCAACAATAACCATTTAACCATTATTACCAATTTGGTATGTATTTTCCAAATGACTTTTAATGAATAGGTTAATAAAGATATCTACATATAATTATAAAATATAGATTTAAAGTTAAAGATGCAGGCATACACAGATGTATGAATTCATATGAGCATATGCATACAGATAAAGTAAACACAGCTCAATATTATAGCCAACTAATTTTATAGCATGTTCGCTCTTCCATGTGAGTTTATAGAGAATTCATGAATATTTAGCAAGAATCCAGTATACCATTATGCACAAATCTGACATTTAACTCCATTTCAATGTTACAGACACACATTTGTCTTATAGCTTTCTCTTCTTATTAGGCCAGGGTGATTTCAGATTGGTTGATGATGCTGCCATTGTGGTGGACATTTTGACTATCCCATATGATTGCATAGATTTACTACCATTCATTTAAGTAATCCTCCATTAAAATGATTTTTTTAATAGTAAAGAAAAGGCTAACACAGGTTAACTAACTTAGTATCTCTATCATTACTGATAGTGTTTTGACTTTCAAGCGTGGCACATATTCCAGAAAGAGATTTCCACGTGTGGGTGTTGCTTCTTAAATACCAGAAAATTCTGGTATGTAAACTTCTATCAATTTAGGAAACTTCTTGATAATCAGAGAATAAAACGAGCAAAGTTCAATTCCTACAAGTATTTGAGTGAAATACTGAATAAAGCAAATAGTTCACTTATCTGAGCTCCCCTAGACTTTGCCTTATCCAATATTTTACTCACACTGCATGGGATATGATAGATGAATTGCCAGTAAAATAAATGTGGACTTTGCAGATGCCTCTACTGAAAAAAGGGGAATTCACTATCCTTTTGATTTCACTTATGTTTAAATGACCATAAGGATCTTCAAATGGATATTTGTTTTCATTGTATTTATGCCTTTGGGACAATATATATGACATACATAACTAGGCACAATCTGATGTGACTGGCAATTTCAGTCACTCTACCTGATAACAAAAGTGTTTAAATAAAAATATCTGTCTAGGTTAAACTCATAGTTATCAATGGGATTTAAATGAAGACTGGATGCCATTTTAACCTATTGAATCATCATATTACAAAGAATTTTTGAAACCAGTGTTGGCAAAGGTCTAATAAAACTCCTATGTACAGTTATCCCTTGTGAAAGTGAAAATTAACATACCAGTTTTGAAAAGCGGTTTTCAGTCCATGGCCAGAGATAGGAAATAGCAGACTTCCTTACATGCAATTTATGGGAATAAACCACTAAAAACAATTCAAAGGGGGGGGTAATCAGAAGGGGGAATGAAACACAAGAGACTATGGACTATGAGAAGCAAACTGAAGACTTCACAGGGGAGGGGTGGGGGAATGGGATAGACTGGTGATGGGTAGTAAGGAGGGCACGTATTGCATGGTGCACTGGGTGTTATACACAACTAATGAAGCATCAAACTTTGCATCGGAATCCGGGGATGTACTGTATGGTGACCAACATAATATAATAATAAAATAAAATAAATAAAAAAAATAAACCACTAAAAACAATTCAAAGTATCAAAAATTGAATAAATAAGAGGTTAAACATAAGAATTCAAATCACTCCAAATAATGACAAATTGATGGAACTTGTATATTAAACTTTATATAAAACTTTTTATAAATGTGGTTTTTTAAAGGACATTAAGGAAATCCATTCAGTTGGATAAGGTGTTGAGACAAAAATGTGTATCTCCCAATTCTTCTGTACTGTTTATATATTTAAACATGTGTAATTAGTATCTTCAGCTGCAATGTGATATAATTTAAATGAGCCATGAAAATATAAACAAATTATTTTAGCTTTATTCAGTTTTTTGCTTTTATAGAGAACCTGCTTATTGGCTAATTGGTTCAGTTTAACTTACCAATTAGATGAGAAAGCCCTGTGTTACTGATTGGGAAGTAAACCAGTTCCAAAAGACCATTCAGTAAGATTTTCAATTCTGTGATTGAAATTCTACTTTTAGATAATTTATCATATTTTTAAAGCAAAACTAGTCATATTAAATAATAGATTATACTTTATTAAATATTAAATTAATTTGTGGAGATTACATTCTATTTGGGAAGAATGATGATATACAAGGGAAATAATGTAGACAATACCATTATTAAGGGGGAAAATAAAAGTGGGATATGGAATAAAAGTTTTGAAGAAGTAGGTAGTAGTTTATATTTTATTTTTTTAAAAGATTTTATTTATTTATTTGACAGAGAGAGAGACAGCCAGTGAGAGAGGGAACACAAGTAGGGGGAGTGGGAGAGGAAGAAGCAGGCTCATAGCGGAGGAGCCTGATGTGGGACTCGATCCCAGGACTCCGGGATCAGGCCCTGAGCCGAAGGCAGACGCTTAAGGACTGAACCACCCCGGCGCCCCCCTCCATATTCCAACCCAGCAACATCAGAGTTGAGTCCTGGCCACATATCATGACTCTGACCTCCTGTATGCCTCCTTTTCCCCCTTGAAATACCTGGGATTACCATGGGCCCACCTGGATCTTCTAGGATCAGCTGCCTGTTTTAGATTAGCTGATTAGCAACCTTAATTCCATCAACATTTTTTTTTTTAAGATTTTACTTGTTTATTTGAGAGAGAGACAGAGATGGCGACAGAGAGCGGGAGCTGGGAGGAGAGACTTAAGAAGCAGGCCCCCTGCCGAGCAGGGAGCGGATGAGGGGCTGGATCCTAGGGCCTTGGGATCATGACCTGAGTCGGAGGCAGAGGCTTAATGGACTGAGCCACCCAGGTGCCCCTCCATCTACATTCTTAATCTTCCTCTACCACCTAATATATCCACAGGTTCCAGGAATTCGGACATGAATACCTTTGGGAACCATTATTCTGCCCACTACATTAGCCTTCAGTGTGGTCACGCACAACACTTACACCTTTAAATTGTTCAAACTCGTTGTAACTTCTCTCACAAAACTGAGTTGCAGAAGTGGAAGCACTGAATTCATCTAAGATTATAAATATTCTAAGCGAAGTTTGGCTAATAAAGTGCTGGTTAGCCAAGCTGGTTATCGTCTGTTTCGATTAAGCGACAGAATGTGACCATAAAGTCTTAGTGTTGTGTGTGTGCGAATGTGTGTGCATGTGTGTGTACGTGTGTGCATGTGTGTGTAAGTGTCTTGGAATTGTCACTGAAACAATGCTTTCACCGGTGTGAGCATCATTGATAAAATCTAATATAGTAATCCTGCATATTTGTTTAAAGATCAATTTCATTATTTTATAGTCACCTCATACCTGCATTTGAAACAAGAGATTCATATCTTGGTTCTTTATATTTCTCCCACATATCAAAGGCTGGACATAAATCATGAGCAGGATAGCAACATAAAAACATACAGTTCCTTAATTATAATATTGGCTAGAGGAGACTTCATATCTACTTTGTAAAATATTTGTAGAGTAATTTTGGATTAGAAAAAAGCAAAATATTCAGTCATTAGGAAATTAGATATATTTTATATTACGTATTTGTCAAATTTAAAAAGCAATAATGTAACTTCATGCTTTAGTTAAAGCCAATAAAAATATTAAAAGAGCAGAACTATATTAGTGAAAACTGAAATCTAGAGATGATTAAACCATTAATTTTGTGCCAATATTCGTTTTTATGGCCTCAAGAAACCAATTGTGCTAGCTTTTATTTTCCCAACCTATCTGTGTTGGGTTGTTCCAGCTTCTGGCCTTGCGTTTTTCATCTTTTATTCACATCCAATCTCTTCATTTTAAATGCAGTCTGTGAGGGATGGCTTCTGATTTCCTACCTCCAGCTGACATTCTTCTCTGAAGCCCACACCTGTGTATTCAACTGACTCCATACCATCCCCACTTAGACATTTAAATATAAAAATATACAGGAGCGCCCAGGTGGCTCAGTCAGTTGAGTTCCTGACTCTTGGTCTCAGCTCAGGTCTTGATCTTGGGGTTGTGGGTTCAGGTCCCTCATTGGATTCCATTCTGGGCATGGAGCCTACTTAAAAAACAAAACAAAACAAAACAAAACAAAACCCCTAAAAAATGTATACAAAACTCGGTTCTTCATATCTAACTGCCTGTCCTCCTTCCCGTTCCAAACTTTACTCTGCCCAATTCTTTCCCTTCCCCCTCTTCTTCCCCCCCCTTCTTCCTCCTCTTCCTCCTCCCTTTCCCCTTCTTCCTCTCCTTCTCCTTCTCCTTCTTCTTCAGTTTATTTCACTAATCTCTATACCCAATGTGGAACTCGAACTCATGACCCTGAAATCAAGAGCTACAAGTTCTTCTGCCTGAGCCAGCCAGGTACTCCCCAACTACATCCTTCTAATTGCTCAGGATGCACCAGATTATCCTGTACACTCACTGTCCCCCACCACCCCAAATATCCTATATAATATCAAGTCCTGTCAGCTTTAATTTCAAGATATATCTGTTTTCCCCACCTCCATTGCTTTCCCTCTGCTGCAAGTTACCATTTCTTCTCCTTGAAATTATTGAAATAATTCCACAACTGTCCTGTTCTGTCCTAGCTCTTGTTCAGTCTAATTGCAACCCCATGGCCAGACTTCCTTGCTGATATATAGCAGATTAGTAACCTTAATCCCATCTGTATCCTTCATCAACATCAGATCAAGTCATTTCTCTCATCAGAAACATCTAAGACTACCCCAAATCTCCTACGAAAAATACAAAATCCTTACGCTAATCTATAGGACCTACACATGATCTGGTTTCCATTATCTCTTAAAGGATCTCCTTCTATGCTCCATTCCTGTTACTCCATTCCAGCTATGCTGGCTTTCTTGCAATTGTTCCATAGGCCATGCATATTCCTCCCCACTTCTGTGCTTGCTTTCACCCTCTCTGGAATATGGTTTATCAGATATCCATATTGCCCATAACCATACAACCTCCAAGGCTTTATTCAAAGTCACCTTCTTAATGAGGGCTTACAAGGCAGAATAGTTAAAATATAAACTACTGGGGCACCTGGGTGGCGCAGCAGTTAAGCGTCTGCCTTCGGCCCAGGGCATGATCCCGGGGTCCTGGGATCGAGTCCCACATCAGGCTTCTCCGCTGGGAGCCTGCTTCTTCCTCTCCCACTCCCCCTGCCTGTGTTCCCTCTCTCGCTGGCTGTCTCTCTCTGTCAAATAAATACATAAATCTTAAAAAAAAAAAAAAAAGGAATATGGAGGAAGAGAGCCAAGCACTAAGTGCTTAGGGAAACTGCTAGAAACTGGGAAAGGCAAGGATTCTCCGCTATTGCCTTTAGAAAGGAAGGCAGCCATGCCAGGCACTTTGATTTTTTGGATGCCACTAAATTTGTGGTACTTTGTTACAGTAGCAATAGGAAACTGATATAGCTACCTAGCATAAGGAGGTGTTTTAAGTTCTGCCTTTTATAAATAAATTGTGAATTTTTTGAGAATAAAGATATAGAGTATTATTGAATATATAATAATTATACCATTAACCTGATATTGTTCAACATTATAAATTGTTGAAAAAAAAATCCTGATATCAAAACTGACGGATGTTTTCTAAAGCAGGATGTAAAGTACAATTAGGCACTAATGAAAGAAAACAATGTTTCTTAGCTAGTATGTACATTCTTGTCCCCAGTAAGTACATTGTACTTCTATTAATATGAGCACACTGGACTTCTGGTTCCTATGTCCAGATATGATTTAAAGGGTGTCAAATTCTTTTCTATAGCTCTTTTAGGTAGATTATCCATTTATGTAACAATGCAAACATCAATTTACAAATTAAGTAAGAAATAGAATGTATAGCAAAATAAACCACCTTTCCCCTCTTCACTTTTACAGTGGGAAATATTCAATTTTTGAGCAATACCATTTTATAAAAAGCAAATTTCATTATGATAGGCCATTCTGTAGTTTAGAGTGTATAAAGATCTATAACCTGATATGATTAAGAAAAATGGATTTAGAATGAGGATATAGAAATCTGTGTTCTTTCAACAATCTGTCTTTTTAAGATTGATATATTTATTTATTTTAGAGAGCAAAAGAGTGTGGAAGTGGGTAAGGGATGGAGGGAGAGGAAGAGAGAGAATCTCAAGTAGACTCCCACTGAGTGTGGAGCCCCATGTGGAGCTTGATCTCATGACCTTGAGATCATGACCTGAGCTGGAACCAAGAGTCAGACACTTAACCAGCTGACCCACGCAGGCACCCCCTGATCTAGCTATTTTTAAATAAGTGAATGCGATAACTCTTAAACAGGGAAAAGTTATTTAGCCTCCCATTCTGAATGGCTCTTCCTCATGTTTAAACCATAACATTCAGGTGAATGTTCATGAAAAATGTGCATATTTCAAGTGTATAAAAATGAAAAGAATCTTCTAGCAGTATTTGGCTAATTGCAATTTTATTTCAATCTTTGCAATTTGGCAGATCTATCACTTGCTCATACCTGGTTACAAAAGTCCTATTCAGCACATGGTTCTAATAGTGACAATAGACCTGCCCACCGGCACGTGAACCACTTCAGGGCAGGAGGAAAACCCAAATGAGTAATGCACACCTGTCTTCTCTAATCTGCTGGCTCTGATATTGGAGGCACTGGAACAAATTGTTCATTTGAGCTTCCATACTCTTTTTTTTTAAGGATTTATTTATTTATTTGACAGAGAGAGAGAGAGCCAGAAAGAGAGAGAACACAAGCAGGGGAGTGGGAGAGGAAGAAGCAGGCTCCCAGTGGAGGAGCCTGATGTGGGACTCAATCCCAGAACGCTGGGATCACACGCTGAGCCAAAGGCAGACACATAAACAACGGAGCCACCCAGGCGCCCCTGAGCTTCCATACTCTCGATGCATGTTCCATGATCTGCTTCCAAAATCCCTGGCTGGCCACCTACAGACAGAACCAACTCTGAGTCATGTGTCCATCCCTGGCACATAATCAAGTGACATTTCATTTTCTTACATGGTTTGCTTTTCTGATTTATATTCATTCTTTTAATCTTTTAAATGGCAGGTGCTCAGTAGAACAAGTCAAATGGTAAGGTTAACAACCTCCATTTCCCTTTCTTCAATCCCTACTGTGTGAACATAAATATGTGAATGTATATATACATATAGATATAATACGGGCACGGACTTTTTTCTACTTTTTAATGTAAATGTGTTATGTTATTTTACTGTGCATTTTTACATAAAATTAGATTGCTAAAATCTCTACATATCAGTAATATCAGTCTGATTCTTCCTTGTCTTTATTATCTCTTGATTAATTTGTTTTCATCCCTGCTTCTGTCTTTTATGTCCTGCCACATTGCATTATTTTTCTCTTTTGTTCCTCTTCAATCTTATCTCTCCAAATTTTCATTAGCTCCTATGTTAGTTAGTTAGCTAGCGTGGGCAGCCATAACAAAATCCCAAGCACTGTGTAGCTTGAACAATAGGAATTTATCTTTCATAGTTGTAGAAGCTAGTAAGTCCAAGATCAAGGTGCTGGCCCATTCAGTTTCCTGGTGAACACTCTCCTCTCTCTTCCTGTTTACAGATGACCCCTTGCTGTGTCCTCATATGGCAGAAAGCAAACTCGCAGGTGTCTCTTTTGATAAGGGCACTCTTCTCATATGAGGGCCTCACCTGCATGATTTCACCTAAACCAAATTGCCTACCCAAAGGCCCTTCTCCAAATACCATCACACTGGGGATTAGGGTTTCTACATAGGAAGGTTGGAGGTACACGGTTCAGTCCAAAGTAGCAGTTCCTTTTTCTGTTTTTCTATTTTCAACCCTTTTAAACATTATTATTATTATTATTATTTCTAAACGTCCTATTTCTTCCCTCTGCCATTCTTTATTTTACCAGTCATTTCAATCTGCTCAATATGTTCTGGTCCTTACTCACCTCTTTCTCCAAACTCACTTCATGTGACTTTTAAGAATGCACCTGAATATTAAGCCATCGTTTTTCTGAAACCCTTCAAAGCTCTAGAAACGAACTCTACACTCGTCCCTGAAATGTTTGGTGACAATCATCAGTTAGCTCTGTTTTCAAGATAGTTTAGAGGTCATGAATATGGCTTGACCTCTGTGCCCACTCTATATGCTAAAATGCTGAAACAACAAGTTTTTAGTAAATGTAAATGTATATAAGTATGCAGAGAATAATATGTAATATATGATACTTAGGTGCATGCACAGAATGTATTATCTTTTTCTCAACTCTTTCTACTATACTTAAGTAGGTTGCTGAAATCTGTGACATTTTGCATTGTCTAGGATATCTCAAACCTTTTTTTCCCCTGGATTTATTGAATGCGTTATGTAAAGTGAAATTTAGAATTATTTGTTTCAAGACTTTTAAATGAATTGTTGGACATTTAATTAAGACAAAAATGGACTTTGATCCGTTTATTACTCACTTGAGTAATAAAAAGAAAAGCTCAGGAGATGACAATCAGTAGTACATGAGTATCACTGGTTCAAAATAGCCAAGCATGAATCACCCTTTCAGATGAGATGTTCTCACCAACTTCCAAGGCAGCTCCTGTGTGACTCTGGAGATAATAGCAGTTGGGAATAGCTTGTTTCTCCCTGAGAAAGAATCTCACTCTATTTCCAGTCCACTGCTAAGGAGAATTTCATGTGTATGCAAAAAGGTATTTTTAACACAAATATGGTATTAACATCATGGAATTGCTGACTCTTCCAAGTGTAAAATTTGTGGCTTTCAGAGAGAAGTAAACTGGGACACTCTGTCAGCATCCTGGAAATGATAGCCATTCTTTACTAAAGGAAATGCCAAACATTTAAAATGAGGGAGCAACGCATTAACTCAATGAAAAGGCTAGATTGTTCTAATCAATAAAGTCTACAAGAGTAGTTTATTCTTAGCTAATACGTGTTTATGTCTCTAACTTAACACAACAAAAGAGCATTCTTTATGAAATTTTGATTTTCTAAACAACATGAAATATTTAAAATAGCAATTGCTTCACCTCAGATTGTGTTTAATTGTTATTGGTCTTTCTGCTCTATGTAAATACTAACTCAGAGCTTGCTTTTCAGATGCTTATCAAAGTGAATATTTCTCCTGGAAACTTCTACAGTTTACTTTTCTGCATATTAATTTTTCACCCAATACAGTACATTTTTTCCAATTTATTGCACTTCATTAAAACACTACTGCATTAGAAAATAACACTGTTGTGAAATATAAAATAGCACATTTTGGCAAAATATGTTGCATTGGATAAAAAAGATGAATTTAGCGTAATTTTTTATAGAGTGTAGAGATTTGATACAATGAAAAAGTTGAAATTACCTAATGTATACTTTGAACTCAGATTTCAATTAATTTATTGATTTATTTACATTTATCATTATATAAGTTATCATTTATAACTTATTGGTATGTGTGTAGTTAGCCACACTAACTGGAAGTCTTTCCTGGGGCCTCCGGATGTTGGGCAGATATCAGCTTCATTGTTTTTATGAGTAAACTGAAGTCATACAAATTCACAGACTTGCCCAATGGAGCACACTTCATAGTAGCTGAATCACAATGGAGCATGCGGTGTCTTCTTCCTCTCCCCCACTCATCCTCCACATCCCCTTGACCTTGGGTCTGATCGCCTTGCCTCATGTTACAATTATAAGCTTTCTAAAATCAGTGGGACAATTACTGTCTCATGTCACTACCAAATCTACATGTAAACTGGTATCTAAATTCTAATCCCTTTTCCCTGCTCAAGTTCAACAGTGAAAGAGCATTCTTTCTATTATCCATCCCCCATTCTCAGGATTTCCTCCCTAGACCCACCCTGACTCTTCCTCTGATTTGGTTGCATCATTATATTATCCCTTCCTAACTGATCAAATCCTATATATTCCATATACCAAGTTCTATATATAGTGTAGCCCTAAAATATGTTTAAAATGTGTTCACTACTTTCTTATCTGCTGGCATCACACTAGTTCAAATCACCATGACCCCTTCTACAAAGGTTTTCTCTCATTTGCTTTCATCAGCAAATGCCATCCTTAAATCCTTTACGATATACCAGCTAGCAGAAACTTCTTAAAAATATAAATCAGTAGTGTTGCTCTTCTCTTTCAAAACCCTTCAATGAATCTCAATTTTATGTACAATAAAAGACTATATGTTCTTGTCAGGGCCTTTAAAATCCTATACAACTTCACACAGCCTCCTTCTCCAGCTTGATCCTTACTTATACCCACCAAATTATACTTTAATATATGTTAAGGTTTATTATGTTGAGCCTTTCTTAGGGGCATTTGAACTTGTTATTCCTTTTGTCTGAAATGCTCTTCTTTGCTATTTTTCTATGGCTACACCTTTATCTTTCATGTTTAATCCCATCCATTTAAAAATAATTCCATTTTTCCTAAAGTAGCTGTTATACTAGCATATTTTCTCATCCTTTTCAATGATATTTATTTACTCCTTTTTTCCCCTCACCTCCAACTAGGAAATAAACCCTACTTGAACCAAGATCTTGTTTTCCATTCACCTTTGGGTCCCCAATATTTAAGATATTGCCTGGCACATAGCCCAGAATATTTCTAAAGACAAATATAGACTATAATTGAAACAAGTTAGGCTTTTAGAAGTAAACTTTTAAAAACATTTAATTGAAGTATACAGAGAAGATACGGCATAAGTCATGCACATACACATAAATACTGCAGATTGGACATATTTATACTACATAAAGTAGAGTATTACCTATAACCCAGAAACCTTCCTTGAATACCTTCACAATCCCTCCTTCTTCCCCGGATGTAACCTTTTTTCCTCCTGACATCTTACACTATAGATTAATTTCATCTGTTTATATAACTAGAATCATACAGCATGGTTTTATTGTATTTGGCTTCTCAACGTTACTTTCGTAAAATTCATTTTGTTGATTGAATCAGGTTTTAAATTTTTTTTTCATTTTATTACTGTGGATTCTTCCATTGTATGAATATACTACAAGTTATCGATTCTACTGAAGGGCATTTGGCTGTTTCCAGTTACTATCAAAAATAATACAACTATGAGCATTCTTGTATTTTAGATCTGGAGGACATATGTGTTCCTTTTTACCTGGTATATACTAGGAGTGAAATACTCTGTTATAGGGTAATGTTCAACATTAATAGATGCAGCCTAATACATTTCCAAAGTAGTCGTACTAATTTACACTCCCACATCATTATATGAGGGTTACTCTTGTTTTTGTTAATCTTGTTAATTTTAGTCATTCTGGCAGATATGTAGAGATACCCCATTGTGTTCTTTCCTAAACTGTATTTTTCATATTTAAAACTACAATAAATTTTAATAAATAATGCAATTAGCATTCATGGTTCTACAGCTAAATCCATCAATTGTTTTTATTTGCCCCTTTGCTTCATTGGTAACCAGCTATCTTTATTTTTATGCCCATTTGAAAACAATTTTTAGGCATTAGATGCAGGCTTTCTGAATGGGTTGATATAGCAATTTTGACATTCTTTGAACATATTTTTTATTTAACAGTTTTCCAAGTAAAATGGTGAGATGCAATATAAATACAATATAGTAAGTACATTTATTTCAGATGCTAGAGAAACAAATTATCCTTTGTAACTTGTGAGGATAATATGTAAATGAGAAAAACAAAGGCTATGAGAAAAATAAATGAGCTCATCCATTTTGTTCATCATATTTAAAACATGAATCAGGCTCCACTTGCCATTTGTAGATAATGCCATGATAGGGACAAAAGAAGAATATCACCTTTTCTTTGTATCTTTCATTAATTAGTACAAAGATAGTTATTAACCAAGAAAGGATGCTAGTTTGGATGCCAGGAAACAAATGTTTGCATTTTTTTTCAACCTAAACACTATTCTCATTTTTGTAATGCTTATTGGCATAATGGGGACAGCCGAAGAGTTGCACTATGCTTGTCTATGAAAGGAAGCTATGATAATATATTTCAAGTCTATTTCCACAAAGTCTTTGTTAGGGGCATTGGATTTTTTTTTCTCTAATTAGGTTTATAAGAAATGTGTATCATTAATACCTTACATCTTATCTCTGGAATGAATGAGAAACTACAAACCATTTTTGTGAAATACTGATTTACTGTTTATTGTTATATAGGTTGTTTTTAAAATATTTATCTACAAACAAGCATTTATTACATTATACATATTCATTATCAGAACTTTTACTTCTTTTTGGTCTGTGAGAGTTGCATTTAATCAGTAAACATGTTTTGTTTTAATTTGATTTATCTTAAAATCATCATATTAAAATACACTTTTTAGAATAAAATCTGAAAGTAAAGAGGATACGCTCTAGCAGTTAGAGATGGAATATGAGATCATGTCACAAACTTCAATAAGCTACTTTCTTTTCCTGTAAACAGATTCATTCCATTTTCAATAGTCTCAATTATTTGATGTAAAGACATTGTCTGTTTTACCTCTATATATCAATGTTACCAACCCCTAGAAATTCTAATTGGATTGTTTTCACTATTATTTAAAATAACAAACTGATCTTGTATGGCAGAGCAAAATTTTTTTTTAAATGTGCTGATACACATCTCAAGCTTAAACATGATTTTTAAAGTGTACATAAATACATTAAAATTTATTTTCCCTGCTATGAATTTTCAAAAAATATAGTGATGAACTGTATCCCATGAGCCAAGTAAGTTTAGCATTTCCATTTTATTCAGTTAAATCTTTGCAGTTGGCATTATTTATCCAGAAGACCACATACCGTTTTAAAAGAGAAATTAATATGATATTAGTTTCAAACACTCGAGATAATAAGTTAGAGGGTTTCCTGTACTATATACCAATTAACCTGATTATATTTAAAATTTTTCATTTTCCTCTTATTTGCGATATTAAATAAAAGATGCAATGTAGAAGGATAAAATGCTTAACATATCTTGGAACAAAGGACATATAAATTTAATTTCAAATATCCATATTTGTATTTATTCTAAATTTAAAAACTGGATGTGACAATATCTGTAGGTTTTAGGAAAATAATATTTTATTTTTTATAATATATACTATAATTTATTGCTTGATTGGTTTGCCTCTTTCTGTCTTATTTTTTAGTCCTTTTTATTCTTGCCACCTTGCATCTGTAGGTGTCCGCAATGCTCTTTTATTGCCCATTCATTACTTTCCATGTATTCTTACTCCCTTGTTCAGTTCATCAACTTTCATGGTAATCATTCATAATTTTATGACTCGAAGTATCTAGCATTGACTCTTAACCTCTGATCTGATCTTTTATTTCCAGCAATGAACAGACCTCTACCACATGATCATGTTCTTTCCCTCAAACTTACTCAGTGTATAACACTGTTAGATTTCTAATACTAGATTTTTACTGGCAAGGTAACTAATTTATAAACTATGTAGGACCCCTCTTTGGAGTCTAAGAATATTTTTTCTTATAATTGAATAAGAACAATATGCACTATACCTTGCTTTATTTTTCTGAGACCAACAAGATGTAGTATAGAGAGTGAGATTTAGGATCAGTCAGAAATTGTTTTGAAGCTTGATTACATTAATATTTGTATCACCACAGGCAGATTATTTAATTTTCTATTTATAAAATTATACAGTGCTAATGGAAAGGATTAAAATGTTATGTTTCTAGTACAGTACAGTATCAAGCATAGAGAAAGCACTCAGCAAAACATGGGTCTTCATCATTTCTGTTCTAACAGTAAGTCCTGATTTTTCTGTTTACAACATTGACAGGACCATGATTCCATCAAAGTCAGAAAGCCTAAAGTAATAGTTGAATATTCCTTCTCTAACCCGATTCCAGTTCTGTCATTTTGTCATTAATGTATCTTGTAGATAACCACATTTTCTGTATTCCAATGACTATCATTGGTCATTATCCTTAATCTGACCCATTTGGCTTGCAGGAGTTCTTACACAATTCTCTTTTCCATTTACCATTATTTTTCACTTTTTTTTTCTTTTATGACCTAAGTGTTCTACAAACTGCTTGAGAGCAAACATCACATCATTAATTTCTCTTCTATGTCCCCCTGGCCTGGTGGTATGTTATGTGGATGACATATATTTTAATTGGTTGGTTTGGAAGAAATATATCTAATTCCATTTTGACATTTAGGTCTGATGCCTACTCAGTATGATTCTACTTTTTTGTTACCTAAGTATCTTTTATTTTAAAAATCAACCCAATCAAACTGTAAAGATATTCTGAAATGACTTTAAAACAGCTCACCAGAACTTTTAATTAAATGCGTTGCTTTAATTTATTTCTTTATTATTGACTACGTGAATAAGTATGTACATAGCTCTGAGAATAATAGCTTGCAGTTTGCTAATGGAAAGGGAAGTTTTCCAAAATGCCAGTCTTTGAACTCATTTCAATGAGTAGAATGTTCAACAAGTAAAATCTGTTTATTAAAAAAAGAAAAATTTGTTCTTCCTATTTACTGATGTAGCAATTTTGCTACTTTTTAAAAGAGCTTCTGATTAATATAGATTTGCTATATATATCATTTTCCATCCTTCAGGTATAATATAGAGAAAATAAAAAATTTATAATATCCAATTGGAATATTAAGTTATGTTTATAGCTAATGTAATATTAAAACGTGATAAACTTTCCCCTTTCTTATCCAGATATATGAGCTCTTTATCTTCTCTCAGCCTTCCATATTTTTAGTTATTAGAGATTAGAAGCCCAGCTAATATCCATAAAGTTATGCCATATTTTTCTTTCTGAACAAGAGCATTATTGGAAATATTATTTATGTCTCATCATAATTGAATTAAACAATCTGAACAGAACAGCTGCCCGGAAATAAGCATATACTATGTTTTAAAGACCACTTGGTGGTTAGAAGTGATCTATTGTCTTTGTTTTCAGATACAAATCAAATTGGAAAATAGTAAAATAGTTCAAACACAAAATAAAAATATTTTTCCCTTCCTGAAAACATGTTGCTTTTTTTATGATCCCTACATACCATCTGTTCAGTATTTACTATATAGGTGTCGTCATTGTAGAAAAAGGAAACAAAATTTTGTGTTCCATTGTAGTACACGCATACCTCCTCAATCTTGCAAGTTTCCTCACTGGGACAGATTTAGCTATTTATTGACATGGCAGGGCAATACATTAAGAAATTCTGTTCTCTGGTAACACTCTTCCCCATAATGTAACAAGCCTAGCTCTTTAAAGTCCTCTTCTCTTTCCCTTGTTCCTTCCTTAAACCTAACCTTATAGGGAAATATAGCCTACGGTATAGTGAAACTGGTGATCCCCTGTCCAGTTTTTGTACTCCCCACACTAATCACCAGAGTGAAAAATACCTAAAAAGTCAATGTCATAATTCTAGCTCGTGAATTCAACTTCAGTAAGTACTTTGCTAATATATAATGCTATTTATGTAATCTACTTAATACAATTATTTTGATCATATTATTCTATATCAGGAAAATTTGCTACAAGATTTTTAAAATATACTAAAGATAGAAATAGAAATGGTCTGTCTGAACACATCCAGCCATCTAAACACATTGTGTATACATCAGGGTTCATAATTAGTTTCTCAGATGTTTGGCAGGATTCACCAGTGAAGCCATCTGTTCCCAGAGATTACTGTACTGGGAGGTTTTTGGTTACTGATTCAAACTTTTTACTCACTATTGGTCAGTTCAGATTTTCCATTTCTTCCTAATTGAGTGTTGGAAGGTTGTCTATTTCTAGGAATTTATCCATTTTTTTTTCTGAGTTTTCCAATTCTTTGACATAGTAATCTCTTAGATCCTATGTCTTTCTTTAAAAACAACTGTAATGTCTCTTTTTTCATTTTTAATTTTATTTGAATCTTCTTTTTTACTTTGACTAGCTGAAGGTTTGCCCATTTTAGTTTTTCTTTTTGAAAAACCGTCTATCTCTTAGGGTTTTGTTGTTTTTTTTTTTGTCTTTTCTGTTGTTTCTCTGATC
Source organism: Ailuropoda melanoleuca (assembly GCF_002007445.2). Lineage (NCBI taxonomy): Eukaryota > Metazoa > Chordata > Mammalia > Carnivora > Ursidae > Ailuropoda > Ailuropoda melanoleuca. Next base: position 131,699,100 of record NC_048220.1, read on the forward strand.
TTCGTTTCATTTATTTCTACTCTGATTTTTAGAATTTCCTTCCTTCTGCTAATTTTAGGCTTAATTTGTTCTTCTTTTTCTAGCTCCTTGATGTGTAAAATTAGGTTGTTTATTTGAGATCTTTCTAATTTCTTTTTCTTTAATCTTTCTAATTTCTTAATAAAGATTTTCTCTTGCTTGTCAGAGTTATGGAGAAAATCTATTATGTTGGTCCTCCCTTATAGTTTCACATAGATATTGTTATACTGTTATATTCAAATAGGACTTATTATTTGTTGTAAATTTCCAGAGAATTGAAGTTTTTATTTTTTTTAAAGAAGCTTATAGCATTGCTATGCTTGCAGTGTTCATTTTTATTTAAGTCTACAGTAAAGTAATACCAATTTATTTTTTTATGCATGTGTAGAAAATGCATAAAATATAAAACAAAGATTTCTACAATCCCACTATTCAAAAATAGTCTCCGTAAACGCTGACTATTCTTCAGAGCACATATATATCGAAACACTGTATGACATTACATGTTGCACATATACAGGTTTTAGAAAACTTTTGCACCAAATACAGCATTGAATGTCCTAGTAGTCTTAAATATTTCAATATAATATTGAATGGATGTGTCAACATGCATATCCAAACCACTGTGTTTGGCTCTTTATTGTATTGCTGCTGCCCAAATTTTTGTATGGTAATTTTTGTACATACATTTTGAATTTCTGATCGCTTTCTTAATGTAGGTCCTATAATGGAACTACCCAAAATGCATGATTTTTTTTTTTAGGTTCTAAATGTATAGTTCCATGTTACAATTCAAAAACCTGACTCAATTTCTCTTTAACTTATCTGCATGACTAACCCATTTTGTGTACCTTCATGGACTACTCAGCTGGCTGAGTGCATTTTCTGAAACAACATATGGAAAAGTTCTTGGTATATCCTTTCTTTGATAGTCTATCATGTTCTAGTTCTAAGAATTTTCAGTCAAGTGATATACTTTTAAAACATTTGAAAATTCTGGGTATTATGTTTTTTCTCTTTCACACCACTGTTCTCACTTTTTCAACAGCATCTTTGTCTTATACCTTCAAGGGAATTTAGATTAGAATGAAAGTCACTTAATCATTTTCATCCTCTTAAGAATTTTTGGAAAATTCATAAAATACTGTATACAAACATATTGTGGAAGCTCAGTAAACTATTTTTTTAAAAGACTGTAAATGGGAATAGTGTAAATCCATGATTTTGTGAAAACTTGTATAATCTAACTGAATAAACAGGGAGTAGATATTGGCCTGCCCATGAGGGTTATGCTTTTAACACTCACCGTTGCTATTTATGTTGTTTTTCTTTCAGTCTCTTAATAGCAATAAGTCTGGGTCAATTTTAAACTCAAAATCAAAAAATAAATTAGGGGCGCCTGGGTGGCACAGCGGTTAAGCGTCTGCCTTCGGCTCANTGCTTGTGTTCCCTCTCTCGCTGGCTGTCTTTATCTCTGTCGAATAAATAAATAAAATCTTTAAAAAAATAAAAAATAAAAAAATAAATTAAAAAAATCTAATAATCAAGGNCCCTGCTTGTGTTCCCTCTCTCACTGGCTGTCTTTATCTCTGTCGAATAAATAAATAAAATCTTTAAAAAAATAAATAAATTAAAAAAATCTAATAATCAAGGAAATACAAAATGTTCATTTGTCATTACATAGTGTTAGTGAGTTACAAAAGAGAAGTGATAATCTCATTAATGTCATTCCTGCCTTGGTGAATTACATGGGAAGTCATATCATTTTAAATGGATCATGTATAATGAATACTTTAAATAATATTCTCTGAGACTTAAGCATTACACTGAATCTCTTTAAGATTTTCCTGGAAAACATAGAATAATATTATCTAGCACAGAGTTTTTGATAGCAGACTTAAGTATGTCACATACTCTAAAGATAATAAATTTTCTGATTTTTTTTTTTGCTTTTTCTAACTTACAGACTCATGCTTTATTAATTATGGGTAATTCATCCATTAAAAATGGATTCATCACTGGGTCCGTATTACCTTCCCAACTTATTAAATGCTTGTAAATAATAAATATGACTCACAAATATATATGTCTATCTTTAAAAACTAGAATCTGACACGGATGTAAGACAAGAGAGAGAGAAATAAAAAGAGAGAAACGAATCATGGTAACAGAATATCCACAAGTAAATAATTTTACACAGAAGTATTCATCATGTAGTGAAAGAAACTTCATACTTAAGGTTAAAGAAGATATCTGACAGTGAATTATGCCAATATTAGAGAAGTCAACTAAAATCTTTTCAAACAAGATAACAATGCACTGGAAATGAATTATAAAAAATAAGATCTTAGAAAACCAGAAGGAATTATAATGAATATTTATGAAACCTGTGGGAGGAAAGGTTAATATAATCTTGCAAATTTTAGAAAAAAAATATTGCAGAAGAAAATGGTTAGGATTGAAAATATATAAACTTAGAACCCTCTGGAATAATAATAATTAAAAAAATAAATGGGGCTAATAAAATATTCACTGCAATCTCAATGAAAGGCCAACAATTTTATTATGTTATAGTAATAAAAACATGGAAAATCTCTTGACTGTAATATGATTATAAAATAAAGAATTATATAAACAACGCATGGAAACATGGAAATTTAAAGAATCATAGAGGACAATAGGCAGTAGACAAAACCAAGAATATAATCTCAAAGAATGTATACTATGAACCCAGTCTTGCACGTAATTAATGGTATACAATTATGGCAAAGAAATTATTTTTCCAGTATTCCAATATTGCTTGCGGCCTATCAAGTTCTGGCACATAGTGGGCACTAAGGGCCCAGAGTAAGATAAACACCTAAATCCTGTCCTCAAGTAGGTATAGTTCTGCTTTGAAACTTACCAACAGCAAGTCATAGGTTTTAAGTATAAGTATAGGGTCTTCTTTGAATAGCTAGCATGGCTCCAGGTCAGTAGTTGGGGGTATCTACTCACATCACTTAGGGGTTTAGGGTGCCTGAAGTTCTGCCATTAGCAGTGTATAGCTTTGTTCTCCCCATAGGTCACTATCAGTCAGCTGAAGGGGAAACAGGATCAAAGATGGAAAACGTATTGGGTTGGCCTGTCAGCACCTGGTCATTCCTAAAAGCAAAGTAATTTAGTTTTAAGCCTAGAAAGAAGAAAAAAAACCTTATTTCAAAATGTCTTCTCTCATAAAGACTTATGTGTCTACTTTATTTCATTTTAAAATGGACTCGTCAATGAAATGGTTAAGCAGCATAATCATTAGTAAAGTGTTTCCCTTTTTTGGTTACCCAATTATCACATTTTAATAGAAAATATCTCCTTAATAAAAATGCAGGTTTGATTTTCTCAGATTGGCCCTTTAACTCTGAAAATAGTCCTCTCTTTGCGTCAGTTCACAATTAACAATAGATGATGAAGAAAAGAAAGAAAATGCATGCAGTCTTCAAATGCACAAAGAGTAATGCCAATGTCGCCTCTTAAATAGATTGCAGACATGTTTTTACCTAAAAATCCAATGCTAGATTATTGGAGTTTTGTTGTCAATTCTTTCTGTGTATAGCTAGTCTTTTACAGCCATCTAACAAGCAATAACTAAACCAACTCCATATATCTAAATAGAAACACTTTGGTCATAACTGGCTGCAATGTGTGTCTTAATTTAGAAGAAAAGGGAATGCAAACATTATGTAGATATTTTAAAATAAATCTTGGTATGTACATAACACATATAACCAATACATAAATTATTACCCGGTTGGTAAAATACTTTCATGTATGTTTTATTTTCTATGTTTCATATTTCCAGACACACGTTTCCAAACATACATATATATGTTTATGTATACATATATATTTGTTTACAGAAGTCTGAAATCACTGTGAAAATAGAAAAAATGATTCTCAATGTTTTTTCTTTTTTATGCTTCATCAACTTAAATGCAGATTCCCTAGTGCTTATATCTCCTCAAACTGATCAATAAAACAGGCAGAGATACTTAATTTCTGTACTATGAGAAACATAAAAAGGTACTGCTTGACACTTTACCAAACTAAGGAAGAGATTTTCTTTTTCTCCAGCATATTTGACACACTTATCAGAGTAGGAATAAAAATTAAAAGGGGCCATATATATATATATATATAGTTTTTTTTATAAATAATTCAGATTTATATCCACCTTCACTACTTAGGATTTTACTAAGGTATTCTTAGTTCACACTTTTCTGCTTTTGAGATTCTTATATGAATTATGTATGACAACTGAAAACAAGAAGAGTTGAAGTGTGAAAATCTCTGAGAAGGATTAACACCCATGAATAGTCTAAGGATAAAGCTGCATGAGATTCTGTACTCTACATCAATATTTATCATATTTGTTGAGGTTATGAAACTCTATGATATTTAATGACAAATGTGCTTCACTTCAAAGTATAGCAAGTGTATGGAAAAATGCCCTGATATCTTGTCAGTGCCGGTCTCAAATGCACTGGAAATGAAATACAAGGGATCTACAACGTGCTATCAGGAAGTTTCAAAGAGAGACTGTAAGCTACCTGAAACCAGGGGTTGGGTCTTTATTCTTACCCTGTTGCTCTTAGTGCCTTTGCCCATGTCCAAAACCAAGCAATATTGCCCAAAAGAATATATAAAATAGCAAAAATTTAAGAGGAAATTGCTATGTAAAATGCTCCCTATATCATACTAAGAGCCTGTTAGCATCCATTACCTTAGGGATCCCCAGGTTGCAGCTCTACATGAGTTTTTTGAGCCAGTTTGTTTAAGTTTGGAAAAGCTAATGAATAAAAATAAGACATGAACTCATGTGTGATGTTCTGTTTTGCACCATATTCTGTTTATTTTTTTGGCTAATGGTAAACTTTTAAAACAGTGTGATGTAGCATCATTTTGTCAAATCACTTGCAACAGTGGCCCTGAAGAATGTTGCCGACCGTTCTGCTATGTGTCCTGACTGCTATGACCTCGACTTGTACCAGGAAATAATTTACCCTTGTTTAACTCAATGATGCCTGCATCTGGTCTTCCTGTTATTCTGAATCTATTATTGACAGCTCTTCAATACACTATGCAGAAAAAAAATATGTATATATATATATATGTANTATATGTATATATATATATACACACAGAAAAATATATATGTACATATATATGCATATTTTTCTTAATAGCACAAATACTCCATCACTAATAAATATTTGCTATGTTTTTAGCTATTTGATAGATTTTAAAAAGGACAATAATTTAATGCTAACTGGTTTCTTCATGTCTATAATTTGAAACTCAACCTGTATTGAATATGAACTATTACTAAATATTTCAAGACACTTTTACTGGAATTCCTGTGCAGTAATTAATAGGGATGCTCAACATGGAATTAAATACTAAATTTATTATTAGTTAATACTAATACTAGATGCCTGCTTAATACTAACTGCTGATGATTAAAAATTATTAAAACCTACTTCTGTAGCTAAAAGTGTAATCAGAGGGTTACCTTCAGAGTTCCTTACTACAAATAAATTGCTATTTAGAGAGTGGATAGATAAAAAAGGTTGAAAATAAGCCTATGTTTATTTCATTATATATATAAAGAGATTTTATTCATAAAAGAGTATGAAAAGAGTTACCTAAGGTTCACTTCAGTTTGGTATCTAAATTATACATAGCATTGGCTTTCAACTGAAGAGAGAAAAGCCTACATTTCTAATGATATCTTTTGATTTTCCCCTTGATTTGAATAAAGCTTAGTTTATGGAAGCGTATTTTCCCTTATAAGTATGCCACAGAAATGTAAATAAGGTACAACCAGTTTCCAACTAAGTATGATGGAATTACTATGCCACTCTGAAGTGAACATTGTTTTTAACTGTAAAACGCCCCTTACTATGTTCAAAATTTGGTATTTTGAGAAAAAATAAAGCAGTGTATTCATGCTTGGGTATCTGAAGCTTTCTATATAAATTTGTTTTTTGTAATGAAATATTTCATAAACATAGATACTTAGGGGGCATGTTTCTCTCGGTCAGCAAGCTTATTTACTTGGTGACTAGATCCATAGACTTGTGTACACACCCCTGTGCTATGTAGCTACTAACCATGAACTTGTAGCCACCTGTGGCTTGTGAATTTTCGTGTTCATTCTTAAATTCTTTCTCATTCTGCTCTAATTTTTTCAATTCTGATTCGGCTGTCTGTACATTCCATTAAATTCTTTAGCAGCTGGTAATACTCATTATGTGCTATAAAATTTAAGGGTTACTGCTTTCTTTGTCCTCAGGCTTGCCAGGCCACTCTATTATATTTAAAATTAAGAGCAGTGTTCTCTCTTAACCATCTTCTTAAAATATTTTTTAAATAGTATAAAATCAATATAAGCACAGGTTACAATAAATGCTTAATATATAGGTGTGGGGACACCTGGGTGGCTCAGTCGGTTGAGCAGTGGACTCTTGGTTTCAGCTCAGGTCATGATCTCAAGGTCCGAGGATCCAGACCCTTGGACTCGGTGCTCAGCAGGGAGTTCTGCTTATGGATTCTCTCTCTCCCTCTTCTCCACCCCTCTTCCACCTCACTCACTCGCCTTCTAAAATGTGTGAGTAAATAAATCTTTAAAAAATGATCTCAAGGTCCTAGGATTGAGCCCCGCATCCATTGGGCTCTCTGCTCAGTGGGGAGCCTGCTTGTCTCTCTTCCTTTGCTGCTCCCCCTGCTTGTGCTCTCTCCCTAGCTGTCTCTCTCTGTGTCTAATAAATAAAATCTTTAAAAAAATAGGTGTGGATCAAATTTAATTAATTCACCACTTTCACCATAATTGATGAAATTGTTAAAATTATTAAAATAGGCATTTTTTTTGCATTTTGTTCTTGTTTGTTGCTTATTTCCATAATGCTACAATTGTGAAACTTCTCTTTCTTTACCATCTTGACACTGTCCTGAAATGATGAGCACTCCAACCCATTACCCTCCTAAACTTCACTTCTCTGCATTTTACAGTAATGTCCCTAATTCCCAAGAACTCCTTTTTCTGAGATTACTACTTTTCTTAATACATGCTTCTTGTGTTGGTTGATGTTAATTTCAAATATGTAGCATGTTTGACAAATAAAAATTAGGAAATATATATATTTAGAATATTTAGAATACATATTAAGAATAATATATACATATATTTAGAATATACTATCTTCATTCTAGAAATCTGTTCAGATTATCTTGGTTTTTTTGGTTTCTGTTGTGTTTCATTTGTTTGTTTATTCCAATTGAAGTGTTCTCTTTAAATGTCTGCTGATCTTTGGCCTGCCAATGTATATATGAATTAAGGACATAGTTAATATAAATCTCTGTAGGGCTTTATCTACAGTCGTGCTGGGCCATATCCCAAATATGACAACCCAGTGTAAGATATTTTTTGCTGTATCTAATGAGAACTTTGTAGTCTTCCAAATATGGATCTATACTTCTAGATTTTCTCTCAATTTTCATATTGAGTATACTTTTTTTAGGACTTAATCTTGTTGCTTCTCTTCACGACATTTATGTACACTTCTATAAAACTAAAACAAAAAAGTCAATTTAATACTGATTCCAGCCTTTTCATCTTTTCTTTCCTAAAATTAGGTTTATTATATTAACAGAAATCAACACAGAGTTAGTAAGTGGTCAGTAATAGCTTTTTGAAAAGCAACGTATATTGTTCATATATATCAATTAGGAATCCTAAATGATCCAAAAGCTAGATTTAGGTGGTATTTTTAGAGTATTTACCAAGTATAGATAATGTAATAGGGCCTGAAATGAAATGCAAAGATATGGTAGAATGAAATTCTATTAATTCACTGTTTATAGTCTCCTAAAAATAGATACTCTAGAATGATCCTATGATTTTTAAGTTTTCAGCTATAGATTTAGATTTTTATAGCTATAGATATAATTCCTCTTCAGCTCCTTTGTTTACAATATTTCCCCCTTTCTAAGCACAATCAGAACTCCCATAACTCGATTGATCCAATATACATATACTTTTTTTACATTTAACTCCCCAGGCCCTCTCTACCACCCCTAAATACTCGTAACACACAGACAAAAATCAAAGCAGTCAAACATTCCCGTATTTTGACTAGATTCGAATGCTCCAGTTGTGCTTTGGTGGTAAGACAAAAAGCTATGTCAGGATGACATAAAGCAACATACTGATTTTCTGTGCTGTTTTGAAGTCAGCACAATAATCTATCTATTAAATCTACTTCAGGAAACAAGCCATACATCACTTTGTCAAACTAAAGATGAACAGCAAAGTGGATTCATTTTTCTGGCAGAGAAGAATATTTGTGATATTCATTAGTTATGGTGTTGTCTGTAATTGTTTTTAGACACTAATCATTTCATATTTTATTCAAATGGAATTTTTCTGCTTACCAATAATGCCTATCGAGTATAATTAACAAACCAGAGGAATTCTAAAGATTATTTATTGTTGCTGTCCATTGCTTTGAGACAAAATAATGTAAACCAAGAACAAGACGATAAACATTAATGAGTGAATGAATTAATTAATATTTCTTTTTGTAGGTATTAAAAACACATTTATTCCTTGGTTTTTTAAGATACTCAGCATTAATCTGTGCACAGACTTCATGTGCTTTTGTTATATTTAGCTATACTCTTTCTAAATAATTTATAGGCTACTGTGAATATGTTTTAATCATAGATATTCTAGATATTTTGGTTACACCTGAGATTTTATGTTCTTTCAAAGTAATCTGTGAATATCATACATACCTTTCTGTCCTAGAACCCAAGGATGGATATTGTGAGCACAGCTGTTTACATGAAATTCTTTCCTAGAAGATGAGTCTTTTGAAATATAACCCAAGTAATTGCTTTATTTAGTAATATAGTAAATACATGTTCACCAATCTTATTTCCCTGTTTGATCAGTAAAAATGGATAAAACAGATATTTGTGACAATTCAGATGGTAAAATTTACATAGAATCGTTTTCTGTTTTTGAGCTTCTAGTTTCAAGCAATTGAACAACCTTATAATTACATTTCACTGTTGTGATGGACCTTAATTTCCGTCAGAATTTTTTCTCTACATTTCTCTCGTATGGGCAAATATATTATGTGAAGTTTGAATATACACTGATTATTTAGAGGCCTGGAATTGCTAACTTTGTTGTGTAGCAGACAGTTCAACTTATTGCAAAAATGCTGATAATTTAAAAATGCAGTGAAATATTATTTCATAAGTTACTTCAGTAACTTTTTATCTTGATGCGTATTAACATTTGCCTATTCTATGATATAAACAAGAGACTGTATGAGCTAGTGATTACTGATGAGTCTTATAGAGAGCGCCCCATCATGTACTGGCATGACGTATGTGCATCTTTACATGTATTTTGGCTTTAGAGCACCAGCAGGGCTATGGAGACACAAAGGGATCAGTACGCCAGGAGAAGCCATCAAACAATATTCTAGGAGGTACACTCATTAGGTTACAGTTCAGCCTCTGTTGCAGTGTGAAATAGAAGCAGAATAATCAGAATGAACATTCAGGAAAGAACTAAGGTGCTCATGTGCACGCATGTGTGTATATTTTTGTATATATTTGTATTTATGTATATATATACTTATATTTTAATTCTAGATTTTCAAATTAAGTGAGTTGAGAATTAATGAGTTGCTTTTTGTGTTTAGAATGTAACAGATTTCATGACTTTGAAATGCCTCCGATTTCTAAATATTTATAACCATCTGGATGGATACCTCTGAATGGTGAGAAGTCAAAAGCAAAGTAAGATAATGAAAACACCCCCCTAATTCCACTACATAATTGAAAAGCGGAGAGTATCCTTAAGAGGCAAATGTGTATTCTTATGCAAAATGTCCTTACAATACAATAATTTTAGCACTCCCAGAAATATATTAATCTGGAGTTCCGTACACTATAAAATAAAAACAAATTACTATGATTAACTCATTTTTAAAAATTTTAATTCCAGTGTAGTTAACAGTGTTGTATTAGTTTCAGATGTTCAATATAGTGATTCAGCACTTCCATACAACAACCTTAATCCCCATCACCTATTTCATCCATCCCTCCACCCACCTTCCCTCTGATAACCATCAGTTTGTTCTCTGTAGTTAAGAGTCTGTTTTGTTTTTTTTGTTTTTCGTTGTTGCTGTTGTTAATTAACTCAGTTTTATGACGTCAGATCCCTGATTAACCCTGTGTAGGTTTCTCAGACACAACATAAGCAGTTTCCAAATTAAATAGACTACATTCCAATACTTTCTAAATTCTTGAGGAAAATAATAAAGTGTCTATTTCAAATGTGTTGTCAATTAATAGTGTATTTTGAAGATTAAAAAAAATGAATTATTCCAGAAAAAATACAAAGACTATAGAAAAACAATCCTTTGAACATGCCCTGGTAGAGCCTCTTTAGGATGGCTCAGTCAGTTAAGAATCTGTCTTTGGCTCAGGTCATGATCTCATAGCCCTGGGATCCAGCCCTGCGTTGGGCTCCCTGCTCTACGGAAAGTCTGCTTTTCCCTCTCCCTCTGCCTCTTCCCCGCACCCCACCCTCTCTTGTGCTCTCTCTCTTTCTCAAATAAATAAATAAATAAAATCGTAAAAAATAAAAATAATAAAAAATAAAGATGCACAGTTTTTTGATTTCTACTTTTAAGAAAAATGAGGTTTACAATGCCACAGATATACAAACTTTCAACCTCATTTATATTTACAGCATTTACATGTTTCACCCAAGGTGAAAAACTCTTGGCTGGTATGCCATGACACCCTGGGTCTCACACACTGAGCCTTGGATTTCTACTCAAAATTGTGCTAAAAAAAAAAAAATTGTGCTCAAGGCTGTCGCAAGGAGCAGACACTGAACTTGAAACCTATTCACCCCAGATCTAATCAAATATAATTGGTGCATAAACGCACGAGTTAAAGTGATTCTTAAAATAGCCACTCACTGTCACTGAACCCAAGCAATGAATGACCTGATCCAAGTGAAGCAAAAGTATCCTGATCATTTTACTTAATATGATTTTAGTAAGGAAGTATGGATTTAAAAATATTTCTCTGCGGGCTGACAAATTTGTTAAATAGTTTAAGCCTTACCATAAAAGTAATATTTTTTCCATTTATTAATATCTATATGCAATGTAAAATAACACATTAAATATCAAATGTATACATTTTCAACAGCTGTTTACAGTAATGTTCTTAATTTTATGACGAATGCATGCAATTGTTCCTTAATATCAACATTGTATGGTTTACCTGATAACTTAAATTTCAGACAGTAATTAGCAGAGACAACTGGTATTGAGAAAAATTTGGGTCAGAGAAAATTTTCACAATTGTAGTTAACATTTTCCACATGTTATGGAGTAGAATTATTTTGATAGTAACTTTTTAATAAATATTATAAACCTAGGCTTTTTTTTTCTTTTGTAACTGGAGGCAGTTGTTAGATCAAAACTGATCAAATAATTTGTAACCATATTTTATCTATTAAGCAAAGCTGATGTGTTCTGGTTTAGCCAAAAATTATAACTTCCCTACTTTCCAGCAAAATTAAAACAAAAATTCAATTTAAAAAACAGTAATATTCTTATTTTAAATATTTTTCCTGCCTAAATTCTGAATAGAAAGGTATGTTGACTTGCTTTAATTTTCTTTAGAATTTAGAGGGAATATTATTTCAATCTAAAAGTTACACAGTTTGCAAATGGACAAGACTGAGCTTGAGGGTGCAGCTCTAGCTTATATAGTGTCTAGCTTATACAGTTCAAAATAGGAGTGAGATCTCACACATAGATGCTTCTATGTCAAAGATATCTGTCAGGAAGCTGGGAAGTGGCTGTAAACTCTAATGTGTCAGGGGCGCCTGGGTAGCGCAGTCGTTAAGCGTCTGCCTTCGGCTCAGGGCGCGTGATCCCGGAGTTCTGGGATCGAGTCCCACATCGGGCTCCTCCGCTGGGAGCCTGTTTCTTCCTCTCCCACTCCCCTGCTGTGTTCCCTCTCTGGCTGGCTGTCTATCTCTGTCACATAAATAAATAAAATCTTCTAAAAAAAAAAAAAAAAAACTCTAATGTGTCAAATACTTAGATGAGTTTCTGTTACCAAGCGTTGAAAGGGGAAAAAAGGCACATACCTCAAAACTTGTTTTCCTTTTTCTAAACAGAAGACTAGGTTCTAAGTACAAGACCAAAGAAAACTCATTTTAAGGCAGAGTTTCTTGGGAGATATTAAGAATAGACTTAGTGTTACTCCTTTTGTGCCCAGGGAAGAAACATCCTGAGAATGTGTAATTTTATTATTATGGCTAATATAAGAGTTGATTCCACATGTGTAGCTGCACTTGCTTTTATTTGTTAAATGTTAACTTTCTTACGATTATGAAGTAGGTCAACCATTCAATCGTATGTAAAATGGAAAGCTTGATCCATGGCTTAGACATAAGTACCATGGAGAAGAACAGTTCTGAACACTTCAATACAGATTAAACTTTACGTAGCTAGCTTTCTCTAACTTGCTTGAGAGTTTGAGCAAATTTTGGGCACATGGAATACATTTCCTTTGTACATTTATTATAAGGTAATCATAGGTTCTCAGAAAGTTGAGTAAGTACAGGGAGGTCCAGTTCACTTTTCACTTCTCTTCTGACATTACCGTCCTGCATAGATGCAGCACACCATGACATTTACATTTGTACAACCCACAAAACAGATTCAGATTCTGTAAAACATATACTCATTTGAATGTGTGTATGTATAGTCAGTCCTATGCTATATGTAACAGCAACAGTCAGAATGCAAAGCTGCTCTATCACCCAGACACACTCAGGCTACAACCCAAATGCAAACCCATTCAAATGGTAACCATTGATGTGTTTCTGTCTCTCGAATTACTTCATTTTAAACATGTTACATAATTCCCTTGAGGCCTATCCAAGTTGTTGCATGTATTAATGTTTCATTCCTTTTCATTGCTGAATAGTATTCCATGGTATGGATAACTCAGTTTGTTTACTAGTCACCCATTGAAGGATATTTTGGGTTGTTTTCACTCTTTGATCATCATAAAGTTGCTATGAACATTTATGTACAGATTTTTTGCATGAACAAAAGTTTTCATTGCTCAAGGAAAAATGCCCATGAGTACAATTGCTGCTTTGAAAAGTAAATGTATTTATAGTTTAAAAGAAACTGCCAATCTATTTTCAAAGAGCTGTTGTACCATTTACATTCACACCAGCAATGAATGAGTGATCCAGTTTCTCCACATACTTGTCAGCATATTTTGCTTCAGGCGTTCTAACAGATGTTTAGTGATATTGCATTGTGGTTTTAATTTACATTTCCTTAATGGCTAATGATGTTGAACATCTTTTCAAGTGCTTATATGTTATCTGTATTTCTTGTCTAAAGATATCTTCAGTGAAATGTCTGTTCATTTCTTTTGCCCATTTTCTAATTGAATTGCTTTTTTGTTTACCGTCGAGACTTGAGAGTTCTTTATATATTTTAGATACAAGCCCTTTGTCAGGTGTGTGGTTTGCAAATATTTTCCCCCGGTTGTATTTTGTCTTTTCAACCTACTGACAAGGACTGTAGAAGAGCAATAATTTTCAATTCCATGAGGTCAAACGTATCAGTTTTTTTCTGTTATTGATTGTGCTTTGGGGGTTAACTTAACTCCTTATAAATGTAGATATATGTGGAGATATAAGATACATAAGACATATAATGTATAAAGATGTAAGATATATATTATATATCATATATTATATATACATATATAAATCTCCCAAAGATTTTTTCAAAATGTTTTTTTCTTTAAGTTTATGGTTTTATTTTTAGATTTAAGCCTTTGATTCATTGTAAATTTATTTTTTATAAAAGTATGAAATTTAAGTCATTTTCAGATGTATATCTTTTTTTTTTTTTTTTTTTAAGATTTTATTTATTTATTCGACAGAGATAGAGACAGCCAGCGGGAGAGGGAACACAAGCAGGGGGAGTGGAAGAGGAAGAAGCAGGCTCACAGCAGAGGAGCCCGATGTGGGGCTCGATCCCATAACGCCGGGCTCACGCCCTGAGCCGAAGGCAGACACTTAACCGCTGTGCCACCCAGGCGCCCCTCAGATGTATATCTTAATTTCTTTTCTCCCCTTATTAGCCTGGCTAGAACATCCAGTAGTATGATAAATAAGTGGTGAGAGCAAACACTGTTGCCCTGTCTCTGATCTCAGGGTAAAAGCATTCACTCTTACAACATCAAATATGTTAGTTGTAGATTTTTTGTTGTTGTTGATGTGCTTTGTCTGTTAGAGAAAGTATCCTCTAATCCTAGATTTCTAAGTGCTTTATAATAAATGGTTTTTGGATTTTGTCAAGTGCTTTTTTCTTATAGGATCGTGATTTTTTCTGTATTCTGTTAATCTGGTGGTTATTATGTTGGATTTTTTAATATATAACCAGTCTTGCATGTTTCAAATAAGTCCCACTTGATTATCGTATATAATTTTTTTTCATGTTTTGATGGATTAAAATTTTTAGTAGTTATAGATTTTTATATCTCAGTTCATGGAAATATTATTTCTGTTGTTTACTTGTTCTGTACTGTCTGTGTTTGCTTTTGAAGTCAGGACTACCAGCCTTTTAAATAGGTTGGGAAATATTCCCTCCCCTTCTGTTTTCTGGAAGAGATTGTATAAAATCAGTGTTAATTCATCTTTAAATGTTTGGTAGATACCTTAGTAAACCCTTATGGCTTGAGGATTTCTTTTATGGGATCAAGTAATTTTCTTAATTTCTTTACTGGTTATTGAACTATTGTCAGACTCGTTCTTCTTGCCATTTTTGAAATACATTGTTATAAGTATTGTCTTTACATACAGTGAGCACCACATCTGATGGTGGAATTATTTTGATTCAGTGAAGAAGTATGGTTTAAAAAAACTCATGAGAAGGGTAGTATACTGTATATTCTTTTTTTTTTACCCATTCCATTTTTTTCTTTCCTTCCATTAATATTTTATTTTTATTTACCTTGATTCCTTTAGCTATGATTAATGGAGAAGCCTACTGATGACAGAAATTAGTTAACTTCTATGAAAATGTATTTATTTCCCCCCATTCTGGAAGGAGATTCACTGAATAATGATTGAATTCACAGTTGACATTACTTTTAGCACTTGAAAAATGCTGTGCTATTTTCTTCAGGCCTCTATGTTTTCAGATGAGACAACTGCTATCATTCAAATTGGTATTATCCATACATAATGAGTCATTTTTCTTTGGTTGAGACTCTTTTCTTTGACATTGTTTTTTAGTTGTTTAATTCTGATGTCTTGGTATGGATTTCCTTGGGTTTATCCTCTGTGGAATTCACTCAGTTTCTTGAATCTGTAGGTTCATGCATTACATATTTGGGAAGTTTTCACCATGATTAATATGAGTAATTTTCATTTCCACACTCTTTCTCTTTTGCAACTACAATGACATCAATATACAGATTGATGTATGTGTGACAATATGACATCTTTCCATATTTTCCCGCATATCCCTGAAGTTCTGCTTTTTTTAGTCTGTTTTCCTTGTGCTGATAGGATGCAGTAAATTATTTTGACCCGTCCTAATTTTCACTGATTCTGTCTTCTGCCATTTCCCTCTACTATTGCTCCCATCCAGATTATGTTGTTGTTCTTCTTCTTGTGCTTTTCAGTTCTATATTTCCCCCTTGGTCCTTTTTCTATAACTGTTATTTATGTGCTGAGATATTCTACCATTTCATTTGTTTCAAGATTCATAATTGAATATTGAAACACTTTTATGATGGCTACTTCAAAATTCTTGTCAGGTAATTCCAAGATCAGATTCATTTTGATATTGGTATTAGTTGATTATCTTTTTCTCACCAAATAATGAATATCTTCATTCTTAGTATGATAAGAGAATGGGGGTTTTTATCTTGGACCTTTGGTTGTAGTGAGGAGACTCAATCCTTTGTAAATCTACTATGTCACCAGTTGCCCATTTAGTGTTTCTGTATGTTCTGGCCTTCCTTTATAGGCTGTGGTTTCAATTTAATTTTCAGGTCTCTTGTAATATTTTCTTATCTGCTTTATTTTTTTTTCCTGGGCCTTCTAGATTTCTGCTTTGGTCTCTGATGGTGCTGCGGGCAGGATCACATAGTGTTTTCCTGTGCTACCTTCTGCAAGTGGGGAAAAGCAGTCTCTTTCACTGGTGGAGAGACGGCAGGTGCTGGGCCTGGGTCCCCTCATGCCAATAAGTAGAGGTTCAGAGACGCCAGGGTCTGTGGCAATGAAAGAATCTGCCCCACTACACTGGAATGGGGGTGGGGCCTGCTGATTTGATGCTTGCTTGGCTTCTCCTTTCTGGGTGATTTGGCCAGAGAGGCAGGTTCTTTTTGTTTGTTATTAATGGTTCTAGATTGTAGGCTT
This sequence comes from Ailuropoda melanoleuca, assembly GCF_002007445.2. Classification (NCBI taxonomy): domain Eukaryota; kingdom Metazoa; phylum Chordata; class Mammalia; order Carnivora; family Ursidae; genus Ailuropoda; species Ailuropoda melanoleuca. The sequence continues at coordinate 131,715,661 of NC_048220.1, forward strand.
CTCTGGAGGCCGAACTAAGATCAATGGTAAATGAAAAAGAAAACCCAGGCAATTCACTATCATGCCATTTTGAGTCCTAGAGTCAAGGCCCATTTGACTTTCTCACTTTAACATCCTTTTATAGTTGTCTTTGGATTATTTCCAGAGTAGTTGTATTTAGAAGAGGGGAGTAGGGAAGAGTAAATCTATGCCATCTAATGTAGGCATGTATCCTAAATATTGAGAGAATGAATGTAGCATGTATGTTTCTAGATCACTAAACATACCAGCTTAATATAGTGGCTAAGTAGGTGGGTATTTTATTTTTAACAAAGATATTGAGTGAATGGGCAGAGGATAAACATCAACTCGAAAAACAGAAGGTACCACTATAGAGTACAGAGCATGCTCTCGGTATGGACAATGTTGAAAGAGGAGGGGATTCATTTATTTCTATCTTCTACACCAATCTAAGCAGTTGCTGCTAAAAACAAAATCTTAATATTAAGATTTGTGTACCTTTATTGCATGTAGACTGTTGGGACTAGAATTTCCTGAGTTTTATACTTCGTTTATTAAGTACGGAGTTGTTATTTTTTTCTCCAATCCTTAATTAAGGTTGAATAGGTGGACTTTGTTCTTTTTTTTCTGTTTCTGGTGAAATATCATTATATTTATAGATGTAGGGTACTTAGATATGTAGATGAAAACAAAACAAAGCTTGATAACACTGGAAATTCCATTACTTTAATTAGAAGATTGAATGTTAAACCAGAATAATCATTTGGACAATCATCTATGTTCTATTACAATAGAAAAGGAAAAGGGAAAAGATGTCAAGAGGTGCTTTCATCCTCAGCTCTTCAACTCATATAGATCTTTAAATTGTAAGTGAATATCAGTTTGTTTTATTCAATCAGTTGAATTGGTTAACCTGGTTTTTATGATAGTGGTAGTTAGACTGTTTGAAGTCAAAATGAGTATGTGTAACAGCTGCTTCTTAATAGTAAAAAGTAACTATTGGAGAAACAAAACAACTGCCCAAATCTCATTTATTATAGGATTTTTTCTTTATAAATTAATGACTAATAAGTTTTCCACGAATAGCACAGCAATGGATATTTTTTTCTTTACAGGAAAGTTTTAAATATGTGTCCTGCTAGGTTTTTTTTGTATTAATATTTAATTACAAATGGAACATCGTAATGGTCTGAGGGATAAGGGATCAAATAATAAAAATGGTTTTACAAGTATTCACTGGGGAATAAAAAGTATTCACTGGAAACTTTAGATCTTGATTCTCAAAGATTCATAAGATATTATACATTTTTTTATGTTGACATAAAGGATTAACTTGTTTGTTTTTATTTTCTCTAAAATTAGATCATAAAATGTAAGGCAGATAATGGATCAGAGGACTGTTATTCAAATATGACATTTAAATCACATCTCAGTTTATAGCTTGGAATGGCTTTTATATCTTGACAATTGGTTATTTACAATCTGAATTCTATCTCAGGATTCATACNGACTGTTATTCAAATATGACATTTAAATCACATCTCAGTTTATAGCTTGGAATGGCTTTTATATCTTGACAAGATTGGTTATTTACAATCTGAATTCTATCTCAGGATTCATATGTTTGGATTCATTCTATATCTCCTTGAAATATTACGTTTAGCTTCATGTTTCTTCCAATTCACTTTGAGAACCGAATTACTTAGATTTATACAGTATAGTGGAATGAAAATGACATTTGGATTCAAGAGACTGCATATGAATTCGAACTTCACCATAAAGCAGCTGTATAGGCTTGTCAAAGTTTGTAACTATTTGGTTCTTACATTCCTTACTGGAAAACAAGGATTATAAGCATTTCTGTCCTGTGTACCTCATGGTCTTGTGAAGATCATAATTTAAGATGAGATTAGATGAGATGATGTAAACACACTTTATAAATTATTGTATTATCATTGTTTTTAAAATTATCTCTTTACATCAACCTTAGTTAGCTAAAAGTAATCTTAAAGAGGCATCATGCTATCACCAGCAGAGAGTATGTGATAACGCAGGTTTTCCATTTGTGATATGGTTCACTCAGTCCCATCTCCAAATAGTGAATTTGGTGTGTGCTACTCATCAATCCCTAGCAGGAGCTGGAGTCCAGTCTAACTGCTGCGCTGACTGCTTGTCCCTGAGGTTCAGGGGATTTCTTGACAATGGCTGTACACTAGAGGTTTACCTCATGTTTCTGCCTCCACCTCTGTTTTCTTCTCAAATTTGGCTCTGGCTTTTGACCTGATGTCAAGCTAAAGTCATATTCCCTACTTAATCTGTCTCAGCCATCCTCAAAGAGGGTAGATCAAGAATGGTGATGTCTATCAGCCTTGTGGAATTCTTTTGGAAGGATTCAGCCTTGGGTTGACTTGTTTCAGGAGAATTTTAGTAAAATGGCAGATTGAAGCCAGAAGTCAAGGATCAAAGTTATCTTCTAGAGTTTTAGAATGTATATATTTTCTGTGGAAAATTTGACTATTTGTGGAAATATAATTGCCTTGATAAATGAAAATATTTCATTTGTAATATATCTGGGTCCAGAGAATCACTCCTCAATGGCAGAGTTCTTTATTCATCTGTTAATGATTCAGTAGTGTGGGTGTATTTTACTTAATTTCAAGGGCCAAGGCTTTAAGAAGTTTGAGGATGATTTAAGTTATGCCAGGTAAAGATGCGAATCTGTTGAAGTGAAATCATATCTGACTCAATTTAGGGGAAATAGTCTCACTGAAGTTCTCACATTCTTCTCTAAAAAAGGGGTCTATACCCTCCTGAAATTTCAGTAATTCCAGGGCATAGGACTCTGCCCATGGCATGGATTTTAATGATCTTGATCCCTGGCTTAATATATACTTTGATGCTGACCCATTATTTAACTGTCTTATATGTCTTATTTCCCATTTGAAATCCATTTTCTCAATTGTGTCTACATGCCCTAGACCTAACCATAACTGCCATCTCCAGGCTTACATGGAGCTCCAAGAGTTGAATGCAAAATAGTAGTATGATGAATGAGCATTATTTGGAAGACAAGCCATTTATATCAGTCACAGTTTCTCATCTAGCTTGATATACATTCTTAGGTAGATATTTCAATGATGCATCCTTTTTCTTCTGTTGGAAACAAAGGATAAAGACAGGATGGTTGAGATAGTTCTTAATCATAATTAAGGGACAGTCCAAAGCAGATGTTTAGGTCATGGACAGTGAAGTCAGACCACCTGTATTCAATCCTATCTCAAGCAAAAGTTTATTGTATGACTTTTGCCAAGTTGTTTACTTTCTCTAAACTTTTTTTTTTTTAACATCCACTTTTTGTTAAGGGGATAATAAATTGAAAATATATTGAATCCTATAATAGGCATTGGAAATACAGAAGTAAAACAAAAAAATGTAGCTCTTGTATTCTGGGAATTGAATTCTACTTGAAGAAAAATAAGTGAACAAACAATACAAAATCATGGGACAACTTTGTTTTTGTTGGCAAATGTTGTGAAGGAAATAAACAGAATTTTGGAGAAAAAATACTGGGGGAGGGGTCTCATTTTAAGCAGCATAGTTGGAGAACCCCTCTCTGAGGCAATGCTGTTGAAGCATACTATGAAAACTGAAAAGGAACTAGGGAAAGAATTCTCTGGATCCACAGGCCAATAAGTACAAATGTCAGCATGGGGTCTTGATTGGTTGAAGCAAGTGGAGGGAAAAAAAAGCCTGCGTGAGTGAAGCACAACTAACAAGAGATTTGGGGATACATTTGGAGATTTATGCAGGAATCAGTTTATGTGGAGGAATGAAAGCCAAATAATGAATTAGAAGCTTTACTAAGTGCAGGTCCAAAAGGGTTTTGACACCACCTGATACACATATTAAGAACAGTGGTCTGGTTGATGTGCCAGAGAATAGGTAGAAGGGAGAAACATCTGAAGATTAAAGATCTGTAGTTATGAGAATAGTGCAGTGACTTAAGACAGAGAGAATCTTGATGTAGGCTAGAAAGATGGCAGAGGACAGGAGACATAAGTCAGCTATATTTTCACAATATTTAAAACGTATATAACTCAATGAAAATATATTTATATATTATTATTACTACCAATTCTCCCTATTTAATATTGATTGGCTATCATATGAGCAGGAGGTTTTATCTTCCAAAAGTTAAATACAATAACATCCATCTACTATGGGGATTTCTTTCTTCTTTTTTTCTTCCTTTTTTTGGTGACATTAAGTTGTTAAAGTCTCTCTATAAATAAGAAAAGAGTGTCAGGTTGCTAAACTCGCAAACATTGGTAACTTTCAGCATTTCTTGCACAATCACCCAACACTTGTCAAAGGTATAGGAGCTATCCCTTTTTCCTGTACAACTGGGGTAAATAATATGAATAGAAGAAAGCATTACTAAAGTTAATAAATCTAAATAAATCTTGATTTTTATTTACTATCTCCTAAAAATACAATGTAAGAAGTTGAAGTGAAATAAAAGTGGCTTCTAACTAGATGGCATTTTTTTTCAGTCCACATAATAATAGAAACTCTATGCTATTGCAAACTTTTTTCCAAGTCTTAAATTTAATAATTCAAAATGATCACCAATAATATACCATCCCATAAGTTGAGATGAAAGCTTTGGTCCCCAGTATATAAATTTCATACCAACCCAAGGATAGAAAGAAAATATCTTAGGTCTAATCACTCTTTAGGAGACAAAATTATTTTTCTAACATTTTGTTTTAATTCATAATTAGTGTACACACAGTTACAAATATAATTAAGACAGAAAATTATCTCAGAAAAGTCTGTAAATAAAGGAATTGGACAGTTCTTTGCCAGTGATGCAGTGGTAAAATAAACTATGATGCTAAATAAATCTGGATTATAATCTGAGAAAATGGACATATTTATACAAATTAAGAACAAAATGCTAGACAGGCTTTATTGGTTGCTTGTAATTTTAAGAAATGTAACATTTTACTACTAAATTTCATAAGTAGCAGAGATGTTTACTTCATGAATTATATTTAAAATGACACTGAATTAAAAATAATCATAACAATAAACTTTGATATTTACTACTGGTAGACCTACAGTAGGGAAGAGGAAAAAATTAACTTTTAGATTGTTGTTGAAGAGCTCATTTTAAATGAATTATACTGGCAAATATTTTTATCTTTTTAAGGGAAGAAAAGGGTTCAATTATGAAAGGCTGGTTAAATGAATTTGCTTTTTTCTGAAATTGTTATTAAAATCTATTGCTTTTCTTGGTGTATAAGAAGTAGGCATTCCACTAATCGTAACTCTAACTTAAAAAAAATCATAAAGACATACTCAAAATGTGTTTAAGTACATTAAAAAGTACATTAAATTAGTCATTGTTTAAAAAAATGAAAACATGTCCTTCCATAGAGTATCTTCATAACTTTTGAAGACATAAATTAGGCAAGGACATTTATTTCTTTAACTTATTTATTTATAAAATTTATGTATTTATTTTAGAGAGACAGAGAGAAACTGAGAGCAGGGGGAGGGACAGATAGAGAATCTCAAGCAGATGCCCAACTGAGTGGGGAGCCCAAAGATGCAAGCCTCCATCCCCCCACCACCTCACCCCCCAGATCATTACCAGCGACAAAACCAACACTTGGCTGCTCAACTGACTGAGCCAACTAGGACTCCCAAGGACATTTATTTCTTCTAAAAATTTTGGTCAGTGTTATTTAAAAGTACCTACACATACTCTTCATGTCTTGAGAATTATTTCAGAAACAAATTTTTACATGCAAAATCAGTTTGCTTAAGGCATTGAACACAATAACTGGAAAATATGTCCTACCAAAATAATAGAAGGGCATATTCTTGAAATTTCTGGTGACCTTTGCAATTTATTTTGACTATATTTACTTTTCTAATTCTAAAATGGAATTATAAAATTATGTATCTCTTTGGGATATCAAGCGCATTATATTATAATGAATCTAACTGCTGAAAGTTGGCATATCTATTAAATCTTTGAGCAAAGATATATGATGCAATAATAATAATAATAATTTTTTTAAAAAACTTTGGTTTTTTGGTTTTTTAAAAACCAAAATAAATGATGACAACAGAGTAAGTTCCCAAAACCTGGAATCATTGGGCCCCCAAACCCTCAAACTTCGCTCTTCCTTTTGTCATGGTCTTGAGATGTCACGTATTTCCTGAATGTTTCATGGCTTCATGATATATGATGTTAAATGGAATTGTTTTTAAACAGTGGCTAACAAAGGATGGGTCTATGTATCTATTGTTTAAATAAGAAAAAACTTCTGGAAATTTTCTGTTCTTTAAGACCATGGCTATTTCAAACAGGAAACCTAATCTTTCTCAACCCCCCCTTAAAAAATAAAATGGAATAGTATAAGAAATGTGTACTGCCCATAATGAGGATAGATACTCCTTAGTTATACTTTTCTTGAAGTTTTATATGCGTATTTCTCTGTGTGTGTGTGTGTGTGTGTGTGTGTGTGTATGTGTGTGTGTGTGTCTATACATGTATATTTGGTTGGTTAATGTTTATGGTCCTGACTTGCTATATAAAACATTTGTAACCCAAAATAATTGAAAAACATTATTCTAATCTATATTTATATTCTACCTTTATTACTCAGGTTCTCCCTTTCCACTATTGGCATTCATTTAACCCCATTTGGCCATTGTGCTTCACCACATCAGGCCTGTAAGTAAATCATAGCTTCACTACCCCACTTAACACTTCCATGCTGATTTCTTGCTAAGAATGTCAGTCTCCATTACATAGCAAGTGCTCAAGAGAGATTATTATGCATAATGAAAAACTGCTGCCTAACCAAATGAATGATTGTTAAGTATCCAGAACTGGTGCTTTTCCATAACCACAATTATATTGTTGTAATAGACCTTTCCTACTTTAGTTCTCAAATTTCTGTCCTTCAATAGTCTAATCATGGAAATTTAGAATTTTGATAGATATTGATATTTTTAAACATCTATGATGTTTAAAATAAGTAGATAATCAAAGTGATTTATACTTTATTTTTCAAAGAATCATTTTAATCATTTATTTATAATATCAGTATGTATAATTACTTGAAAGTAGCATACCTGGTCATACTGATACTTACAGTGGTATTATTATACATGAAAAATATATTTGAAATTGAGATCACAATATCACAATCTATATACAATTATTATTACATCTGTATTCATTAATAACCTATTTTAACTGAAATATTTGACAGCTTCTATATTTTATTTTGAAATCTTTTCCCAAAAAACAGAATTTTGTATTCACATGCTACATAAAGATAACTCTAGTGCTATTTTATATAGAATTTCAAGGGATTCCTTAAGAATCCCACAGTTTTCCCCAAAATGCAAAGATTTATATTATTCTAAACCATCAAGTTTTTGTTTCATTTTGTTTTTTAAAGATATCCAAGAAACAAAATTGGAGCATATTTGCAATGTCTATTATTTCATTGTATTGAAAGGGTCAGAGTAGCTATCTGACCCCTCTTTTTACAGAAGCATAGAGCACATTGTTTTAAATCATTTTTTATTGCTTTCAGAATTTTAAATATGCAGTATACAGTGTTTTAAAAACAAGATTCAGAACAATTCAGGTTAAAGGACTTTCTTTATAAACATTCCCATATTTTTCTTAAATATGTTGCCCAAATTTTTAGCCAGAGAAACAAATATCATTTATAATTAATTGTCTTAAAAATAAAAGGATGCCCTTTAACTTACTTGTACAGTTTTTCTTGTTGAAAAACATAACTGAGACAAAAAAGGATCTATTTCCCTTTTTATGCCTAAGGAGAAATGCTTAAAACTAGCAAGGCAACAAATGACTTAACAAAACAAAACAACAAAAACATTTAACACTACATTTGAATCAACTGCCTTTGTATAGAGAACTAAAGCAACTTCCTGGGTTTCTTAGCATAACAGAATTAGAACTGGAAGTGTCATAATGTTAGCATACTATGTGGCATCACATTAAATTCATGTGGATTGTCTAAACGTGAATTTGTTTCACCGTTATGATGTAGTACATCTTATATGTGATCTACAGAACCTGGAAAATAATCAGCATTTCAGTTATACCACTTAAAACAATCATGCTAACAAATTAAAGAGACCAATCAGAAGAAACACAGACACACACACACATTAGTAGAAACAAGCATGGAGGAGACATTCAGAAGATAGAGAAACAGAGAGGGGGAAGGAGATCCTTACTGTTCCTAAAATCTAGTTCAGTGTTTATGAATGACATATGCATTAAGATTCTTATTTTTCTTTTGTTAAAAAAAAGCAATCAAGTAATTAAAATTACCTGGCCTAATTAAGGATGCCCATAGAAAATACAGTGTAGCATACTCAAACAGACCGTCTAAAGCTTATTATTACTACTCATCATTCCAGGTTGGGACAGTAAATGAAACATTGCTCTCAAGATGCAAGAAGCTGGTCATTAACAAGTGTATTGTCAATGACTTTGAGAGCCTTTAAGAAATTTTTGGAAGGGCCTTCGCTTTTGAAGGTACGAGACAAAATGCAAACAACAAAAGACTGCTCCCTGGAGCAGCAATTATTTTCTCTTTCCCCACTTCCAAACTGTGTCTTTGAAGCTTATGCATAGGAAATATGCTAAATAAGTTTATGATATTATGGAACCCATTGTTTTCGCCTGACATTTTTTCTAGGATTATACTATCAGAACAACCCAGGTCTTAAGAAAAATGATTGGAAAGGCCCCAACTTACCCACTTTGGTGGATTTAGACTTAGGATCCTATCAATTTTCTTTGCAATTTCAAAAATATATGAATCACATGAAAACCATGGTCTAAGCACTTGCAAAAAAAAAAAAAGAAAGAAGAAATAAAAGAAAGAAAGAAAGAAAGAAAGAAATGATGCTGTGTAAACAAAAGCAATGCCATGCAAAAAAACAACAATGGCAGCGTGGCATTGTTGAAAGGATCACCTAAGACTCCCATTAACCCACACCTGAAAGCTACATTTTTTCTAATCAGAGTCCCTCCAGTGCATACTTTCTGTGCACGTGAAAGTTCTTTTTTCTTATGAAATGGAAGTAAAAATGGACATTTAAAAAAAAAAACATGTTTAAACCTTTCTTCTCGCATGCTTCAGGGCTTTACTGTTAGTAAGAATTCTTTAGGGAACCATTTGTTTGCAAATGGCCTTTCCATACCTATTAGAAAGTGAAGGCTGGTGCATAAAATATTAAAACATTTAGGAAAGATGAAACAGGAATCCACTGGATTATCTTCACCCCTTAAAGAGAAATGTTTAGTTCTCGGAAACTGAAGTGCAATACAGTGTTATATATAAACTCAGATTTACCTCATTCCACTGCCCTGAGGTATGCAAAAATAGCCCAGCTCATTAAAACTCTTCCCAAATGTAATGCCCCTGAAATTATACCCATTAACTTGTTCATTCTTTTATGAAACAATAGGGAAAGTAGCCCCTCCTCTCATAAATATTTTATATATCAAATTTAGATATTTCAAACTTAGATGGGGAGGAATTCAAGAGAAAGAGGGTTGAGAAGTGTGGTGAAGAATATCAAAATTTAAGATGCTATTAGAGACGGAAGTAGATATGATGTGTTGTAAACTGAACATTTTAGTCTATTGCAGCAGATAAAGCCACACTAGAGGTAAAAATTATCAAGGCAATAATACGTGTTTATTATTTAAAACCATGAGAATATATATGATCTCTTTCCTAGATGATACAAAAGTAAAGAGATCCAAAAACTGGTCCTCTTCAAAATTTTAAGGGTCAGGAGAAGCCTTAAAAAGCGAGGCTAAGAAGAGGTACCAATAAGGTAGGAGAAAATCCAGAGGACTCTAATTCTTAGAAGCAAAAGGAGAAATTTGAAGTAAGAAAGAGTGACCAACTATCTAAATGGCCCTGTTTGGTCAAGAAAGATGACACCAAGAACCAACTATTGGATTTAACAATAGGGAGGTCACTGGTCATCTTAAGAGCAGTTTGAATTGAGTGATGATAACAATATGCTGAATAAAATTGGTACAAAGAAGAAAAAAAGGAAGCAAAATGGAGATAGTACAGGTAACCCTTTATCAAAGTTCTCTTTCCAGAAAGTAGAGAAATAGTGGAATAGCTAGAGAGGGATTTGGGGCCAATATAGAGTGTAGTCATATACTGGTAAAAGTATCCAAAGAAAGTGAGAAAAATAATGGATGGAATAGAAAGAGGGAATGATTGATGGAATGCTTTTCTCAAGAATGTAAGAAGTCTAATGCACATGTAGACTACTTGGAGTTTGATGATATCACAAATACATTTATTGATAATTTTAAAAAAGAAGAAAAGCAGATAATATAGAAAAGATATAAGTAGACAGTTACATGTGATGGTAGAAACTTATGTTTTTTCTGGTTGTTCCTTTTGTGGAATAAGAAGTATGATCATCATTTAGTGTTAAAGATGGGGGATAAAGTGGTCGAGGTTTAAGATAGAAGAAAGTATGAAAGGATCAGTTAGTAGCAAAGGATATTGAATGGAGCAAGATTGTATAGTTTCTACAGTATTGGGAGCACATTTTAGAGTAACAATCATAAATTTAATGAGAAACCAGTGAGCATGGACATAAGCATAGAGTAGACAAAGTTAGTTCAGTCTCACCAGTGTTACAATTTAGTCAAATAATACATTTAAGTATTTAAAGAAGAGAGAATTAAATGAGTTATGTATGCAAAAGAATATTTTTAATAATTGCACATGGGGTAAACAGGAAAGTGAAGACATGGTGGATGTAAAGTACTATGAAAAGATGATAGGTTCAGGGATGGTCAAAGAATTTTAAAATTGGGATAATAAAGGGAATGAGCTGCAAAGATTGGAGATAGTGGGAAAGCAGTGATGCTATGAATTGAAAGATAAATTCTAGTGGGTGACCATTATCAAGAGGATTTGAGGTATGGTGCAGATCAGTATTATTGGAGTAAAGGAGGTCAAGAAATTGAAAAGCTCAGAGTTTTGGGAGGGCCATCTAGGGAGATTTAGATGGCATTATTACAGAGAATGAGTGATTCACAATTTGAGAAAGCAGGGCTGGGGGGACTATATAATATACATTCTCTTGTACATAGAAATTATATGCTAAATATGTCTTCACATGGCTATCAAACAGAGCTTTTCTTGTGTCAGTGTTTTCGACTGTGAAATCTTCAATGTATTCCCACCTGTCTGGAATTTATGTGCTTACTGCTTTCTTATCCTTCAAATGCCTAACTGCTATATTATCAGAGAACCAAGAATCCCAAATATAGGATATATATTGCATCCTTATTGGCTTGAAAAGTGATATGCTATAGCCCTTCTTTAGTCTATAAATTTCAATCCATAAACTCGAATCTCAGCAAAAAAGTCATATACTTTAATTGAATAAAAGAGTAGGTAAAGAGGTTGGAATGGGGCAGTTGGAGTTATCTTTGTGTAAGGGGAAGAGAGATGGCATAGGAAAGGCGTAGTTTGAGAGAAAAAGGAGAAAATGAAACTTAGAAGAAGGTATAAGTATGTACATAGAGAGATAAACACTCAGAAAGTCAGATGGAGAGGTACATAGGCCAAGAAAAGGACATTGGATGCAGGAGTTAATACAAGAGCAGAGAGATACATGAAAGACTCAAGAGATTTTGTACAAAATTCTCATAGTAACACTCAGTGTTAAATACATATTATATTTTTATTATAACAATATTTTAAGTTCCCTAAAAATTTTTGACTTCACCAAGTTTCAGGCACTTGTGCCATATACAAATATTAATGAGAAAACTTTGTATCTGATCTGTAGTCAAATACCATCAACAGATTTTAGACTTTGTGCTTTAAAATGCCTTGTACCTGAAAGCTTAAAGGAGCCAGTGCCGTATTTAAAGCAGAAAAAATATTGTCATTAGGGAATGATATCAATAGCTCTAATATCCAGGTCTCAATTTAAATCACATTTGTTGGAAAAATAGCCATCACAATTTGAAAAGGGCATACTAATTTCAAAAGAAAATAAAATTTCATTGTGGAGTCAGTAATTTTTTTCCCCTTGTAAGACCTATAAAACTGAGAGAGAAAAAAATTAGCTGTAGCTATGTGTTAGCATTTTAACTAAGTTGAAGTTATCTTGAGAGATGAAATCACAACTGAGATTAGATTGGAAAGACATAAAATTGTCGTTGAAGAATCCTGTGTTCGAACTAACAGGAATCATTTTATTAATCAAATATGTGAAGGATTTTGATACTCTTAAATAATTCTTAAATGTGACAAAATTAGTAATGTAATTTATGTAAGCAGTGTACCTCATGTGAGTTCACTGGCATTGTATGTCTAATCCTANAGACTCAAGAGATTTTGTACAAAATTCTCATAGTAACACTCAGTGTTAAATACATATTATATTTTTATTATACCAATATTTTAAGTTCCCTAAAAATTTTTGACTTCACCAAGTTTCAGGCACTTGTGCCATATACAAATATTAATGAGAAAACTTTGTATCTGATCTGTAGTCAAATACCATCAACAGATTTTAGACTTTGTGCTTTAAAATGCCTTGTACCTGAAAGCTTAAAGGAGCCAGTGCCGTATTTAAAGCAGAAAAAATATTGTCATTAGGGAATGATATCAATAGCTCTAATATCCAGGTCTCAATTTAAATCACATTTGTTGGAAAAATAGCCATCACAATTTGAAAAGGGCATACTAATTTCAAAAGAAAATAAAATTTCATTGTGGAGTCAGTAATTTTTTTCCCCTTGTAAGACCTATAAAACTGAGAGAGAAAAAAATTAGCTGTAGCTATGTGTTAGCATTTTAACTAAGTTGAAGTTATCTTGAGAGATGAAATCACAACTGAGATTAGATTGGAAAGACATAAAATTGTCGTTGAAGAATCCTGTGTTCGAACTAACAGGGAATCATTTTATTAATCAAATATGTGAAGGATTTTGATACTCTTAAATAATTCTTAAATGTGACAAAATTAGTAATGTAATTTATGTAAGCAGTGTACCTCATGTGAGTTCACTGGCATTGTATGTCTAATCCTANATGTCTAATCCTGTTTGTCTACATGAATATTTCAGTATCTGAGTACATAGTGCCCCAACGCATGACTGCAGCATATACTTAAATTATATCCCTCAAGATGTAGTCCATGGCAAGGCCTTGATCCCCTTTCCGTTCTCAGATTTTCCAAGTTTTGATTTATTTTTCATTTCTCGATTTTTTCTGACATTTTTCTTACATGTTTTGAATTGGGTTATTAAACTACAGAAACATTTTTGATAAAGTTTTTTTGACTATTTATTTTTGCATTGTTTTACTTTGTGAACAAAGTAAACGATGATTGATGGCAGTGATCTTCTTTAAATATATGATGGATCTTACGTAACACAAACAAGGCCTCTTTTACAAGCTTAGCAAGGTTGGCATTCATGAAGCTTGCTCCTTGGTGGCCTGCTAGACCTCTTGATGTCAAGCGCCTCTGAACTCCTGGCACTTGCTATCTTACGGTTTTCTTTCTTTCTCACACAGTGTCCCTTGAAGCTTTACGGAGACACTAAAGTAGTAACCACCTGATCATTATTTCCTCCTCCACTGGTAAAAGTATCGAAGCTGAAATGGCACGGTGGAAAATGTAGGAAGGCTACCTCTTTCATTTTCATGGGATGGGGGATTTTCGATTTTTACTATTTGGACATTCCTCACAGCCAACTTATTTTCCTTTTCATTTTTTCCTTTACTCCTATGTTGTAACTCTGCTTCACCAGTGTGTATATAACGTGTGTGTCTCCTTTCTGACTCTACATTTAGCTTTTTAACACATTCCATGTGCAGTATTGTAATTAAGAATGCACACTCTGGCACCACATTCAATGAGTTGGCACCCCAGCATTATTAATTATCAGGGATGTGTGAAGAAGGTCTTTAGTAAGTCACTTAGCCTATCTGTATTCCATTTTCAGCATCCGTATACTAGGGATGATAGTTATAGGATGTGACCCCTGAGGATCTTTTATGACTAAATGAGTTAATATTGCAAAGTGTTTTGAATATTGCCCGGTATGCACTAAACTTCTTCTTGGTGGGTGTCAGTTGCCATTCATGCCTTTAATTCTGTCATTCTCATTATGCATCTGAAACGATGTCTCCTAAGTTTCTGCTTCTACCACTACTTCTCAGTGTAATTGCAACCAGCATTAGCTCTGCCACAGAAAGCCATTATGTTTTCATTTTTAGTAAACCATTGGAAATTTGGGGATCCTGAAATATTAATGGATATAATATGAAAATTCAACAGGTATAAATAAGTTAAGCTGAGCCACTTTACTACTAAAAGTGCAAATAAAGTGTAGTGCCTGGCTACAAAACTTGGCTTAAGGTAGTCACATTAGCACATCAAAATGTAAGGCTCTGATTAATCAGGGCCTTTCTTGATTTAAAGTCCTTGTAAATCACGCATTAAATACCACGCAGGGATGTCTGGGTGGTTCAGTCAGTTAAGTGTCCAACTCTTGACTCTTGCTTTTGGCTCAGGTCATGATCTAAGGGTTGGGAGATCAAGCCCCATATCAGGCTAGTGTGTTCAGAACAGAGTCTGCTGGTCCCTCTTCCTCTGCTACCCTCCACCCAATAAATAAATAAAATCTTAAAAAAAAATATCATGTAGATGATTCCCAATTTCTGGGTTTCAGAATCTGAGGAAAATAATGCTGAGAACTAGTGAAGGCATTCGCTGATTGATTCATTGATTCATTCATCTATTTATTCATTAAGTAACTAGTGCATGTCGACTCTGAGAAAATCAGATTTGTGCAACCGAGATGCATTTGCATACTAATGGAGACCTAGCGCATATGATATCAACAAAATTTAAAAAGTTGATTGACAAGGAAAATTACAAATGCAGGAAGATGCCATGCCCATAATGCTTCCTGTGTGCTCTAGTCTGGTGCCACCTAAGTATCCATCCTAATTCCCTACACCTCTTGTTTACTGGTCACCCTAAGATCTCTTTATATTATGGTCCCTTCCTTCTATGGCTTGTTCCCATTTCCCATATGTTTGAGCCTGTCTAGTAAGTCATCCTTTTCCCTGGTGCCTGGAGTCTGTGTGTATAGAAGCACTATTTTGTTCACATGGAACATTTAGGTGCCATCAATAGCACTGCCTGATGCCAAATGAAGCCTACATGGTTAAGTAATTAGATTCAAAGACCTATAGTTTGAGTCATCTAGTACTGATGAATGGAAGAATTGGTGACTCATAACTATTAAAAGTTTGTCACAAAGATAAGTTGGGGCTTTTTTCTTTTCCCCTGATCATAGAAAATATGAACGTATGTGTACTTGGCAGGCGTAGAGATTCCGAACGATTATAAAAAAGTAGAAAACATGTTTTATAGTCTTGAATGAACTCCCAAAGTATTTTATGGAAGTCTACTTCCGTTATATAATCAAGATTAGAAACCACTGTGTGAGGCTGAAATCTCAAAAACATTGGAAAATGCTCTAGTCCTCTTTCAGCCCCATTTCTGGAACGGCCTCTGACTCAAAGTTTCATCAGCCATGAAATGGGATAATAATAACAGTGCCTGTATCCACCTGTGTTTGGGATTAAACAAGGTCACGTTTTAAAGAGTTTAGTAGAGCTTGACTCTCTGTGAGCGGTCAATAAGTTTATTAACAGATCCTGAGGTTCAAGCTTGCATTCAGCTGACAGATGATTCATGACAATACCAGCTTTAGGCTCTTATCTTCTCAGGCTCAGCCCTGTGCTTCTTCCCAGTGTCTTGCTTTCTTTTTTCTTTTTTTCTCTTTCTATTTCTGGCCATTCTGCATTTCTTTCTTTAAAAATACTTTGTTCCTTGCATGCAAGTATTGAGTATCGTGTTGTACTTTTCCATGTGAAATCTATATAACCTTTGGCAATTTCTAAATAAAAATGCAAAAGGAAGTAGTCTTGACCATATCTAGGATTCCTATCTTTTATGTTTTTTAACAAACTCTTCAATAGTTTTTACATAAAGCTTTCTATGACAGATCCTATTAGAAGTATTTGCAAACATTAATTCATTTCTATCAATGGTTTCTAGTACTGGGGGAAATATTCATTGGTGAGCAGCCTATTTGGTGGAAATCTATTTTAATATTTGTTTTCAGTATTTGGGTGCAATTTAATTCAGTTTGAGTGTATTTGGACTGCAGCCATTGAAAGCCATGGGGTTTCTTTGCAGATAATCTGGAAAAGCTTTTGTCCTCCTCAGAGTCTGGGTATTGCTTGAGCTTCTCCATGGCAATAAGTCATGCAGCATAGACCCTGGCGTGCTGTGTTGTTAGGATCTCTGCATGATCAAAGAGCAAGTTGTGTAAATAAATAGATTTATCTAAATAAACACAATAAAATAGAATGGATTTAATAGACATGAAATCTCTTATAGGCTTAGTGGCCAAATTCTGTTTAAAGGCTCAGAATCACAATAAAAAACCAGAATTTAGAAAAGACGTGCCATCTTCTGGGTCAGAGAGCAAACACTTGTAATTTAAAATAAATGTGTACATCATAAATTGTTCAGTATTCTAAAGATAAAGTGAGACTCAATTTCACAAGCATTTCTTAATACACATCAGATTTATATTTTTTTCTGTTCAGTTTTTTATACGTAGTCTTGACGAAATTGCCTTACCCCATTAGAAAGCAGCTAACCTGCAGTGGCTCTCATCAGAAAATGACTTTATTAAAATAACACATCACAACAGTTTCTTACATCTATCTTTTCATACTGTGTTTCAGAATCTTGTATCTTTAATATTAAAAGAAATATTTTATGTTATTACTATTGCTGAGGGACTGGCTACATTTACGCATTATAAGAGTCAAGATGGTACAGTGGTTAGGAAATTTGCATCTGGATGTAGGCACTTTTTGAGTGCGGCTCAAGGCTTTACCACAATATAGTCTTTTTACTTTGCAATTTACATAAACTCCTCTATAAAGTGAATGCAAGAATCAAAACTGTCTCAAGTTTTGTGAGGATGAACTGAGTTTTTATATGTAAATGATATAGCATGCCACCTGGAAAGGAGAACATTCTCTGTGACTCTCTTGTATTTCTGCACATGTTCTGAGCAAGAGGCATGGACATCCCTGTCTAAACCATAGATCAGAGATAGAATAGGAAGAACCATAGATCACAGAGATCGAATCTCCTTTCAGGAAGTGGGAAAATTTATTTTTTTACTACCTAATAAAGATAACGTCTCCATCCCGGGGAAAGACTGAGCATGTGCGCTAGGAGCTGCCTTTGAGAGATAGGGGTTTTCTAAGCTTGGGATTCCTTGGTATATGAATACATGTGCAGCATGCATACAAGCTGTTTCACAGGTTCCCCATGGCACTTGTGGGGCAAGGAAAACTAATGTGAGCATGAAACTCATGCTGTGTGCTGTGTCTCAGTTAGGAATGCCATGTTTTATGCCACCATTTATAAAACCCTCATAAGTAGGCTAACTTGGCTTACAAGCAAGGTAAAATCTTAAATGCTTTACAGTTATTTGATTACATAATTAGCACTCAGTAAACATTATCTGCTGTTAGTATAAGTATTAGTATTCTTTATTTTAAAGAAGTCAATATAGGGGTGCCTGGGTGGCTCAGTGGGCTGAGCACCAACTCCTGGTTTTGGCTCAGGTCATGATCTCAATGTTGTGGAATCGAGCCCTAAGTTGGGCTCTGTGCTCAGCACGGAGTCGGCTTGGGATTCTCTCTCTCTCCCTCTCCCTCTGCCCCTCCCACTTGTGCTCACTGCCTCTCTGAAAATAAATAAATCAATCTTTAGAAAAAGTAAAGAAGTCAATGTAAAATTCCCAACACTATCAAGACCAATAGAATGCCAATTGACAAAAACAACCCTGCCAGAATCCATTTAATTTATGTTTACCTTTTTTATGAATGGCACAATGTTTAGATTAATCAGACTATGGTCTAGCTATTTGGATCCTTCATCTAAATATAGATTTTTTATTTATGTAGATGATTTCCATGTTGAAAATAAAAACTATTTATGTTTAAAAGAATTAATTAATTTGGTTGCTAGCTATTACATTCTGAAATTCCTAGGCATAGCTTATCCAAAAGAAAAATTAAAAAAAATGGTATATAAAATTTGGAAATTGGATTACTGTATTTCATTTTGGTAGCAAATTGAAGCATCATGCCATAACAAATCTTTTGTAACTCACTACATAGAAAATATGTCAAAGCAATATAATTTGTTTAGAGTCATTCAGTTAGAAAAATGAGACTGTTTTGATTGATAGAAAAGTTGAAAACTAGGGCTTATGAATAAGAGATGTTAGTTAGTGTTAGGGATGCCTGGGTGACTCAGTGGGTTTAGTGTCTGCCTTTGGCTCAGGTCATGATTCTGAGGACCTGGGATCGAGCCCCATGTCAGGCTCCCTGGTCAATGGGGAGTCTGCTTCTCCCTTTCCCTCTGCCCCTGCTTATGTGCTCTCTCTCTCAAATAAATAAATAAATAAATAAATAAATAAATAAATAAATAAAATCTTAAAAAAGAAAGATATTAGTGTTATATTAACATCAGTCTCCAAAGTATGCTTTTGCTTTGTTCTGTTTTTTAAAAATTGAAAAACAAAACAAAACAAAAATCTTGATTACCAAATAATGTGTAGTAAGTATTTAAAGACCACACTTAGCAAATTCAGAATATTCTTCAGTTAAACAGGTATGATAGAAGCAGCTTTATCCTGAGGTTTCTACAAAAGTTAACTGGGTAATACAGTGAACTAATAGTTGCCCATGTGTTAACTTGGTATAAAACATATTTGATATTTCATTTTTAGTATAGTTTTGAAAGTATTTAAAGTATTGCACAAATGAAATTAAGGGCAAAACTTATTGATTCTCTAAAGCTCCTAGTTTCTACAGCATATATTTTAAAATCTACTCGGCCATGTCAGGTGTATGGGAAGTGTTCAAGTTGTATTCCGTTGGGGGAGGTGTTGGAATTGCACACTTTTAGATTCTGCATGGGTCCCCAGTTCTCTTCAGCCACGACTCTGCTATGACGCTCGCTCACTCAGATTCCTCATCTGTATCACTTCTTTGCTTCCTGCACGCAGCTAATTTTAAACTTATGTTAGAAGGTTCCTAACATCTTATCAAAATTTAAAATGTTATAATGGAGAAAACAGAAAGAAAAATAGCACACAATATTAAATAATATTAAAAGACAAACAAACTAGGGAGAGAAACTGGGTAGGGGAGGAGGGGACAGAATACATCCTAGGCTGTTGATTTAGGGGAAAAAAATCCAGCATCAGAAGAGCATACCTCTGGACCCGTTCCTCTCCCCTAATTGTCTCTCTCATCAACTAAATATAACTCATATTTTCCTGTTAATAAGTGTTTGTTTTACATTCATGATTGAAAACCATTACATTTGTAGCTTGGCTCATTGTATGGAAGTGGCATTCCATAGGATAAAAAGTAATGCAACTGGTGCAGTGCCCCCAGGGAAATAATTATGTTCTAGTTTTGCCATATCACACAATCTTCTTGCTTGTTCAGCACGTAACACAATCCTGTAGCTACTGTATCTCACTGGGGGTTGGTATGGCACTCCATCCACAGGTATTTTTCCGTAAGAGCTGAACAACAGCTTTAGGCAGTTGTCAGAATTTCTGCAGTCTAAATATGAATCTTTCACAAATTATCCTTTTGAGAAGAGTATATTATGATATAATAGGAAATCCTTAAAGTATGGTTTCAGATTTTTAAAGAGGTTTGAGCATGATATTTAGGGTTTTAAAAATAACTTCATTGTCCCTTTATATACTCAGTTCAGTTCTTTGGCCTGACTTAGAAATACGGTGATAAAAAGTGTAGGGAGGACAGACTATCCAGGTTTCCCATGACTACTGTTTGAGCATGTGTTCTTATGTTTTCATTAGCAGTCTAGATGGATAGATGTTGCATTTTTCTGGAAAATTTGTGAAATTGGAAGTGTAGTGAGAAAGGGAAAGCAAATTCAACCCAAATACAAGTGACAAAGGTACTTAAAGGAAATAATCTCTTCCAGATCTATTAATGTGTAACAAAATCCCTATTTATTGGTATAAGGTAACAACTTTTATTCTTATGTTGACAGTTCCTATGGATAAGGAAATCAGACAGTACCCAGAGGGCAGGGCCATGCTTCATGCTACTTGAGCCTCATCAGGGAAGATATAAAAGGCTTGTTTTATGACTGGTTGGTGGCTGAAAGCATCCAAGGGCTTGTCTTCACTGATACATCGTGTTGAGGTTGTTATATCTTGAAGGCTGCACTCAGCTGGGCCTGTCAGTACATGCCTACACGTGGCTTCTCCATGTGACCTGGGCTTTGCTCCAACCCGGCAGTCCATGGATTTACGTGGTGGCTCAAGTCTCAATGAGCAGAGAGTTGTATAGCCTTCTGAGACCTGGTCCTGCCAAATCAGAGTGTTACTTCTGTGCGCCCTATTGCTCAAAGCAACCACAAAGCTGCCCGGATCCAAGTGGACAGTACAGAGATGCCACTTTATTTTATTGCAGGACTGTTACATAATTCGTGTTAAAGCTACCACCAAAATAAAAAAAAATAAAAGATGTCTTCCTAATAACTTTAAAGTATAGCAATCTATAGCTAATTTAGAGGGTACGTCAATGCTTTCCTTTCCTCCAAAAAACATCTCACAATGCAGGAATATCTTGAGCATTTTTAATGATACTAAGAAGACATATATGCTTTTTTGGCTCAGTTTTTTGATTTCTCAATAATTATTCATGTAGTCTTCAGAAGAATAATAGCAAAATAAATATTTCAAAGGCCAATAAGATTAAACACAGAGAATGTATACAAATTTCCAAGGGTGGAAGAATAATTCCCAGGTAGAGAAGTAAGGTTAAAAGTAAATTCACTAAAGTATGTAGCATCTCAGTGATTTTATATACATATTTTTTCTATCACAAGCCAACATGAATCTTGTTAACAACAGGCAGGGAGGAGGTTTGGGATGATTTTTACATCAAAAACATAGATCTGACAGTATCATATATATAGTATTAAGCTGCATGATAGCATTTGATGTTTATTTGACAGGTTTCATCTACTATTATATCCACACAATTCTCCCTTTTTTTTTTTAAGATTTATTTATTTATTTTAGAGGGAGAGGGAGCACGCATGTGTGATTGGGAAGAGGGGCAGAGGGATGAAGAGAGAAAAATAGAATCTTGAGCAGACTCCCTACTGAGTACCAAGCCCATGGTGGTGCTTGATCTCAGGACCCTGGGATCACGACCTGAGCTGAAATCAAGAGTCAAATATTTAACCGAATGAGCCTCCCAAATGCCCCTCCACAAATTCTTTAACTGAAAAAAGTTTGTTTCTATATTTAGCATTTGTGAATGTTTTGATCATTTTTAAAAGCACCGTTTTGCAGTAATTTCAGGCTCATTTAACCATATCACAACCTGATGGAGAGAAGTATTAATACTGCTTCAGTTGACCAAGCGAAAGCCGAATATATGCGAAACATGAACAGAACAAGAAATGATTTTGTTTATATTCCTCTGTTAAAGTATTTCCATTGGCAGTTTATGTTAGAGGGATGGGATTAGTTACTCTGAATAAAAAACACTCTCCTTGCAAACTGAGATTAGTTGTGACAATATACTGAGAGAGAAAAAGTTTGCCTGTGAAACTGTTAGTTCAGTAATACTCCTCATCTTCAATTATGATGTAAGTATTATCCTTCTTCCTTAACAAAAGCCAGAGATAAATGTGAGAGACCTTTACTCTAGCCACTAGTTTTCAAACATCTTTGTTTCTGGACCTTTTTTTAAAGTTTTAAATATGCTTGATGACTTTAAAGAATGTTACTTTTTGTGGGCTTTATTTATTGATACTTACTGTATTACAAATTAAAACTGAGGAATTTTTATGAGAACTTCTCTCTTCATACTTTATTACCAATATACTTTTTTAAAATTTTTCTTCCCCATTGTAAGTGAAAA
>NC_048220.1:131739784-131787954 GCF_002007445.2 Ailuropoda melanoleuca
GATCTCTTTATATTATGGTCCCTTCCTTCTATGGCTTGTTCCCATTTCCCATATGTTTGAGCCTGTCTAGTAAGTCATCCTTTTCCCTGGTGCCTGGAGTCTGTGTGTATAGGAGCATTATTTTGTTCACATGGAACATTTAGGTGCCATCAATAGCAATGCCTGATGCCAAATGAAGCTTACATGGTTAAGTAATTAGATTCAAAGACCTATAGTTTGAGTCATCTAGTACTGATGAATGGAAGAATTGGTGACTCATAACTATTAAAAGTTTGTCACAAAGATAAGTTGGGGCTTTTTTCTTTTCCCCTGATCATAGAAAATATGAACGTATGTGTACTTGGCAGGCGTAGAGATTCCGAACGATTATAAAAAAGTAGAAAACATGTTTTATAGTCTTGAATGAACTCCCAAAGTATTTTATGGAAGTCTACTTCCGTTATATAATCAAGATTAGAAACCACTGTGTGAGGCTGAAATCTCAAAAACATTGGAAAATGCTCTAGTCCTCTTTCAGCCCCATTTCTGGAACGGCCTCTGACTCAAAGTTTCATCAGCCATGAAATGGGATAATAATAACAGTGCCTGTATCCACCTGTGTGGTTGGGATTAAACAAGGTCACGTTTTAAAGAGTTTAGTAGAGCTTGACTCTCTGTGAGCGGTCAATAAGTTTATTAACAGATCCTGAGGTTCAAGCTTGCATTCAGCTGACAGATGATTCATGACAATACCAGCTTTAGGCTCTTATCTTCTCAGGCTCAGCCCTGTGCTTCTTCCCAGTGTCTTGCTTTCTTTTTTCTTTTTTTCTCTTTGTATTTCTGGCCATTCTGCATTTCTTTCTTTAAAAATACTTTGTTCCTTGCATGCAAGTATTGAGTATCGTGTTGTACTTTTCCATGTGAAATCTATATAACGTTTGGCAATTTCTAAATAAAAATGCAAAAGGAAGTAGTCTTGACCATATCTAGGATTCCTATCTTTTATGTTTTTTAACAAACTCTTCAATAGTTTTTACATAAAGCTTTCTATGACAGATCCTATTAGAAGTATTTGCAAACATTAATTCATTTCTATCAATGGTTTCTAGTACTGGGGGAAATATTCATTGGTGAGCAGCCTATTTGGTGGAAATCTATTTTAATATTTGTTTTCAGTATTTGGGTGCAATTTAATTCAGTTTGAGAGTATTTGGACTGCAGCCATTGAAAGCCATGGTNTTTAATTCTGTCATTCTCATTATGCATCTGAAACGATGTCTCCTAAGTTTCTGCTTCTACCACTACTTCTCATTGTAATTGCAACCAGCATTAGCTCTGCCACAGAAAGCCATTATGTTTTCATTTTTAGTAAACCATTGGAAATTTGGGGATCCTGAAATATTAATGGATATAATATGAAAATTCAACAGGTATAAATAAGTTAAGCTGAGCCACTTTACTACTAAAAGTGCAAATAAAGTGTAGTGCCTGGCTACAAAACTTGGCTTAAGGTAGTCACATTAGCACATCAAAATGTAAGGCTCTGATTAATCAGGGCCTTTCTTGATTTAAAGTCCTTGTAAATCACGCATTAAATACCACGCAGGGATGTCTGGGTGGTTCAGTCAGTTAAGTGTCCAACTCTTGACTCTTGCTTTTGGCTCAGGTCATGATCTAAGGGTTGGGAGATCAAGCCCCATATCAGGCTAGTGTGTTCAGAACAGAGTCTGCTGGTCCCTCTTCCTCTGCTACCCTCCACCCAATAAATAAATAAAATCTTAAAAAAAAATATCATGTAGATGATTCCCAATTTCTGGGTTTCAGAATCTGAGGAAAATAATGCTGAGAACTAGTGAAGGCATTCGCTGATTGATTCATTGATTCATTCATCTATTTATTCATTAAGTAACTAGTGCATGTCGACTCTGAGAAAATCAGATTTGTGCAACCGAGATGCATTTGCATACTAATGGAGACCTAGCGCATATGATATCAACAAAATTTAAAAAGTTGATTGACAAGGAAAATTACAAATGCAGGAAGATGCCATGCCCATAATGCTTCCTGTGTGCTCTAGTCTGGTGCCACCTAAGTATCCATCCTAATTCCCTACACCTCTTGTTTACTGGTCACCCTAAGATCTCTTTATATTATGGTCCCTTCCTTCTATGGCTTGTTCCCATTTCCCATATGTTTGAGCCTGTCTAGTAAGTCATCCTTTTCCCTGGTGCCTGGAGTCTGTGTGTATAGGAGCATTATTTTGTTCACATGGAACATTTAGGTGCCATCAATAGCAATGCCTGATGCCAAATGAAGCTTACATGGTTAAGTAATTAGATTCAAAGACCTATATTTTGAGTCATCTAGTACTGATGAATGGAAGAATTGGTGACTCATAACTATTAAAAGTTTGTCACAAAGATAAGTTGGGGCTTTTTTCTTTTCCCCTGATCATAGAAAATATGAACGTATGTGTACTTGGCAGGCGTAGAGATTCCCAACGATTATAAAAAAGTAGAAAACATGTTTTATAGTCTTGAATGAACTCCCAAAGTATTTTATGGAAGTCTACTTCCGTTATATAATCAAGAATAGAAACCACTATGTGAGGCTGAAATCTCAAAAACATTGGAAAATGCTCTAGTCCTCTTTCAGCCCCGTTTCTGGAATGGCCTCTGACTCAAAGTTTCATCAGCCATGAAATGGGATAATAATAACAGTGCCTGTATCCACCTGTGTGGTTGGGATTAAACAAGGTCACGTTTTAAAGAGTTTAGTAGAGCTTGACTCTCTGTGAGCGGTCAATAAGTTTATTAACAGATCCTGAGGTTCAAGCTTGCATTCAGCTGACAGATGATTCATGACAATACCAGCTTTAGGCTCTTATCTTCTCAGGCTCAGCCCTGTGCTTCTTCCCAGTGTCTTGCTTTCTTTTTTCTTTTTTTCTCTTTGTATTTCTGGCCATTCTGCATTTCTTTCTTTAAAAATACTTTGTTCCTTGCATGCAAGTATTGAGTATCGTGTTGTACTTTTCCATGTGAAATCTATATAACCTTTGGCAATTTCTAAATAAAAATGCAAAAGGAAGTAGTCTTGACCATATCTAGGATTCCTATCTTTTATGTTTTTTAACAAACTCTTCAATAGTTTTTACATAAAGCTTTCTATGACAGATCCTATTAGAAGTATTTGCAAACATTAATTCATTTCTATCAATGGTTTCTAGTACTGGGGGAAATATTCATTGGTGAGCAGCCTATTTGGTGGAAATCTATTTTAATATTTGTTTTCAGTATTTGGGTGCAATTTAATTCAGTTTGAGAGTATTTGGACTGCAGCCATTGAAAGCCATGGTGTTTCTTTGCAGATAATCTGGAAAAGCTTTTGTCCTCCTCAGAGTCTGGGTATTGCTTGAGCTTCTCCATGGCAATAAGTCATGCAGCATAGACCCTGGCGTGCTGTGTTGTTAGGATCTCTGCATGATCAAAGAGCAAGTTGTGTAAATAAATAGATTTATCTAAATAAACACAATAAAATAGAATGGATTTAATAGACATGAAATCTCTTATAGGCTTAGTGGCCAAATTCTGTTTAAAGGCTCAGAATCACAATAAAAAACCAGAATTTAGAAAAGAAGTGCCATCTTCTGGGTCAGAGAGCAAACACTTGTAATTTAAAATAAATGTGTACATCATAAATTGTTCAGTATTCTAAAGATAAATTGAGACTCAATTTCACAAGCATTTCTTAATACACATCAGATTTATATTTTTTTCTGTTCAGTTTTTTATACGTAGTCTTGACAAAATTGCCTTACCCCATTAGAAAGCAGCTAACCTGCAGTGGCTCTCATCAGAAAATGACTTTATTAAAATAACACATCACAACAGTTTCTTACATCTATCTTTTCATACTGTGTTTCAGAATCTTGTATCTTTAATATTAAAAGAAATATTTTATGTTATTACTATTGCTGAGGGACTGGCTACATTTACGCATTATAAGAGTCAAGATGGTACAGTGGTTAGGAAATTTGCATCTGGATGTAGGCACTTTTTGAGTGCGGCTCAAGGCTTTACCACAATATAGTCTTTTTACTTTGCAATTTACATAAACTCCTCTATAAAGTGAATGCAAGAATCAAAACTGTCTCAAGTTTTGTGAGGATGAACTGAGTTTTTATATGTAAATGATATAGCATGCCACCTGGAAAGGAGAACATTCTCTGTGACTCTCTTGTATTTCTGCACATGTTCTGAGCAAGAGGCATGGACATCCCTGTCTAAACCATAGATCAGAGATAGAATAGGAAGAACCATAGATCACAGAGATCGAATCTCCTTTCAGGAAGTGGGAAAATTTATTTTTTTACCACCTAATAAAGATAACGTCTCCATCCCGGGGAAAGACTGAGCATGTGTGCTAGGAGCTGCCTTTGAGAGATAGGGGTTTTCTAAGCTTGGGATTCCTTGGTATATGAATACATGTGCAGCATGCATACAAGCTGTTTCACAGGTTCCCCATGGCACTTGTGGGACAAGGAAAACTAATGTGAGCATGAAACTCATGCTGTGTGCTGTGTCTCAGTTAGGAATGCCATGTTTTATGCCACCATTTATAAAACCCTCATAAGTAGGCTAACTTGGCTTACAAGCAAGGTAAAATCTTAAATGCTTTACAGTTATTTGATTACATAATTAGCACTCAGTAAACATTATCTGCTGTTAGTATAAGTATTAGTATTCTTTATTTTAAAGAAGTCAATATAGGGGTGCCTGGGTGGCTCAGTGGGCTGAGCACCAACTCCTGGTTTTGGCTCAGGTCATGATCTCAGTGTTGTGGAATCGAGCCCTAAGTTGGGCTCTGTGCTCAGCACGGAGTCGGCTTGGGATTCTCTCTCTCTCCCTCTCCCTCTGCCCCTCCCACTTGTGCTCACTGCCTCTCTGAAAATAAATAAATCAATCTTTAGAAAAAGTAAAGAAGTCAATGTAAAATTCCCAACACTATCAAGACCAATAGAATGCCAATTGACAAAAACAACCCTGCCAGAATCCATTTAATTTATGTTTGCCTTTTTTATGAATGGCACAATGTTTAGATTAATCAGACTATGGTCTAGCTATTTGGATCCTTCATCTAAATATAGATTTTTTATTTATGTAGATGATTTCCATGTTGAAAATAAAAACTATTTATGTTTAAAAGAATTAATTAATTTGGTTGCTAGCTATTACATTCTGAAATTCCTAGGCATAGCTTATCCAAAAGAAAAATTAAAAAAAATGGTATATAAAATTTGGAAATTGGATTACTGTATTTCATTTTGGTAGCAAATTGAAGCATCATGCCATAACAAATCTTTTGTAACTCACTACATAGAAAATATGTCAAAGCAATATAATTTGTTTAGAGTCATTCAGTTAGAAAAATGAGACTGTTTTGATTGATAGAAAAGTTGAAAACTAGGGCTTATGAATAAGAGATGTTAGTTAGTGTTAGGGATGCCTGGGTGACTCAGTGGGTTTAGTGTCTGCCTTTGGCTCAGGTCATGATTCTGAGGACCTGGGATTGAGCCCCATGTCAGGCTCCCTGGTCAATGGGGAGTCTGCTTCTCCCTTTCCCTCTGCCCCTGCTTATGTGCTCTCTCTCTCAAATAAATAAATAAATAAATAAATAAATAAATAAATAAATAAATAAAATCTTAAAAAAGAAAGATATTAGTGTTATATTAACATCAGTCTCCAAAGTATGCTTTTGCTTTGTTCTGTTTTTTAAAAATTGAAAAACAAAACAAAACAAAAATCTTGATTACCAAATAATGTGTAGTAAGTATTTAAAGACCACACTTAGCAAATTCAGAATATTCTTCAGTTAAACAGGTATGATAGAAGCAGCTTTATCCTGAGGTTTCTACAAAAGTTAACTGGGTAATACAGTGAACTAATAGTTGCCCATGTGTTAACTTGGTATAAAACATATTTGATATTTCATTTTTAGTATAGTTTTGAAAGTATTTAAAGTATTGCACAAATGAAATTAAGGGCAAAACTTATTGATTCTCTAAAGCTCCTAGTTTCTACAGCATATATTTTAAAATCTACTCGGCCATGTCAGGTGTATGGGAAGTGTTCAAGTTGTATTCCGTTGGGGGAGGTGTTGGAATTGCACACTTTTAGATTCTGCATGGGTCCCCAGTTCTCTTCAGCCACGACTCTGATATGACGCTCGCTCACTCAGATTCCTCATCTGTATCACTTCTTTGCTTCCTGCACGCAGCTAATTTTAAACTTATGTTAGAAGGTTCCTAACATCTTATCAAAATTTAAAATGTTATAATGGAGAAAACGGAAAGAAAAATAGCACACAATATTAAATAATATTAAAAGACAAACAAACTAGGGAGAGAAACTGGGTAGGGGAGGAGGGGACAGAATACATCCTAGGCTGTTGATTTAGGGGAAAAAAATCCAGCATCAGAAGAGCATACCTCTGGACCCGTTCCTCTCCCCTAATTGTCTCTCTCATCAACTAAATATAACTCATATTTTCCTGTTAATAAGTGTTTGTTTTAGATTCATGATTGAAAACCATTACATTTGTAGCTTTGCTCATTGTATGGAAGTGGCATTCCATAGGATAAAAAGTAATGCAACTGGTGCAGTGCCCCCAGGGAAATAATTATGTTCTAGTTTTGCCATACAACACAATCTTCTTGCTTGTTCAGCACGTAACACAATCCTGTAGCTACTGTATCTCACTGGGGGTTGGCATGGCACTCCATCCACAGGTATTTTTCCGTAAGAGCTGAACAGCAGCTTTAGGCAGTTGTCAGAATTTCTGCAGTCTAAATATGAATCTTTCACAAATTATCCTTTTGAGAAGAGTATATTATGATATAATAGGAAATCCTTAAAGTATGGTTTCAGATTTTTAAAGAGGTTTGAGCATGATATTTAGGGTTTTAAAAATAACTTCATTGTCCCTTTATATACTCAGTTCAGTTCTTTGGCCTGACTTAGAAATACGGTGATAAAAAGTGTAGGGAGGACAGACTATCCAGGTTTCCCATGACTACTGTTTGAGCATGTGTTCTTATGTTTTCATTAGCAGTCTAGATGGATAGATGTTGCATTTTTCTGGAAAATTTGTGAAATTGGAAGTGTAGTGAGAAAGGGAAAGCAAATTCAACCCAAATACAAGTGACAAAGGTACTTAAAGGAAATAATCTCTTCCAGATCTATTAATGTGTAACAAAATCCCTATTTATTGGTATAAGGTAACAACTTTTATTCTTATGTTGACAGTTCCTATGGATAAGGAAATCAGACAGTACCCAGAGGGCAGGGCCATGCTTCATGCTACTTGAGCCTCATCAGGGAAGATATAAAAGGCTTGTTTTATGACTGGTTGGTGGCTGAAAGCATCCAAGGGCTTGTCTTCACTGATACATCGTGTTGAGGTTGTTATATCTTGAAGGCTGCACTCAGCTGGGCCTGTCAGTACATGCCTACACGTGGCTTCTCCATGTGACCTGGGCTTTGCTCCAACCCGGCAGTCCATGGATTTACGTGGTGGCTCAAGTCTCAATGAGCAGAGAGTTGTATAGCCTTCTGAGACCTGGTCCTGCCAAATCAGAGTGTTACTTCTGTGCGCCCTATTGCTCAAAGCAACCACAAAGCTGCCCGGATCCAAGTGGACAGTACAGAGATGCCACTTTATTTTATTGCAGGACTGTTACATAATTCATGTTAAAGCTACCACCAAAATAAAAAAAAATAAAAGATGTCTTCCTAATAACTTTAAAGTATAGCAATCTATAGCTAATTTAGAGGGTACGTCAATGCTTTCCTTTCCTCCAAAAAACATCTCACAATGCAGGAATATCTTGAGCATTTTTAATGATACTAAGAAGACATATATGCTTTTTTGGCTCAGTTTTTTGATTTCTCAATAATTATTCATGTAGTCTTCAGAAGAATAATAGCAAAATAAATATTTCAAAGGCCAATAAGATTAAACACAGAGAATGTATACAAATTTCCAAGGGTGAAGAATAATTCCCAGGTAGAGAAGTAAGGTTAAAAGTAAATTCACTAAAGTATGTAGCATCTCAGTGATTTTATATACATATTTTTTCTATCACAAGCCAACATGAATCTTGTTAACAACAGGCAGGGAGGAGGTTTGGGATGATTTTTACATCAAAAACATAGATCTGACAGTATCATATATATAGTATTAAGCTGCATGATAGCATTTGATGTTTATTTGACAGGTTTCATCTACTATTATATCCACACAATTCTCCCTTTTTTTTTTAAGATTTATTTATTTATTTTAGAGGGAGAGGGAGCACGCATGTGTGATTGGGAAGAGGGGCAGAGGGATGAAGAGAGAAAAATAGAATCTTGAGCAGACTCCCTACTGAGTACCAAGCCCATGGTGGTGCTTGATCTCCGGACCCTGGGATCACGACCAGTCAAATATTTAACCGAACGAGCCTCCCAAATGCCCCTCCACAAATTCTTTAACTGAAAAAAGTTGTTTCTATATTTAGCATTTGTGAATGTTTTGATCATTTTTAAAAGCACCATTTTGCAGTAATTTCAGGATCATTTAACCATATCACAACCTGATGGAGAGAAGTATTAATACTGCTTCAGTTGACCAAGCGAAAGCAGAATATATGCGAAACATGAACAGAACAAGAAATGATTTTGTTTATATTCCTCTGTTAAAGTATTTCCGTTGGCAGTTTATGTTAGAGGGATGGGATTAGTTACTCTGAATAAAAAACACTCTCCTTGCAAACTGAGATTAGTTGTGACAATATACTGAGAGAGAAAAATTTTGCCTGTGAAACTGTTAGTTCAGTAATACTCCTCATCTTCAATTATGATGTAAGTATTATCCTTCTTCCTTAACAAAAGCCAGAGATAAATGTGAGAGACCTTTACTCTAGCCACTAGTTTTCAAACATCTTTGTTTCTGGACCTTTTTTTAAAGTTTTAAATATGCTTGATGACTTTAAAGAATGTTACTTTTTGTGGGCTTTATTTATTGATACTTACTGTATTACAAATTAAAACTGAGGAATTTTTATGAGAACTTCTCTCTTCATACTTTATTACCAATATACTTTTTTAAAATTTTTCTTCCCCATTGTAAGTGAAAAATATCATATAGATTTAATTATATTATGACTGAGGTTGTGTGTCTTTTCATAAAATTTTACATTTCTTTTGTGGTGAAATCTTTGTATTCTTTGCACAATTGCGTATTGAGTTTTCCATTTTTCTTTTTAGGAATTTTATATGTTTCAAGATAATTTGTCACTGAAATGAGTTACAAAGTTTCTATAGTTTGACTTACACTTTATGTTGTCATTTATGTGTATTTTTATTACTTATAGAGTTGGATTTTTCACTATTTTCATTTGTGTTGTCTAGTTATAATTACAATGTTCTTTCTGACTTAAAAAGTCACAAAAGTTTCTCCTGTTTTTTTTTTCTTTTCTTTCTTTCTTTTTTTTTTTTTTAGAGAGAGAGTGCACACAAACAGGGTGGGTGGTAGGCAGGAGAGAGAGAACCTCAAGCAGGCTCCGAGCTCAGTGCAGACCCCAATTGGGGGCTGGATCCCATGACCCTGAGATCATGACCTAAGCAAAACTCAAGAGTCAGACACTTAACCCACTGCACTGCCCAAGGGCCCTTCCAGTTGTTTTTTCAAGTGCATTATTTGTGTATCTAAATTTTTGTGCTTTCTAAATTTTACACTTGTATCATGTTTGAGGTAGTAATCTAATCGTATTTTTTCTAGATGATGAAAAAATTGTAACAATATAATTCTGAGATGACTTATCTTTTCCTTATTGCTTTTGAAATGGTATTTTTAATGTTGCACTAAATCCCCTCACATTTGCATGTGCTTACTTTGTTCTCTGCCTCTTAATTTCAGAGATGAGAAAAGTAAGTTTATATGTCTTATCTAATATATATTATTTGATAAAGAGAAATTTATATGAATATACTTCGGATAAATGGTGATTTTAGAGAAGATGGTGGTAGTGGTAGCAATAATATTAACCATACAGCTGGGACCCAAACTAGTGCCTCTTAACATCCTTTCTATAAGTCATTCTTGCTCACCACAAACCCAATAATTTTTCATGTCTTTGTATTATTCTTATTAAGATAGCTCAAATGAGGGGTGCCTGTGTGGTTCAGTCAGTTAAGCAACTGTCTTTGGCTCTGGTCATGATACCAGAGTCCCAGGATCTAGTCCCACATCATGCTTCCTGCTCAGTGGGGAGTCCGCTTCTCCCTCTGGCCCTCCCCCGTCTCGCGCTTTCTCACTCTCTCTCACTCTCTCTCTCAAATAATTAAATGAAATCTTTTTTTTAAAAAAAGATAGCTCAAACAATTTGCTTGCAAATTCTTGACATATAAATTATCTAATAAAAATCAAAGGTAAAATAGAATTTTCTGTAGGATATCATGAATTATAA
This sequence comes from Ailuropoda melanoleuca, assembly GCF_002007445.2. Classification (NCBI taxonomy): domain Eukaryota; kingdom Metazoa; phylum Chordata; class Mammalia; order Carnivora; family Ursidae; genus Ailuropoda; species Ailuropoda melanoleuca. The sequence goes on from NC_048220.1 coordinate 131,750,271, forward strand.
CCTAAAAGTTTCAAAAAATAATAAGAATTTAACCAAAGACCTTTATTATGCTCTACATTATGGTCTAGAAAAGAGTATTTTCTAATGTTGTGTCTACAGTTACTTTAAAATGGGTTTTGAGTAAATTAACTATGAAGTGATTTACTAATGCTTAATTTACCATTTATAAGGTCTTATTGTTCTCTTACAGTATAGAAATAGCTATCCTCAATGTAATTGAAAAGGGAAGAGAATTAACATAGAGAAAATTTAATATGTTTGGTTTTTTATAGGCTTATTTCTTCAGTCACTATTTATTTCCATTTGCATATAGGAAAACATAACCCAGAAAGCCTACTATAAGTCTATACTTATAATCATCTCCTTTCTTTATATTCTTGCAACCATTTTTTTGTTCATAGAGGATCAGAACATCGATCATATATTCAAAGTAGAAATGAGCATCATCTCTTCCATCAAACCATTGACATCTGTAAAAATTTAAATAGAATTTCTGGTCTACCATAATAGACAAAAACTTTACTTACATGATGCTTTTGAGATCTCTTGCTACTTTTTCAAGGAATGGTCTAATTTCAATAAAGCAATTTTTTTAAAAAAATCACTTCATTTACTTAATCATAAAATTTGTGTATTATTTACTCTATTTTTTGGTAGTGAACTTTCTTTTTTTTTGCAGGACACAGAAAGTACAGTTATTAATGCACTCCTGAAAACAAATGCAATCTCTGCATTAATATGTGTCTGTGAGTCTTGATACATTGGGGCAAGACCTAGCATGTGTCATGATGGATTATGTTTACTAATCCATGGAGAAAATGTTGTGCCATATCCTATGTTGCCTGAATTTTCTCCATGATTCTGTTTAAGATAATAGAGTTTTAAAACCTTATTTTTTATATATGAAAATAGCTCTGATGACACAGTGCAATAAAATCTAATCATAAATGCTAAGTCATTGTTTAAAGATAAATGTGGATTCACATTATCTTGGAGTGTATCAACTTCCAGTAGTTGAATTGTCATATTAAAAGTTATTCATTTTCTGAAGTTGTTCCATTTAAAGTCAGAGATTAAGGCTGACATTGACATATTTTAGCCGTGTATTTGTGCCCTGTACACATGCAAGTTTTCCTCAGTACATAAAATTCTGTTTGAAGGATGCTACTAGAATACTAAAACAAACATCATTTTAGAGACTTATAATACTACTCACTATTCTACAGAGTTGTGAGCTCCTGAAGATAGGATTTCCCTTTCTTCCACATTTCACTGTTCTCCTTGAACTGCCCAAGAATTAATACCTATTAGTACTTGCCCATTGTAGAGGCTCAGTTCAAAGAGCTACCTAATAAAAATGGAATTTTTGGCCACATTTTGTAATGCATTATGTTTCAGAATGTATTTTTAGTGTATCAACTTGTATACTCTTCTAGATATTGAGGAAATGTGACAATAAATAATGTAGTGTGTTCTTCCTTCAAAGAGCTTGCAATAAGTTCTTGCCTTAATATGATGTATATTAATGTGCATCTGCATCCATTAACTCTTGTTTTCTCATGAGAGGTAAACTGAATGAGCATCACTTCTGCCTTTACATAGAAGTTGCACCTCAGAGACACGAAACAGCATTTTCCAAGTCTCAGGGCTATTTCAAGGGGACCCAAGAATGTGAAACCCACCTTTTTAAATCTTATCCTAAAGTTTTTTCTGTTCTTCTAGATTTTCTTACAGAATGGATGCTGAGTTTTCCAGTTGCTTAAAGTAGTTAAAACTTCAGGACCAAGATTCTAGAAGAGCATGAAAATATGATTTTTAAGGCCTCAGAGCCAGGGAAAAAAAGAGAGAAATACAGGAGAATGAGGGGGAAAAAAGCCCAGAATGTAGGTGACACAAATAATCCTCATTTTTTTTTTTTAGAGCTTATAGAGAGGTGGAATCCAATCACTGTATATCAGATTCTTTTTATCCACAAATTGTGAATTCTTAAAAAAGGAAATAATTTTTCATAGTCACCATGAATCAGGTGTTTCAAATTGAAAAAAAAAGTGTTATCATGGAACTAGTAAAATGAACTTAAAATGTAGACGTGATACATGTTGATTTCAATTATGAATTTGACAGATTTTCTCAAAATAATTTGTGGACATTCTAAAAGTGGGTTGCACAATCATTAATTTATACTATTTTAATAGAATATTCACAGAAGGTTGCTTATAGGAAGACTGCCATCTTGATTAACATGTGCATGTTGCACAGCTCTATACTTGGCGTTGGCTGTGAAAAACAGAATCCTTAGCAGCAAATTCTGTTGAAACCATGTATATAAAATATCCAAGTTAACCAGAGTTGCTAGGTTTAGCTTATATTTTGGATGACAAGATAAAAAAAATTAAATGCCCTTCACAGACTGGAATGATTGCAATAAGTTAACAAAAATAAAATTGTATAAGAATAAATGTGAAATCCTGATTTAAAAATAATATTGGGTATCTACTAAGTTTCAGGCACTATTTCAAGGACTTGGACTACCTCTATGACATATGGGGACAGCTACCCCTTCATTAAAGGATCATGGATCTTATAGTTTAGTTGGGACACACAGAAAATAAATAGTAAGTGTAGCATATAGTATTTTCAAGGTGATAGCTATATGTATAGGGGAAATTTAGGGAAGAATAAGGGGTATGGAGATTGGCCCAAGAGAGACTGGACAGCTGTGGGCTGCAATATTAAATACCTGGATTAAGAGTTGTCTCATGAGAATGTAAGAATTGAGCAAGAACTGGGACAAGAGGAAAGAATAACTCAAGTGGATATCTGAAGGAAACATTTTCCAGCAGAAGAATAGCTAGAGCTGGGCTAAGGGAAGGCATGTAAGTGTAGCACAATTCACTATGTCAAAAAAGGCATGTGTGATGGATGTGGAGTACATAAGGGGCCTCCTATTAAGACAGGAGGTTAGTTCCTATAGCATCTTGTGGGCCAGCATAAAGGACTTTTGGCTTTTGATGCTTTTCAGCTCAGGAGTGATATAATCTGACTGATGATTTAAAAGGGTCCCTGTTGCTGCTATGTTAAGGCTAGACGATAGAAGGGGACACAAGAGAAGCAGGAAAACACTTTAGGAAGCTACTGTGGGATATGAGTGAGGTATCAGAGTCAAGGCTCCCTCTGATAATGTTGGCCTGAACCACCTGAAGCATCTAACATGAATAAATCCACAGTCATTCAGAAGTTTAAAATAAAGGAATGATTAAGTCATGGAGTAAAACCAAGCAGTGATATTACTTGTAAGCTTAATGGAAGTCAAAAACAAAAGTTCTGTTAAAAGAAGAAATAGAGAATAGATGATTATGGAGACTTACTACAATCTGGACATTTGCCCAGGCACTTAATAAATATTATCTCCTCTGATAAAAATATATCCAATAAGGAAATTAAGAGAAAAATTCATAAAACAAAAAGAAAAGATAAAAACATATATACATATATGTGTACGGACATACATATACGGATATAGATATTAATGTTTCATGCAGTCAAGCTGTCTTAATACAATTGAAATGTTAATATTTTAATTTCTTTACAAAAGTAATATTTTCTCCCAAATGGCAAGTTGTACAAAAAGCAGATACGGGATACATATGAATAAATGCAGTCTCAATGAAAATGTCCCAGGCTGCTTTGGGAAACAGTGAGAATTTAAAGAGCCCTATCAAATATTAAATACCACTCTCAGGTATGTTATATAGAGGATAATTTGAGAATTAGGAAATTTTTTGAGGTTGCTTCCATCACTGGTATTCAGTGATTTGTATATTCTATAACTGTAAGAATTTAGAAAATAATCTGGTAACTCATGGTCAGTCTTTTCAAATGAAAGTTTAATTGTGTATATCCTTCACAGATCAACCCTGATCTCTCTTCCACCATTGGCAAACTTAGCATCTGCTGAGGTCAAATGCTGAGACCCTCCCTGCTCCCACCATGCATTTCACTTTACCGTGAGATGTATGGAACATTTTCTTTGCCAGTTTTCCCAGGAAACAACCCATGGATGAAAAAGACCAAAAACTTCCAAATCCGAATCTGACAAATGGCATCCCATTTTAAAATTGCAGTATTTACCATTTGAGTGTTCCAGGAACAAAGTTGGAGAACAAAAAAGGCAGGAAATAAAGACAGCATTTTAGGCAATTCGAGTTTCAGAAAACAAATTTAATTAATGAAAAGGATAGAAGGCAATTGAAGGAGGTTATGCGTGCAGGCAAATGGAAGTGATGCAGTCTGAGGTCTCAAACTTGGCAAGTTGAAGAAAGAGTTTAAAATGCTAATGAGGGAGCTGGGTAGAGGAAGAAGAGACCACTGAGAAATGAACTGGGGAAGACCATGGAAGATACAGTATTTCTCAAAAGAAAGTTAGGGGCAGCTGGGTGGCTCAGTCAGTTAAGCATCTGACTTGATTTTGGTTCAGGTCATGATCTCAGGGTCTTGGGATCCAGGCCACGGCAGACTCAGTGGGGAGTCTGCTTGAGATTCTTTCTCTCCCTCTGACCTCCCCGCCCCCACCTGCATGTGCTTGCTCACTCTCTCGCTCTCTCTAAAATAATAAAGAAATTTTTAAAAGAAAATTAATAAAGGATGTTCTAACAAGACTAGGAAATCAAAAGCAGACTCAGAAAAAAAATGCTAATTTTCATTTTGTCCTTAAAATCAAGCAGTTTGTTTTAGTGCAACAGAAAATGTGACTGTGTTTGTGTCTGTGAGTGTTTCTTTCCAGAGGTATTGACTCCAATTATTATGAAATAATGACTTGGGGTTGTATTTTGTTTCTTGCACCAAAAAGTTATTCGTGAACCCCATTTTCCAATAAGTATAACATTTAAATTGCTTTTATTATTTCTGACATGCTCCTCTATCTTACTAGTTATTATTAAAAACATTTTTAACTACTGTATGCAACAATGAAAACACAAAGTCAAAATATTTAGCAGTGTGTGTGTATATTTAGAAGAATGGATATATCCAAATATGAAAATGTGCAAACATTTGATGACCTCACCTATCAATGTCATGCTAATTGCATTTTCTTATGGGGAGCATGGGGTCACTTTGTAATTATACAGGTACACACTCCATATCTTCTTGCACTGCCACTGACTCATTATGATTCTCTAATTTCAGGCCCAGGTTGTAACCATGATAGAAAATTCTTGTTTGTTTTGTTTTGTTTTATAACCAAAAAGTCAAGCAAAGTCAGGGTCACTGAAAATCCAGGACCCTGGGAACTCGTTAGCATTTTCAAGAAAAATCTGTAATTTTTTTACTGTTGCAAATCAAATCTCTCTCTCTTGCTTCTCAAAAATGTAAGAATAACTATTTCAACAGATACCTTTATTTGTATTTTTTCTCCTTCCACAACCAGAAATTTCATAAGAAAAGGGTGACAAGCATGATATTTTCTTTATTTTCTCAAATTATTCATATTTTAAGATTTCCTTGTAATAATGACTAATATAATGAGAACCTAATTCTTTTTTAGTACAAAATATGAAATAGGCTCCTGTGCATACACACAAAACATCAATTTCTGCTTTTAAAAAATCAGTACCTCTTTTCTGTCATTTTTCTTGATTCCTTCTTTCTTTCCACAGTGATGGGCAAAAGGGATTGATTTTCTTTAAAATACTCATATTCTTCCTGCCACTTTCCTGACCAAATGCTTCAGAGTCTCTTCACTATATCTAAGCAATGTCTAAAATCCTTTGGCTGGCATTCAAGCCCTGTGAAAGTCATCTGGACCCAGCTAATTCCTCAGGCTCAGGGTCCAATCTCCCCTGTGAATTATCCTCATGGATCCCTGTTTTCTCACTCCTGCTCTCCTATAGTTGTGACTCATAACAGTGAGCACTTTTAGCCTTCCTTCTTACCCACTGCATTTCACTTGATTCCATTAATTCTTCAAACTAAAACAAATCTCTTTTATGCAGTTTTTCATCATTCTTCCATGCGCACAGTATCTTTCCCATAGCATCTGCTGTCTGTAAATTCAGAACACAAAATAAGCCTTACCAAGATAATCCCACTCTTCTTTCTTCATTTACAAATGGAATAACATTTCAGGGGTGAAGAGGAGTGTTGACAATAGAGAAGCAATGAGGTAATCTCTAAAATTTGTTTCAGACAGAAAATTCTTTGATTTTAATCTCTAAGTTTGACTCTATTCCCAGCCCACTCCAGTCGAGTGTGTGGCCTCATTGAGACGGTGCAGTGATTCTGTTTAAGGTGACCATGTCCTCCAGGTGACTAAATCCATGGGCACTCTTCAGTCTTCATCCCCCTTAATCTCTTAGAGCCTCAGACACTGATGCATTTGTCTGCCTTCAAGAAAACTTCATATGATGTCGATGAATGCACCTCCTTCTTCTCCCATTTCTCTGTGACTGTTCTGTTCCAATCATCTTTGCTTTTACAAAGCTTTTAAATACCATAGATCATTAATAGCCAGACAATCCTGCATCTCTTTTTTTCTTACTCTGTGCTTTCTTCCTGAGTGCTCTTGAATGTGCCTTTAATTATTACCTGGAATCAATGACTCCTAAAGTGTATCTCTAACCCAGACACCTTCTCTGATTTGCAGAGCTGTAAATCTAACTGCTTAGCTGACACCACTACCTAGAGTCTCAAAGACAGCTCAAGTTCCATCACATTGGAATGTGGTTACCACCCAGCACCCGCCAACCTAAATATAGGCTCTTCCATGGTTCCTTTTCTCTATGGTATCTATTATTGAAGCAAGTTATCTAAAAATAACTCTTGGCAACTCCCTCCCTTCTCCTGTATTTGGTTCACCTTCTCTATGGGTATTGTTTTTGCTTGGATCGTGATCACAAAATACTCTAGAACAGGTGGGTGGCATGCAGAACATTCACTTCTCACAATTCTTGCAACTGGGAAGTTCATGGAGGTGCCAACAGATTCAGTTCTGGTGAGAGTCCTCTTCCTGACTTGTGGACAACTGCCTGCTCATTGTTCTCAGATGGTGGAGAAAGACTGAGCTCTGGTGTGTTCTTATATAGATACAGTCTCATCATCATGGCCCCATCCTCATGATCTCATCTAAACCTAACTACCTCCCAAAAGTCCCTCTTCCACATATTACCATATTTTGGGGTTAGGTTTTTAACATATGAATTTTGAAGGCACATTCAGTCCATAACAGTTGTTGTCTCCTAATGATCTGGGATCTGTCTCCCTCTTTGTATTTCACCAGCAGCACCTTCTTTCAGATCACCATCCTATTTGATCTGGACTCATAAACCCTCCCCCTTACTTGCTACATCAAATGAACAGAGTTTTTAATAGGAATGTGAGCTATGAAATACCTTCCCATGCCTTCTCACTGTTTGGGGATAAGAACATAATCTAAAAGAGGGGCTGGAGCTGGCTCCCAGTTAGGCTTCCAGCTCCTGTCCCCAGCTGACTTCTCCCCCCCCCACTTCTTGCTCTTTCAGGAGTCAACCACAATAGCTTTCTTTCAGTTGTGTAATGCTTACAGACATTTGAAGATGTTCTACCGTCTGCTTGGAATATTCCCTCTGCTTCCAGTCTGTTTACCTGGTAGGTATCTACTTATCTTTATCACATCAGCTCAAATGTCACTTTAGAATGAATGCCTTCCCCAGGCCAGAGTAAACTCCCATTTATATATTTCCACTGTACATCCCCCTGCCCCCGGAATTTAGAACGTTTTATGATACTTTTTTGTGTGATTATTAGGTCGATGTCTATCTGTACCCCACTGCCTGGTCTTCACAACCCAAAAACACAGGGTCTTTCTCTACTTGGCACATGTTTCATTTCCAATTCTAGGACCCATTATATACCTTACTCAAATACTTTCAAATAGATGATTATATTATTTATTGCCTTCAGGCATGTTTGTGGCTTTGACTTGTGTAGTACAATACATTCTTAGAGTACTTATGTCAACTCTGAGTTTCCTTGCCATCATGTCTATAAAGTTTATTAATTATTAATACAAGTAAAGGAGTATTGATTGATTGCCTAGAAATATCTCAGACCATATCCATTTGTGAATCCATAAAAAGTGAACTTACATACGAGGGTGCAGCTGTGATAATCGAATTCTGAAGATAGAAAAAGCAAATAAATCCCCGCAACATCAGTTCATAATACAGAGCTTAATGGAGCACAGGCCACCGCTGCTCCGTCCTTAAGGAAAATGTGCTTGTTTACACTCTGGAGTAATCTAAACCTGTATAGAGTCGTTTCTATTTAGGTAGCTGAGACACTTTAAAAGAATGATTGTAGTATTACTAACTAATTTGGGTTCCAGTTCACTAGGATATATTTCATAGTATATTGTATTTCCTCAATAAATGTAAATAACACCAATTTGCAAGCAGTACTTTTTGTATTTCCCTCTTATTACATCCAGCTATTGAGCAACATGGGGACTGATTTATTTCCTGAGAAGAAATAAACTATCCACATTTTGAAGGTTAACTGATACATTAACAGAAGAGAAAATCTATTTAGTGGACCCCTAAAGGATGTTTGCTGCAGCAAGAATGAACTCACCGGGTGAACGGAAGTCAATGTTCATGTATCAGAGAGAAGAGGAAAGGAGCATATGACTCAGTGCACGTATTTTAAGTTCTAAACTATAGTAATTATTAGAAAAAAAAACGGGAGAAGGCACAAGGCATCCTCACACCATGGTTATTTTATTTGAATTATTGAATAGATTTTATATTTACTGTCACATATTTGGCGCGAGCCTATGCACCTGCTAGGAGTTGTAAAGACGGGTGGTAGCTGGAAATTATGTACTTTATGTTACAATGATCATTTCAGGGAAGGCAGATTTAAGACAGGCACCAATTAGGTTTACACTTCTTTTGGATTAGTACCATTTTTGGCAAATCTGAAGTAACTGATAATGCAAGAGAAGGGGGACTATACCAACAGACATCAACCACTTGTGTATTTTTATTATTTATTTGGTAATTATTATTTTTTTTGCTGTTTCATGTATTGGATATCTTTGGCATCAGATTTCTAATGCAATAATAATTATTAAAATAATAACATTTACCATAGAGCTTCAGTTTAACAGAAATGCAGGAAACCACTTTACTCGCATTGTTTCATTTACCCGCCCAGCAATTCTGTAGGGTTATTATTTAGATGGCTGAGATACTTTAACAAAGATCGTGGAGCTGCTCACTCATTGAGGTTCAGTTCACTGGGATAGATGTTGTTGTGTGTTTTACTTCCTAAAAATGGAAAACCAATTTCTTTGCATTACTATAATTCTCATTTTGTAGTTATTAAAGCTGGTGTTTCTGAGGTGAGGAGAAGTGTCCAACATAACAGCATGGAGCTAATGTGTGGCTGAGTCAGGCTACGAACCTGCGTCTGACCAACTGACACCAAAGACTCTACTATTACCCACTGAACTTACCCATCTCCCTCTTAGCATAAATGCTCAACCTAATAACCAGACATTATTTTTTTTTGTTGTAGTTCAGATTAAGGGAAGCCTCTCTAGCAAGGAGATTTCAATATTAGATTTTTACATTAGTATTCAGGGCTGATAAAATATAATTAAATTTACCACTGTAAATAATTACCCTTATACCACTGCTTATTTGGAAGAAATGAAAATCTCAGCTGAGATGAAAATAGGTCACATGGCTGGCCTCTGGTTACCGATGTCTTTGGTGTGCACAGACAGTACACTCTATCAGGAAGAGCTGTCAATGACCTGGAAAGACATGAATAAATTCTAGATTTTTTTTTAACATTTCAATATCCTTCAACTATAGAAAGCAAAGTTCCTAAAATTACACAAATTCTTTTTAGGAGAATTGAATTTTACAATAGAAAATATTATTGTTCTTTGTAACTACTTTAGACTCAAAATGTGTCTGTTTTTTCTTACTATGCATAATTAGTATATAATAAATATAACTTATTGTCCTGTCTTCTCCTTGTACATACATAACTTTAGGCTAAGTTTATGGCAGATGTTTTTACTATAGAAAAGCATTTTTAATTAAAGTTTCTATGTTTAAGAAACACTGTCATTCTCAGTATTAGAACTCAGCAAAAGAGTCATGCTTTGAAATGTATCAGTACTTGAATTTCAATTTCCATCCAACATTTAATCGTATTCTGTTGGCTTTTTTCCCATAAAAAAGGAAAAAAAAGGTAGTGAATGATCAGGTACTTCTGACAATTTTTATAGTTATAGTAAATAAGCCTTCTGAAATAAGATTTTTATTTCCTTACCGAGAAGAAAGCAAAGCAAAAACTATTCTTTCATTGTTGCTAGGATACATCATTGAAAAATAATAAAGGCAAATTATATATTAGACATTTCCGATTAACTCTTCCTTATCTACAAAGAATATAAAGCGTATATATCAGGTTGCTATAATTATAAGATATTATTTCATTTTGAGTCAGAAATATAAAATATTACTCCTAAATACTGAATGAATGTTGGTTGAAAATTGTGATATTTATAAAGCTCAAGAAAGTATAGAAATTTTGGAACTTAGTAAATTTGTGAAGTAAATTGACCAAGGCAAAGTACAATGATATAATTCTATACCAGTTTATTTTGTGGATATGCTTTTCCTAATTTTTTAAGATTAACTAGTCATGGTCAAGAAACAAAGAAGGGGCACCTGGGTGGCACAGCGGTTAAGCGTCTGCCTTCGGCTCAGGGCGTGATCCCGGCGTTACGGGATCGAGTCCCACATCAGGCTCCTTCTGCTATGAGCCTGCTTCTTCCTCTCCCACTCCCCCTGCTTGTGTTCCCTCTCTTGCTGGCTGTCTCTATCTCTATCTCTATCGAATAAATAAATTTTAAACAAAAAAAAAAAAAGAAAGAAACAAAGAAAATGATCAGAAATTGTGGAGGAGAAAAAGAATAGTAAAAATATATCATCATAATTTTTTAGCTTTATAAATTATTATAATACTATATTTCTAACCAAATACAAAGCATAGTGTTTATCAATTTACAGAACTAGGTTTAGTAGACAGCATTCATCAAGCATATATAACAATAGATTTTTTTTTTTATGGAGATATCTTGCAGCACTGGTCTTCTTAGGATACTGAGGGGAAAATGTTGCCACAAAGACAAACAAAATAAGAATTTTTTCTTTTGAATTAGTAGACACGTTTGAGCAATCATGTTCTGTTTAAATTTCAGGTTTATTATGGTAGAAAACCCACTGTTATTTTATCATTAATCACCAAACATTGGAAATTCTGTTTTCATTGGTCTTTATTTCTCTATGAAGTGATAGATCACTGTGTTTTAGTTACCAACTACTGACAAATTGTGTATGTGAAAGCTTAGAGAGAAACAAAGACTTGGCAGGTGCTTGTTGTATTTGGGTTGCTTGTTGGTTTTGTCATTTCTTTGGCCCAATCATGAATGTATTTATATTCTCAAACATTCTTTCTTTAATAATTGATCTTAGACTGATGCATATTTGACTACATTTTCTATTTGCATAGTATGCATGTTATTTTGAATAGGTGAAGGAGCTGGAAATCTTTTCTAAATAAGCTTCTCAGAATTACACAAGTTTGAATAGTATTGCAGAATGATTTTGTATAAAGTCTTGGAATTTTGGATACTGTTAATAGTTCTCTTTGATAATATTGCAATAAAAAGAAGCTTAGGATAAGGGCTTGCAAATGAGTATGTAGTCAAGGTATAGAACTTCTCAGTGGTAATAACATTGTTTAGGTTAATAAGAAATATCTTTAGTTGGAGTAACTATTTTATACATTTTCTAGATACAGTTGTAGATATAGATATATTCTATTTAGAAAGGTCAAAATTTCATTAGGTATTTTGCATGAAATTTTAAACTTTTTAACATATATTACACATTTAAACTTATTATTAACAGGAAGGAACGATCAAGGGGGTAATTGTTTTTGTTTGTTTTTAATGAGAATGGGAACTTAAAGCCCATGGATCACATTTACCAGTCCTATGAAACCCCTTCTCTCATAGAATTTGTGCCAAGTGCCACTAATTATTTTTACATCTGGTATCACTAGATCTATGAGAACTATTTACATCTGTTTTTCATTTTTCAGATGATTAGCTCATCATTAAGTAATGGATTCTTTCTTCCACTATCTCTAGGGACTCTTATATTGACTATTAATATATGAAAACATAAATTGTTGAGGAATATGTTAATGGCTAGAAAAAGAAAGTATTTCATTCATTTTATAAATAAGTGTACTAGCTTCAGAATGTAATTGTTAAAAAAAATACAAGTGGATTATTAAGGATGGATAGTGTTGGTGCACACATCTAGGTTTTCCCCACTTGAAAAAAAAATCTAATAATACTAATTGCACTAAGCACTATATAAATCTAACTGCTATTTGCCAGCTTTTTCCTGGATTCTCTACTAGCCTTCATTTTTAACGTTACAAGTCCTGTTGATTTTAATAGTTGTTTCATGGCCTGTGATACAATTAGTCTATGCTGACACTTTCATTGCCTTTTTTAGCAGGTTAAAAATACATATAGAAGCAAAGAAATAAGCCATTAGATTTTTAAGCTTACCTGTAGCTAGTGTTGACCAGTGCTTTTTGATGAAAGATCAGAAAAATTTTTGAAAAGTGTCTTTTAAACAAAACTGCATATCATAAATATAGGAACATAGAAATCACTTAAATTTATCATAAAATTGCTATAGTTCTAAATGTATTCCAACTTATTCCTTATCCCTTGGCCAATATTTTAATCAACTATTAATAAAAAGAAAAAATTGCAAGTCATTCCCAAACCGCAAACAGGTTGTGCTCTCCAAGTTCATTGATAAGCCACTGTTAGAATTTGGAACATATTTCCTCATAAAACCTGTGTGATGAATGTGGTTAGCACACAAAGCCAACCTGAAAGATTCTACCTAAATCAAAATGTAATTAAAATGTAGCACCAGGATTATTATAGAACCTGGACATTACTTATCCAGCTGCTTCTTTAGGAAGCAGTCTCCAATTTCTAACTTGGAAATTGGAACACTTGAGCTTCATCTTTCTTCTATCTCCCATTGTTTGCAGAATTCATGTGGCCTTCCTCCAGCCCTACCTTTCAGAAGCTCCCACTTCAAATAATATAAATTGAGGTCTTTTATCAGTATGGAGAAAGATCTCTTAGCAAGAAACCATTTGCAGTTGCAAGATCTTCATAAATCCTATGGTTATCTCTGAGACTTGCCTTTAAGGCTGTATTCTGTGCTGCGGTCATATTTGTATATCTGCATTTTTCAAGAAAGCAGATCCACAGTTGTCACCATATTCTCAGAGGAATTGTAGACCTCCTTCCCCTACAAAACAAAGGTATGGAAAGTAAACCATACCATAGTTAGATCATAATCAAAACAGGACGCCTGGGTGGCTCAGTCAGCTCCGCATCTCCCTTCAGCTCAGGTCATGATCCCAGGGTCCTGGGATCAAGTCCTGTATTGGGCTCCCTGCTCGGTAGGGAGCCTGCTTCTCCCTCTGCCAGCTTTTCCCCTTGCTTGTGCTCTCTCCTCTCTCTCTCCGACAAATACATAAAATCTTTAAAAATAAATAATCAAATTAACTCTGTGATTAATAATATAGAATAGAATTGATCACAAGAAGATACTTCAAGATCATAAATCTAACATTTGTTTTTTCAGATGAGAAGAGCAAAAGCCAAACGTAGTATTCATTTAGCCAAGCATATGCATTTAGCTCATTTACAAAATTAAAGTTAAGCAAAGATCAGTGTTGTATCACATTAACTGAAAACTTATGTATAAGAGATTTCTGGGGCTTTTTTTAAATTTTTGCCTCTGGTAATATTTTCCTAAAGTAGTCCTATACACTTATACCCTTAGTACTTCACCACATTCTTAGTCCTAACAAGTTTTGACAACTGAAGTTCACACGTATTAATCTCTCTGTTTTCCTATCTGCTACTAATTATGTTTATTGGATAAAGATGGAACAATTAAGTTGTCTAACACAGGGGCACCTGGGTGGCTTCGTTGGTTAAGTGCCCGACTCTTGATTTCAGCTCAGGTCATGATTTCAGGGTTGTGAGATCAAGCCCCATGTGGGGCTCCATGTTGGGCATGGAGCCTGCTTAAGATTCTCTCTCTTCCTCTGCCGATCCCCCTGCTGTGCTCACTCGCTCACTTTCTCTCTCTCTCTGTCTCTCCAAATAAATAAATAAATGAAATCTTTAAAAAAAAAACAAAAAATAAGTTTTCTAACACAAAAAGAATCCAAGTGTCATGTGTTTTAATGATCTTATTCAGCCAATGACAAAAAGATACTTAGGAAGATTGTACTTTCCTAGAACCCAGTCCGTTTTGTCAACATGTACTTGGGGAAAAAAACTCCCTACGTCCTTTGAAATAATGGGAGGAACGTGGGGACATTTTTTTGTTTGTTTCTCTCGTAGAAACAAGCAGAATCTTCTTCAGATGCTTGAGTGAGTTCTGTATGCATATTGCAAAATTCTGTTCATATGATTTAAATGTATACTCCTTTAGAAAGAAAACAAAAACAAAAACTTTTGTTTGCATTACTGAAAAAACTAAGGTGAGGGCCAAAGCTCCTGATTACATCTTTAAAAATGTCCCTGATATGTCATTATTTTGAGTTTTAACTACCAAATAAGGTTAGGTTGCTCTGTTCATAATAAAACACATAACCTTTTTTTTTTTCCACTTACCTTTTCAAAACCACTTAGAAGCTAGCAGATAACAAAGGTCACTCTCAGCATTATTTGTAAGGAAAGGGAAAGAGGTACTGTTTCTTATACGATTAATCACCTGTAAAATTTCTAAATCTGGTACTAGAAATTCTGAGGCAAAAATGTTATGACTTAACACTTTCCCTTTTAATTTTAGACTTAAAATGTCTAATGCTTTATTATTGCATGGAGAGGTTTTACATTCTGTGACTGGAATAATAGCTCTTTCTTGGCTTGTCTAAGATTTGAACAGATTTAGAAGATCTATTAAAATTATCCAAGTTAAACCCTGCTTGGGGAAAGCTGTCATGTATAGATATCGAGGAGTTATTTCAATTCTTTATTTCTTTTATTTTAAATAGTTCAACATATAGGACATATTTGAAATAATACTCAAAATAAAAATGGTAAAATTATAATATGTACCATTTATTGTTTTCTATATAACCACTTGCTTGGTATAGTACCAGGTGATTAATAAGAGTTAAACATTATTTATCTGCATTGCCCTACAATGATGAAGTAACTCATGCAGCCAAATTATGTCAGCACATCCTGTGCTCTTCCTGTCTATATTAGTTTTCCTAAAATTGACAAGTTACGCATTTATTATCTCACAGTTTCTGAGGGTTTGGAGTATAGGAGTGGGTACCTGGGTGGTTCTTGCTAGGCTCTCTCACAAGATTACAGTTGGCTAGCTGCATCATCTGAAGGCTCTATTAGGACTGGAGAATCCACTTTGAAGATCACTTTCCTGGCTGTTTGCAGGCTTCAGTTCCTTCCTTGCTGTTGGACTGGGGTCCCCAGCTGTTTACCTCATGGGCTTCTCTGTAAAGCAACTCATAACATGGCAGCTGACTTCCCGGAGAATGAGTGATCCAAGAGGGAGGCAGGAATGCAGGAAGAGAACCCAAGATGAAAGCTGCAGCCTTCTTGTAACAATCCCAGAAATGATATGCCATCAATACTGCCATAATCTCCTGTAGAATCAGCCACTAAGTCTAACATGCAGTCAAGGAGTGGGAAATGAATCTCCACCATCTTGTTGGGAGAAGATTCAAAAATGTGTGGTTATGTTTTAAGACTTCCACACTAATGTTACAGATTGCTTCCATATGTGTTTTGTCACATGTAAAGTACCACATTATTTCCTCTGAGGATTATGAACATGTTAAACTTGAAAAAAGTATTACCCTAAATTTTTATAATACTAGAAGCAAACTAACACTGTGATGGCTTAATGTATGTGTTTTGGTTGAATCAAGAAAAATTAGGACTATGCAAAGCCATGATGCAGGTGGTAAAAATTTATTTAGGGTGTCGTGATATTATTCTGAGACAGATGAACTAGTTATTACTTTATATTAAATTAATGTACATGTTATTTATTTGTTTTCCGATTGAGATACTGAGATCTCTACGACAATCATTCTGTGCTTTAAATATCATGTGAAAAAATATCTATCCGATAATTGATGTGTGATATTCACAAAATGTCATAATATTTACCACAGATTAAGGTCAATATTGGGTTTGCTTTTGAGTCTAACATTTTGTTTATAGAGTATCTTTATCTGATATTTCAAATTCTACCAAGAAATATATTGAGTTTATATTTCATAGATATTTTAATGCTGCTTATGTGAACTTTATATTAAATATATTTCAAAGACATACTGTATCACTTAAATACTTATTTTTTCCAAACTCAGTGAAAAGTTCAGACCTTCTGAAACTTGAAACTATCCATGTCAGTTTTTTGGGTTTTTTTTTTCTTTTTAGAGCTCAAAATACTCTCTTTTTGTGTGTTGGTTTTGAGTTTTTATTTAAATTCTAGTTAGTTAGCATATAGTATCATATTGGTTTCAGGAGTAGAATTTAGTGATTCTTCACTTACATATCTCAACAAATGCCCTCCTTAATACCCATCACCCATCTAGCCCATCACCTATCAATCTCCCCTCCAGTAACTCTCAGTTTGTTCTCTATAGGTAAGAGTCTGGTTTTTTAGTTTGCCTTTCTCACCTTCTCTTTGCTTTTTGTTTGTTTCTTAAATTCCACCTCTGAGTGAAATCATATGGTATTTGTCTTTCTCTTACTGACTTATTTCATTTATCTTAACTCACTCTAGCTCTGTCCACACCTTTGCAAATGGGAAGATTCCCTTATTTTTTTATAGCTGAGGAATATTCCTTTATATATATATATTTTATATATAATTATTATATATATATATTCATCAGTTCAGTTACTGGACATATGGACATTTGGTCTCTTCCATAATTTGGCTATTGTTGATAATGCTACTGTAAACAAGGGTGCATATGTCCCTTTGAATCAGTATTTTTGAATCCTTTGGGTAAATACCTAAAGTGCAATTGCTGGATCATAGGGTAGTTCTATTTTTAAATTTGAGGAAACTCCATACTGTTTTCCAGAGTGGCTGCACCAGTTTTCATTCCCACCAACAGCGTAACAGGGTTTCCTTTTCCTTGCATCCTTGCCAACATCTGTTGTTTCCTGTGTTGTTAATTCGAGCCATTCTGACAGGTGTGAGGTAATATCTCATTGTAGTTTTGATTTGTATTTCCCTCATGATGAGTGATATTGAGTGTCTTCCCATGTGTCTGTTAGCCATCTGTATGTCTTCTTTGGGAAAAAAGTGTATTCATATATTCTGCCCATTTCTTAACTGGATTGGTTTTTTTGGGTGTTGAGTTTGATAAGTTCTTTATAGATTTTGGATACTAGCCCTTTATCAGATATGTCATTTGCAAATATCTTCTCCCATTCCGTAGGCTGCCTTTTAGTTTTATTGATTGTTTCCTTCACTGTGCAGAAGTTTGTTTGTTTATCTTGATGAAGTCCCTATAGTTCCTTCTTGCTTTTGTTTCCCTTGGCTCTGGAGGTGCGTCTAGTAAAGTTGTGGCTGAGGTCGAAGAGGTTGCTGCCTGTGTTCTCCTCTAGGATTTTGATGGTTTCCATATCAGATTTAAGACTTATTCTCGGGGCGCCTGGGTGGCACAGCGGTTAAGCATCTGCCTTCGGCTCAGGGCGTGATCCCGGCGTTATGNTGTGGCTGAGGTTGCTGCCTGTGTTCTCCTCTAGGATTTTGATGGATTCCATATCAGATTTAAGACTTATTCTCAAAGGCTCATTTTGCTTCCAATGCAATTAATGTAAGGTGTTCATATGTAAGTAGATAAATTGAAGGATAATTAGTTTGGCTTATTTTAAAATGAGGAAGGATTTCTTGGAAAAAGTGTAGCAGAAAAGATGCAGTTATAAAAATGAAGGTGCATGGTTATGCATTTTCTTCTGTTGTAACTATTTAATTTATAAAATTATTATTTTTAAAGATTTTACTTATTTATTTGAGAGAGAGNGTGTTCCCTCTCTATCTCTGTCAAATAAAATAAAATAAAATCTTTAAAAAAAAAAAAAAGACTTATTCTCAAAGGCTCATTTTGCTTCCAATGCAATTAATGTAAGGTGTTCATATGTAAGTAGATAAATTGAAGGATAATTAGTTTGGCTTATTTTAAAATGAGGAAGGATTTCTTGGAAAAAGTGTAGCAGAAAAGATGCAGTTATAAAAATGAAGGGGCATGGTTATGTATTTTTCTTCTGTTGTAACTATTTAATTTATAAAATTATTATTTTTAAAGATTTTACTTATTTATTTGAGAGAGAGCACAAGAAGGGGGGGAAGGGGCAGAGGGAGAGGGAGAAACAGACTCCCCAATGAGCAGGGAGCCTGACATGGAGCTGGATCCCAGGACCCTGGGATCATGAGCTGAGCCAAAGGAGGATGCTTGACCAACTGAGATGCCCACGTGCCCCTAAATTTATAAAATTATTGAAACCACTTTCTTCTTTCTTGAAATGACAGACAACGTTTTGAAAAGTAATTATATAAGAGGGAAGTAACATACCTACTTTAAGAAGTATACTGTGTTGATTTGTGGTTATAGAAGGTGGTCGGTCATCAGTGTATCAAAATATAATCTTCAAAGATTTCTACAGTATATTAATAATTATAACAAAAGTAATAATACAAACTATAAATTTATTTAAGACAAGACCACCAAAACTTATGTGATTATTTTATTTTACAAATATTATAGAAATCAAGTATCATAGAAGGAGATTTCTCAAGGCATAAGGTCACATAAGCCAAGCCAGGATTTTAACCTGATCTGCTTGATTCCATTTACTTAGATGATATTTTTGGAAGGTCCCTTTTCTGAAGAGGCTTTATTGATATTTTTAAAAATGTATATATTGTTCTTAAAAAGAAGGAAAAGCAGATTTCTACTAAAAACATAATAGCTTGTGAGATCTTAGTATTAAAGTAAATTATATGTTTAAAACTCAGGAAAACAGATAATTAAAAAGAGTACAAACTGACCCTAACTATAACACTGATATATTATTACTGTCAATGATTAGTATGTATCCATATAGACTTTTTTTGAATTATGTATATTTAAGTGGACCCACACCATACATGATATTTGTAACATGCTGTTTCACTTAACAATGGTTTCTCCTCATTTCCATATAATTAAGGGTTCACATACTACATTACTTTTTTAAGATATCATTTATTTATTTATTTACTTATTTAGAGAGAGAGAGCATGCAAGCAGCAGGGAGGGGCAATAAGAGAGGGGGAGAGAGAATCTCCAGTGGACTCTGCACTGAGCATGGAGCTTGATCTCATGACCTGAGCTGAAATCAAGTCAGACAATTAACCAACTGAGCACCTAGGTGCCCCATATACTACATTATTTTTATTGACTTATTATTCCTTTATATGACTGTACCCATTTCATTTAAGCAATCTTATTAGTAATCATTTTCCCTAAATTTTCAATAAGCAGCATTGGGATAAACCTCCATAAAGCTCTGCATTTACATATTGATTAATTTTATATAATGCATTCTAAAAATTTGAATACATTTCCTAACAGTATTATTAGCAAATTAGAAAATGTGATATATTGATAAGTTTTTGGTCATAATAGCAACAATTCTTGATATACATATAAAAGTAAGAAAATTATCTGACCAAAATTTTGCATGACCTATATGAAAAAAAGAAAATTTGAGAATTTTCTCTGAAGGGAATAAGTACTGAATAAGTATGAAGATATAGCATACTCCCAGATTTTGTAATCCAAAATAACAAGAATAAAAATATTTTCAAGTCTATAAATTTAGTGCAATCCCTTTTCTTTATTTGCTTCATATCATAAACAAAATTGTTCACTATGTACTATTATATACTTTTTTCTTTTTTTTCATCTAACAATTTTTGAGTGATTCATCTATGGTTACACATATACTTATAATTATTTTATTATTGCTCCATAATATTGCTATATATGAATATTAGGATATTTAATCATTAAAATGTAAACAACATTTGGGTCATTTCGTCATTTCCAATTTAATAGTAGTATGACTATTGTTCTAAGCATATGTGTATGTATATTTGTACTTATTTCTGTTGGATATATATGTGATTGAAATTGCTGGAACATTAAGAATGTGTATATTCAACTTTATTAGATAGTACAAAACAGTTTTTCAAAATGGATATATTAATTTAAATTACTTGTCAGTGTAAGAAAATTTCAATTTGTCTACAACTTAACACGTAGTATTGACTTCCTTTTTAATGATGACCATTTGGATGAGTGTACAGTGGTAACACATCATGGTCTTTATTCACATTTCCTTGATTACTAATAAATCATTGTTTTATATTTATTGGTCATTTACACATGCTCTCTTGTGAAGACATTCTGTTTAAACTTTTTGCCTGTTCCTTTTTTCATAGTGACTTTTCATTTTGTAGGAACTCTTTACAAATGACTAATTTGTCACAAACCTAAGTGGCAAACATTCTCCCATTCTGTCAATTGCCTTTTCATTCTCTTAATTCTTTTTAAGAAATTATGTTTCTTGTTAACATGTTTTATTTTCTTATGATTAACATGTTTTTGTGTCATGTTTTATATTTGCATACACAGTCATGAAGATATTCTCCAGTTCTCTTTTTTTTCTCTAATAATTTTTAGTGAAACAACTCTGTCAGTGTTCTTGGCTCTTCGAGCTCTGGTGTCTGGCTTGTTCCTTGACCTGCCGTCATATTTCTCTGATCTCTGTATCCATGGTCACATTGCCTCCTTTTCTGTGTGTGTAATCTCCCCATGCTTTTCTTTTTTAATAACAACAGTTATGATGGTACTTAGTGTCCACTTGAATAGTCTAGGGTTAGTTTAATGATCCCCATTTCCAAATAAGTAACATTTATGAGTTTCAGGGATTGAAGCATGGATATCTCTTGGAGTCCATTTATCATTCTCTCACAGGTAGGTCTGTGTACCTACCACCACAGTCAAGAGACAGAACAGCTCCCTTACCACATGTATTCTTCTTGTGGCCTTTTTGTAACAATACCCACCTTCTTCTCACCCATCCTTTCCTCTCTTCATAGTCTATGACAATTACTCTGTCAATTCTCCATCTCTATCTCTCCATTTTTATCATTTTGGTAATGTTATATAAGTGAAATGGTATGTAAACTTTTGGGATTGGCTTTTTTTTTTCCACTTAGCATAATTCCCTGGATCTTTCTTTATCCCAGCTATTCCCAGCTGTTATCTTTATCAGTAGCCCATCCTTCTTAACTCTGAGTAGTTTTCCATGGTATGGATGTATGACGGTTTGTATAACTGTTCATCTCTTAAAGGACATTTGAGTTTTTTCCAGTTCTAGGCAATGACAAATAATACTGCTATCAACATATATTCACAGGTATTTGTTTGAAAATAAGTAGTCATTTCTCTGAGATCAGTGCCCAGGAGTATAATTGCTGGGTCATTTGGAACTGCTAGAGGTTTAGAACTCTTTCATTTTTAAGTCTTATATCCTTTGTTCTTTGACAGTGAGGGTTTTACAGCAGAGACAAATTCAGGTATGTCTAATGGCTTTCTTCAGATAAACTCCCTTATAAAAAATTATTACCTTTATAATGTTAAGCTCAGCATATGTGGCTTATTCTCTAAGAAGTCTCCATAGGCTCCTTGCAAAACAAACTTTTATTGGGGGCCATTTCAGGTTGCAAGGTATATTAAAAAAATCTATCCATTGCAACTAAAATTCCTTTTCAAGGAAAATCTCAGTTCTATTCTCCCATTGACAATTCTCTGTATTTCCCCCAGTGTTCATCTGACATGCCTCTACTCCAGCAGTGAACATAGTCTAGACCAAGACTGAATTATCTACTACCTAGATTGATGTGTAAGTGAACATTTTGACTCAAGCTTCCATTAATACAAGGATATTCAATAGGTTACCTCAAACCTGAAGTTTGGCAATGAGAACAATGTTCCATGAGCCATCTTCAACAAAGACTGAATTACCTGTGTACATCAAAGAGAAAAATTCACCTTCAGGGATTTTTTGGGCTTAATGATTAACCTCATCGGTCTTCTTAGGCCCCTAAGAAATTCTTCAGGCAAGTGTGACAAATGATAAATAACTTTTTGGTGTTCTCTAATATTGGATGAGTCTGAGAGAAGATAGAAATGTTCAGAGGTCAAATGTTACTGACTTTATAGTTCTTAAATGTTTGTGCAAAGAGTTGTGAAGATAAATAGGAATTCATTAGGAAAAAGTTATATGGCAACACAAAAATATTCCAATTTTTCTACAGCTGACAATGCATATGTGGTTTATTAATTTTCTCTAATAATGGAAAGTATATCCATAGAAAATATAAGGAAAAAGTTTCTATAAAAGGAATTAAAACATATGTGTTTTAATAATTTAAAAAGTCAAGTTATAAATTTTGAAATTCTTTTCCCTGATATTTTGGATGTGGCCACTATCTATTTAATTCTAGAGATCTACTGTTTTGTCATTTTGTGATAGGTTTTAACATATTTTTAATGTATATCTATTTCTCATATTAAATAAGTAATTAGAATACTACATAGATACATGAGAACATATTCATACAAAATATCAGTTGTATTTAATTTGCATCAAAATATTCAAGTAGTTACTACTTTTTTATGTACATATACTGAGATCTATCATTTTTCACTTTAAAGAGGAGGTTAAAAAATAAAATAGAGCCAATTTGAAAATATCAGTGAATTTTCATATAGCAATTCCTTATTCTTATACTAATGTTTTTTAGGGTGATAAGAACTTAGAGAAGCCTCACATCTCTCTCTTTAGAAAAAAAAAAGATGAAAATCTTACTCTACGGTCAGTACAGTCTATTTTAAAGTATTTTTTTAATTCAAGAAATTTGAGCACTTGGGTGGCTCAGTCAGTTAATCGTCTGGCTTCTGCTCAGGTCATGATCCCAGGGTCCTGGGATTGAGCCCTGCATTGGGTTTCCTGCTCAGTGGGGAGTCTGTTTCTCTTTCTGCCCCTCATCCTGCTCCTGCTCTCTCACTCAGTCTCTCTTTCAAATAAATAAAATCTTTAAAAAAATAAAAAATAAAAATAAATTTAAGAAATGCAAAATGATGAGTTATACAAAGCAAAAATAAAAAGGTTCATGATATAAGTTACCGCTATAAAATAAGAACATTTTTCCCATCTTTGATCCTTATCACAAAAATTTTTAGTATTAAATAATGAATTAATACAAAGAAGTTAAATATGTGTTTTTACCAGAAGTCATCCCCTACCAAATTTGAACATTAACAACTCCCTAAAAGAGAATTTAGCCAAGAAAAAAAGAACAAAAAACCCAGTATGTGTTGAAAGATCACATTAATTTTAATAAAACTTTCCTGAATAGTCTCTACTATTCTTTCAATGGAATAAGCAAGACTGATGTCCCTTTACAATGTCCCCTTGCTCATTCTCCCTTGAACTTGCTATAATGTGAAGCTTAAATTATCATGTGTGTATATCTGTGCATAGGTATAAATGTCCTTTGCTTATAAACTAGGGATACTTTTTAAAGTCATTATTGTGTCAGTCTTGTGGACCTGAATGTACACTTTGGTCTTTTTAAAGTTCCCCTGAGAGTTAGTAATGTGCTGTTTCTAAGAATAGTGTGGATATTTGCAAAGGCTGAAGAATTTTTTCACTTTGATACTGATTCAGTGAACTGATTCACATAATTTATATAAATATTTGCATATTTATACAAGTATATTTTATAATATTGTATTAGTTACTTGTTGCTGCATGACAAATTACCCCAAAATTTAATAGCTTAAAAAATAAATATTTAATATCTCACATAGTATTTATGCGTCAAGACATCAGTAGCTGAATTGTATGGTTTTGGCTCAGGTTCTCAGATCAGAGTACCTTCAAAAAGCATGGAAAGGGGCCTCCATCTTCTGAAATCTTGTCTGTTTCTGAAAGATGCTTACCTGGTGGTTGACAGGCCTCAGTTTCTTCCTATCTGGGTTCCTGCTTGAGTGGTCACATGATATGGTTGCTGGCTTCTCCCAGAGGGAACAATCCAAGAGAATTTAAGGTAGAAGCCTTCCTGAAAGTTACACTCCATAATTTCTGCAGTGTCCTTATAGATTATACAGCTTGGCTTTACTCAATGTCAGAGGGGACTACATAGGAACATCAATATCAAGAAGGAAGACTCATGGGGGTCACAGATCATTAGTGATGTTATTTTAGCTCAGATGCCCAATTCTAATGCTAAGAATTTTAGACAATATAATTGATCATTATAAAGGTAATAACTTCACAAAGACTTTCCCTACACAAGGCTCGTTTCCAACTTCTCATCATAAAATCTAAAATTATGTTCTATTATTTATGACTTTAATATGTCAGAAAGAAATGGGTACTGTATGTAACAGTATTAATTTTCCTACTAAAGGTAAACTAATATTAACAGTAAGACTTTAAAGATATGTTTGTCCTTTGTATACCCAAGCAAGTAGAATTTTAGCTTGATGGTGGTTTTATCTAAGTCAAGCAGGGTCTTCTACTATTGTTTTGAATAGTGCTAATTCATTATTATTTCTAACATTGATTATTGTATCAAATGTGCAAATTAAATCTAGTTTTTTTTTTGGGTGGGTTTTTTTGTTTTTTGCCTTATCCTCTCTGATATTCACCCAATTGTTCACTTACAGTAGTAAGTATATCATCCTCATATCTCACAAAGAGAAAAGAGAAGTTAGCTAGAAATACAACCAAATAAAATGTTGGCAGGACAATTCCCTTGAAGGCATTTTATCTGTGGTGAGTTTTCATTTTGTCTTTCTTTCTTCTTACTAAGAGTCCCTCTCTCCTACTTTGCTCCTAGGAAACACTTTTTAAAATGAAATAAGTAATTACATTCCATTCTCTTGGTGAATGTGTGAGTCAGTTAGAAAGCAAGTTTAAATATAACAGGGAGATCAGATTTGCCCAGGGTAGAGTCTGTATCTTTTCCAAAGCTGATGTTTCTATTCTGAAAACAGAGCATCTTTGCTTTGGGAGAAATTCAAAGGTTATAGAGACCTTGCACCAGTTGGATGCTAGAATCTTCTCTCTTTTCCTTCTGCCAAATATAACCCACTTAATGTTTGAAGACTGTTAATTACAGGGTACTTAATTATATCCTGAGGGAAAGTTGATCAATTTGGGCTATTATAGTTGTTTCATGAGTTCTTCCTTATACTGAGTCAAAAAATTATATTTTTTAAGTGTGATAATTTTTCATTTATATGCACAACCTATCTCTAAACCAAGACTCATCCAGAATTAATGTCTGTAGTTCTCACAACTATTTTTCATGAGTCAGGATCATGTTCATGGTCAGAAATTTGGTTTAGGAAATGTTCCCCCTTACACCTCAGACTCATCTTCATTCCTCTGTAACTCCAGATAAAAATTCTGAAATAAATGAAATTTTATTGCCATTAGAAAGTGAAACTATAAAATTAGCACACTTTAGAGTAGAGATATACTGTCACTTTAGGAAAATAGAAAGGTTCGTAGTCTTCAGTATGCTCATTTCTACTAGTCAATCGGTTGGAAGAGGAATTGATAAAATGGAATGATAACAGTGAACCCCAAACCAAAAAGCTGCTATTGCCCATATTAGAAATTCAAGGGAAGAAAGAATCTTCAGTAACAAACCTGGATATTGTAGTCTTAGAAATGTTATTCACTGTTATAGAAATGGAGGGTTCACTATATGTTTTCCTATTAATAGTAAAGCTTTCTGGAGTACCTGGGTGGTTTACTCAGTTGAGTGTCCAACTCTTGATTTGGAATCAGGTCATGATCATAGGGTCATGAGATCAAGTTCCTCATAAGGCTCCTTGCTGAGCAGGGCATCTGCTTGAGAGTCTCTCCCTCTGTCCTTCCTTCCCTCCCCATCTTTCTCTTTCTCTCTCAAATAAATTAATTAATTAATTAAAAAAAAAACAGCAATGCTTTCTGTTATGTAACTAAATCTCTTATTCCATTATCACACAGTAACTATGATTTGATATGTTTCATATGTAGGTCCATCTATAAGAAATGAGTGTAGTAATTCTGGATAAAGTATTGCAGTCTATATGACATTTTAAGCATATAAATTACTGTTCTGGACTAATATTATCTTGAGTTTGGTTAATGTGAGATGGCCATATTTTCTGTGTGATGTCAAAATTATGTTATTTGTCCCCAAGCCAATCCTCTTGGGACTGAACTTAAGCCATTGAACATTTTATATGTTCAATGAGCTCATTGTGGTAGACTGAATGATGTCTCCTCCAAGATTTCCAATTCTAATCTCCAGAATGTATAAATACATTACTTTAAAAAGCAAAAAGGACTTTACAGATGTGCTTAAGGACTTTAAGATGGGGAAAATTTCCTGGATTATCCAGATGACCTAACATAATAAGTGTATATGTAAGAGGGAAGTGGGGAGGTCAGAGCCTGAGAAAAGAGAGTTGTGACAGTGCAAATAAAAACTGAGATGGAGGAGGGAGCCACAAGCCAAAGAATGCCTGCAGCTTCTAGGATCTGGGAACAGCAAGGAAATGGATTTTCCCCTGACTACAGAAGGAACACAGCTCTGTCAGTAAATGGATTTAGTCTTTAAGACTCATTTTGGACTTCTGAACTCCAGAACTGTAAAATAACAAATTTCTCTTGTTTTAAGCCACCAAGTTTATGGTAACTTGATATGGAAGTAATTGGAAAATAATACAGTTATTCGTATTTAAAAACTCTTAGATGGGACTCAATTGCCCTCTTTTTGTTGTTGTTGTTAACAACTCCATCTTGCATTGCAAGTTTTTTTTTATTCTAAATGTATATATACATATCTAATAGTACACATAATTCTCTTCTAGCACAAACACACAGACACAATCTGACAATTCACATTTCTTTTTATTAGATTCTGTTTTTATGTGTGCCCTTTAAAATCACAGTAACATGTGGCCATATGACCTGTTACAGCAATCTATATTGATTTTTTATTAGGCTTTAATTCTTTGTTCTTAGATATTCTTTCACCTGAAAATTCAAATACCCTTACACCCTCTCCCCCCCAAAAAAGAAAAACAAACATAAACAAACAAAAACTTCAGGCCTGCTTGTATCAGCTGTGAATTCTTTCAAATATTTAAATTTGAAATAACAGCTTTTTAAGATAAATTTTCCAGGAGAATAAGAAAATAAGAATGGCTTATTAAGTTTGAGTAATACTCCAACAGAAGGAAAACATAAGCCAGTCTCTAAATACAAATGCAAAAATCCTAAAAAATAGTACCACAATACCTAAATGTGTGACTTGAAACCATAAAAATCCTAAAGGATAGTACAGGCAGTAACCTCTTTGATATCTGTTCTGACAAATTCTTTCTAGATATGTCTTCTGAGGCAAGAGAAAGAAACTCAAAAAATAAACTATTGGGGCTTCATCAAAATAAAAAGCTTCTGCCCAGCAAAGGAAACAATTCACAAAATTAAAAGGCAGCCTGTGGAATTGGAGAGGATATTGGCAATGACATATCCAATAAAGGATTAGTATCCAAAGTATATAAAGAACTTAAAGAACTCAACACATAAAAAATGAAATATCCAGTTAAAAAATGAGCAGAAGACCTGAACAGACATTTCTCCAAAGAAGACATATAGATGGCCAACAGGCACATGAAAAGATGCTCAGCATCACTCATCATCAGAGAAACACAAATCACCTCACACCTGTCAGAACGGCTAAAATCAACAATACAATAAACAGGTGCTGGCAAGGATGTGGAGAAAGGGGACCCTCCTGCACTGTTGGTAGGAATGCAAACCAGGGCAGCCACTGTGGAAAACAGTACAGATGTTCCTCAAAAAGTTAAAAATAGAACTACCCTATGGTCCAGCAATTGCACTACTAGGTACTAGGTATTTACCCACAGAATACAAAAATGTTAACTCAGAGGGCTAAATGTACCCCAATGTTTATAGCAGCATTATCTATAATACCCAAATCATGGAAAGAACACAACTGTTCATCAACTGATGAGTGCATAAAGAAGAAATTACACACACACACACACACACACACAATGGCATATTACTTGCCTTAAAGAATGAAATTTTGCCATTTGCAAAGACATGAATGGAGCTAGAGAGTATAATGCTAAGTGAAATCAGTCAGAGAAAGACAAATACCATATGATTTTACTCATATGTGGAATTTAAGAAACAAAACAAATGAACATAGAAAAAAAGAGAGAGAGAGAACAAGGGAGAGAGACAAACTAATAAATAGACTCTTAATGATAGAGAACAAACTGATGGTTGCCAGAGAGGAGGTAAGCAGGGGGATGGGTGAAATAGGTGATGGGGGGTTAAGGAGGGCACTTGCTCTGATGTGCACCGGGTGATGTATGGAAGTGTTGAATCACTGTATTGTACACCTGAAACTAATATTACACTGCATGTTAACTAACCGGAATTTAAATCAAAACTTTAAAAAAGTGTTATGAAATAAAAGCTGATTTACCTTTCCAAAAAAAATACTGCGATGAATCAAACAACATATAAAAATAGCAAAATTGAGTTGGTTTAAGTTTGCAGTTCAATATATTTCAAAATTTTTATAGATTATCAGAGATAATGTTCATGTTTCTCAATAGATAAAAATATTAGATAAAATTTGTCAATCATCATAAAATTCTTAGAAAACTACATAAAAGCATTTTCTTTACTAGATAATTTAAAGCAAGCAACATATTTATTGGTAAAATAATAAAAACATTTCTGTATTGGTCAGGATCCACCAGAAAAACTAACCAATAGTGTGTATGGATGGACAGATGACCAGACAGACAGACAAATAGATAAATAGATAAAAGGAGATTTATGATGGCAATTGGCTCACACAATTATGGAGGATGAGACATGCCATGATATGCTCTCTGGAACTGGAGAACCAGGAGTGAAATACCTGTTGTACTTGCTACGCCTGTGTGTGATTTAAATTAAATGAACACTACAGTGGCTCTCAAACCTTTTGTTCTAACACAATCTTAAATTTATTAACACTTCAAGAGCTTTTGTTTATATGGATTGTATGTATTGATATTGGCCATATAGGAACTAAAGGGAGGGCAAGTGAGGATAATAGATATTGAACAGTATTTTCTACAAGCATAAAATATAGGACTGGCTAAAGCTTTGGGCATTCCTCCCCCAAGTTCAAGAAAAATGAAAGTGATTATAACCTGCAGGACTATTTAGGATGTGATATAATTAAGAGAAAAAAACTGAGGGCTTCAGAGGGGAGGGAGGTGGGGGAATGGGATAGACTGGTGATGGGTAGTAAGGAGGGCACGTATTGCATGGTGCACTGGGTGTTATTATTACTGTTACTGATGTGGTTTTAGAATATAGGTGAGGATCAGTGGGGTGGAGTCTAGAGCCAACAACCAAGAAGGAATTCTTGAGATGTCTTTGGTGCAAAATGGTGGTTTATTAAAGGACGGGGACAGGACCCGTGGGCAGAAAGAGCTTCTGCGCTGGGTTGTGAGGGGTGACTGATTATATACTATGGAGTTGGGGGAGGTAAGGAAAGAAGGAGGTTGAGAAAGTACTTTCATATGTTAAGGAAGACTCATAGGATACTGGAGTCCTTGCCATTGTCAAGGTTGTTTTTCCCCTCTAGCAAGGCATTAACATTAAGATTGTTGGGGGCTTCCTGGAAGAATGTTACACATGTCTCACCCAAAATGGGGGTCGGGGGAGGTTGCAGGGTGTCAGCTTATGCTTTGTCTTCAGCCAGCCTTCTGCTCCCTCATCACTACTAATAATGACACTGGTAATAGAGCTCTTCTTTCAGTGAACCTTCACTGCACCTCAGGCTTTGCTGTCTTTGTTTGACATCAGTTAACTCACAGTGTATCTATTGAGTTCAGTTTCTGCTTGTGTTCCATTTTATAGATATAGAAGCTGATACAAAAATGGTGCTTAAGATATCACAGCAGTCAGTAGAGGCATAGGATACCAACTCAGCCATTCTAATGAAAGAGCTCTTATTCTTAGCTATGTTATGCTGTCTTTGTTTGGCAATTAAGACACAAACAGGGGTGCCTGGGTGGCTCAGTCGGTAAAGTATCTACCTTTGGCTCAGGTCATGATCTCAGGGTCCTGGGATTGAGCCCCGCTTCGGGCTCCCTGCTCAGTGAGAAGTCTGCTTCTCCCTTTCCCTCAGCTCCTCCCCCGGCTTGTGTGCCCCCCTCACTCTCTGGCTCTCCCTCTCTTGAATAAATAAAGTCTTTAGAAAAAAAGACAGAAACAACAAATGGTAGTGCTGTTTCTTAACTGACACGGTTTCCTCTAATATAACCTAACATGTTATTTTTATTTAACCTTGTTAAGATCAATAATTATTCCAGTTTTGTATCTTTCTTGGACTCGTATGAAAGCACATTACAGATTTACTGTCCCGTTTTAGGAAACATGCCATATGCAGTTTTACTTAGCTTGATAACATACTAATACTTCAGCAGTGTTTAAAGTGAGCTAGATGCCATACTAATTTAATATTCACAACAACCTTCTGAAGAATGTGCTATTTTTATATGCTTTTTACAAGTAAAGATGAAGGAATGGGAAATGAAACCACTTTGTCTTCCCTCAGGGAAGTAGTTAGGGATAGAGCTAGAATTCGAGCTGAGGTAGTCTAGCACAGAGTTCATTCACTGAACCACTGAGTTATGAGTACTAACTCTTCTCTGTTCACCTGTAACATTGTAGAGAGTAGGAAAAAGAGGCAAAAGTGTGGTAGAGATTTATAGCTCTTTCGTGATAATTATTTGAACAGCTACCACATCTCAAAATGACACAGCAATGTCATGTCTTGATAATGTGTTGTATCAAATGCAAACTGTCCCTTTCCCTCTTTGTTTTCAATGGTCAGTTGTCTGTAAATGGTATGATTTGATGACATCTTTGTCCTATGTTTGGTAAAAGTGAACTGCTTTAGTGATAAAAAAAAAAAAAAGAAAGAAAGAAATCTGGAGCAGGAGAGGGAGAAAAAGAGGGAGGGTAGATAGGTTGAGCTGTTAGGAGGAGAGAAAAGTGAATTTTTTTTTTACTGAAAGTTGCTAGTGATCAATCTCTCCTTTTGATTGCCAATGGAATAACAAAAGAAAATTATTGACAATTATTCATACAGATACAAGTTGTTATAGGTGTTTCCAAAATTATGTGAATAGGTTAGAGTATTTGTTATTCCTTTCCCATCTTTTATTTTGTTTTATTTATTTATTTATTTATTTATTTAGAGTGAGCACAACCAAGGTGTGGGGAGGGGCAAAGAGAAAGGGAGAGGGACTTGATCTCAGGACATAGTGAGCTGAGCAGAAATCAAGACTCAGTGGCTTAACTAACTGAGCCACCCAGGTGCCCCTCCCATTCGAATTTTAATCTTATGTATCTGTTATCCATATAAAAGGATAATGACATGCTATATATTTATTCCTCTGTGGATAATTTGTTTATATTTTTATGATTTTAATATTTTGCACAGGAATTCCTTTTGGTAAGAAACAAAAGGATCGATTTCAAGTTAAAATAGGAACTAGCCTCAAAGGAAAGAGTAGTTGCTCTGTTAGGCAACTTTTAGTAACTTTTCTGTATTTCTACTTTCTTTCAGGACTGTTTTCCTTCCTTCATTGTTCTCACTCTGTTCCATCAATAGGTCTTGATTTTACCTCAGAGGCTCCACTGCCAACATCAACAGGGGTTAAGGGAAAACAATTTTGTTCGCAGTCATTTATAGCAAGGGATGATCAGAAGCAGGCAACCTTGCTGCTGAATTTATTTTCAGCATTTTTAGTAGAACATGTGCTCCAACTGTAGTTATAATTTTAACTTTCCATTGACTGTCAGTTGAAAATATATAGAAAAAGATATGCTATTCGCAGAATTCTCCATAGAAGGTTTAAAGATTATACATTTCAACATATTCAGCTGACAACCCATGCTTTACTGCACATAAAAATAATCACACATTGAAAAGAAATAAACACTTTATGGACTATAAAACACAGAACAAATTGTATTCCTTAAGTCATGTTTCAGAAAGTCCAATGAAATTTAAACAAAAATGACATGAATAATAGCTTAACATTATATATTATAATGACATAATACTAAGCAATAGAATTGTTTTAATATTTTAAACAGTAAGCACATTTCTTCTGTGAACTCTATTCTTGTATATTTAAAAGTGGAGATTTATTTTTGCATTTAGAAGTAAAAACTCAACTACAATACATATATGGCCTTAAAATCTAAACATTAAAACCCTCTGTTTTTCAGATTCCAGTTCATATGGTATTTTTAAATTCTAGTTAATATTCAAAATACAGTATTTATATGCAGTATATGACATTGGACTTATAAAAATTACTTAATTAAAACTGTGTAAAATTATGAAACAAAAATGACCAATTCCAAAACAGTAATTTGAATAAAATGATAACTAGATGTGTGTTAGTATATATAAACTATGCCTTTCATTAGATATATTGAAATAGATCTCTGTGATTCTGAAAGAAGGGACAAATAACTTTGAAAATATATTGGACAAAACAAGCATTACTGTCTAAGTCATTAGAAACGTAAGAGCAAAGCTGATGCTTAGGAGTCAAATCCCAAGTACCTAAGAGGAAAAAAGGAAATTAGTGTAATAAATGGTCCATGGGTAATCAGTGTGGTGTGATCTTTGATGCCTATGACTTGGTTTTCGAGTATGAACTGCTCATATTTTTTTTTTTAAGTTCTTTGAACACTTCTCTCTAATAGTGTGGTGGTCTTCCATACTTGTTCTCAAAAATAGTTTCAAATAATTGTTTTTCCCATTCTTTAAGACAAGTGACTCTAAACATTAGTCTCCATTGATTTCCAGACATTCATAAGAATTATCTAAAGAACTTGTTTAAAAATGTAGTTTTCAGACAATGCCCAAATACTATGACTCTGTGAGTCTAGATTGGGGCTCTAGAATCTGCATTTTGGGCCATCTGAAGTTGTCTATAGGTCATTTTTTTTGTACTTAAAGGCTAAACTACTTTGAGAAGCCCAAACACACATTTTCTTTTATAGGATTAAATGCATTCAGTAGCATGTTACTCCTATTACCAATCTGGAAGAACTCTGGGCATATAAATATAATTGTATATTTATAAAGGTAATAAAATGCATCCAATAATATCTTCATAACTGATCAATTTTACATTTCAACCTTCTTTCCTTTATTAGGGAGGGCTTATACGTGGTAGAAATCTGTATCTTGATCATGCATATGCTGTTCTGGTATTGTCCTAGGGCATAGTTTCTAAGAGATCACATATTAATGAAAAGTGTTCTATTGCTTTTTTCAAAGTTTTAAAATCTTCACTCCTATCACAATGAGTATGTATATCGATGCCATGCTGTCAAGAGAGTCTCAGAGAATTTAGAAACAAAACTATTTTTGACACTAAAGTGAACCCATGAAATGAATTTCGTGTTTTGTATTTTTAGTATATTATTTTTACTTAGCACCATTTATCGCAATAATCCAACCTATTCTAGTTCACAAAGTATTCAGGCTATCTACAGTTTTAAAAAATGTGTATGGATTTTTCTTGTCTTACATAATTTGCTTTTAGTTATTCTAAGAAAATTAAGCTTTTTGATGTAACTTTTGAAATAAAACATCCAAACGAGAAGTTGGTTTATACTTTATGAGTATATTTTGTCATCAACACCTACATATTGCTAAATGTACATCTACCCCAATGTTATAAACAATGGAGGATAGAATGTAATAAAATACCCCTGTACTTACATTTCCAAGTTGAAGTAACGAAACAGATTTAAAAGAATAGCAAAAAAAAAAAAAAAAAAAAAAAGTANTTAAAAAAAAAAAAAAAAAAAAAAAAAAAAAAAAAAAAAAAAAAAAAAAAGTAGGGATTGCTTTTGCATGTGCAATTACCTTCTCAAAGATGGGTAAAATAATGCTGTGAGACTTACATAATATGAGGTGCACATATGACTTTTGATAATAGTGAGGGGAGATCAAACATGGATAATCACGATGATGTATTGTTGAAAATTTAATATTCACATATTAGAAAATGGCATCACCTGAATTCAGATACACAAAATAGCAAAGTCGAGTTTCACCATGAAGTTTAGTTTAAAAAATATTTTTTTAAAATTGTTTTTATTATATTATGTTAGTCACCATACAGTACATCTCTGGTTTCTGATGTAATGTTCGATGATTCATTAGTTGCGAATAACACCCAGTGCACCATGCAATAGGTGCCCTCCTTACTACCCATCACCAGTCTATCCCATTCCCCTACCCCCCACCCCTCTGAAGCCCTCAGTTTGTTTCTCAGAGTCCATAGTCTCTCATGCTTCATTCCCCCTTCTGATTACCCCCCCTTTCTTTATCCCTTTCTTGCCCTAAAAAATAGTCACTTTCATTTACCTGCCAGGGTACAGGCCATCTTCATTATCATACTGTGAATGAGTATGTATAAAATTTGATTAAACTCATTAGTGAGGAATATAGAGAAATAATAAAGGTGATTCAAAGAGCCCTTGAAAGCTGAGCATTTATCAGCATTTAGAAGGTGAATGTTGTACTAAAATAAGATTACTTCGTTAACTATGAAACTGATGGATGTCCTTCAGAACAATAAAAACATAACCTTTGATGGTATCTTTTCTAATGGACAGAACCATTTGCATTTGATGTGACAAAAAATCTACAAGTTATCATGGAACTTTACAGAATATTGATCTTTAATCAAGAGTAAATAGCACAAAAAGATATTCTTCTAGATATTTGGATAATATTTGAGCACTCTATTAAAATAAGGCATCTAACGGATATGCTATCTTTCTTTTGACTTATTGCCAAGTTTTGGATAATTTTTCTTAACAGTATTTCTTCTGGCCTCTCCTTTTATACACATGCCTTCTATAATATTACTGTCTAGTTTATGACACCACTTAATAAACTCTCTCCCCTCTCCTTTTGCCAGAATAACACTTCCCCGGAGAGAAGGAAGTAATTAAGTGTGTGAATTCAAAGGGGCTCCCTGCAGGGCTATAGGCATCATGCTAAGTAAGAGTAAACAGAAATTGTTTGAGATGTCAACAATTAGAGCAGACATAGTCAATAAGAATTTAGACATGAGATTAGCAATAGATAAGCCACTATATAGGAAATATTCCTTTTGAGAGTTAATGGAATCTTTATTTGGAAAGTTCTGACATTCTTAGTGTTTCTCTGTGAGCATACAAATGTTTCAAACAGATTTTTCATTCTAATTTTAGATATTTTGGATGTTGCATTAAAAATCCCTTCATGTTTTGAACAGATATAATTAAATGCTATTTAATGTGCCCTTCAAAATGAGACACTCCAATAATTTACTGTACATCATTCCACAGTACTTTAGTCCAGGGAATGATTGCACCAAATTGATCTCTTGACATTTTTCTCAGCACTTCATTTTCAAAGTAGTTGGTCTTGTATACATGCATATGAACCAAAAATATTGCAATTCAGAGGAGCTCTTCAGCAAACTGTCAAATAAATCTATCCTTCAATGCTTAATTCACTTGAAAGCTAAATCCTATAGATACGATGGTTACCTAAATGAGTGTAATTACTCTTCATTTTAGGACTTCTAAAAATGCTTCTTGTTCAAAACTACTCAGTTTGCATTCACCTCAGTAGGAGTGGATGGTATTTGTTGTTTGGAAGCCTAATTTAAATAAAACCTAATTTAATATATTTAAGTGCCTAATATAGGTAAGGCTCTGCTTGTGATAGATGGACTTTTTTTTCTTTAATAACTTCTAAACTATTTCATCTCTTGTTTCCACTGAATGGAGATTAAATATTTGGTTCAGGGGATAATTAAAGAGTAGAAAAGAGATAAAATACCCACAAAGATTAATGTGGACATGATGATTTGATTGTTTTCTCCAAAATAAAAGCTTTCCTCATGCCACTCCCCAAAGCAATCTATTAGGATTTGGCCTTGTGTAAATTGTGTTCTTTAACTCACCTAGTAGGATATAATGAGGTCCCTAGTAAACAATTTATGAAGTCAGCTTTGAAAGATACAGATATCTTTAAGTATTTATTTAAGATGTAAATAGGCATGAAGTCACATGAAACACTGAGAAGAAACCATTGTAGAGAAATTCAAACAAGTTAGACCCAATCTAGGAGATCCAACCATGCTTTTAAAGAAACAACTAAGCAGACAAATATGTTACTTAAATATCTGTGACCTCTGACATGCACATGTATTCCATTTCCTTATAAAAGTTTAATATTCTGGTTTAATATTAACATTTTTAATATCTAAACACGTCTAACATTTACTAAATGTTTGCTACAGCCACAGCATTGCTTCAGTAATTACTTTGTATCTGCTGTTCTGATGACTCACAACAATGCCATGTTGCAGATTTAAAGTTATATTGAAACCAAGGAAAATAAAGTAGGTACTTCAAGAAATTTATCCAACATCATACAGGTGGTAAATGGAAGAACCGAGTTTTGATGTAGGAAATGGTCAGGGTTAGGAGCTGATGGTCAAGAAAGAATTCTTGAGACGTCTTTGGTGCAAAAAGTGGTTTTATTAAAGTACAGGGACAGGGCCCCTGGGCAGAAAGAGCAGCCCTAGGGTCGGGAGGAGTGGCCCATTATATGCTTTCAAGTTGGGAGCGGATTAGAGATAGTGTAAGTGTCTGAGGAATTTTGGAAGCAAGATTTCCAGGACCTTAAGAGGCCTAGCTGTCATTTATTACTGTCTAATAAAACTCTAGTCGTGATGCCCTTCAGATGTATATCGGTGGATCATATGTTTGGGTGGGGGGGAGTGATTGTTAACATATGTCTTAGGGGATTTAGAGATAAAGGAAGTTTCTAAAGGAATTTTTATATGATAAAGTAGACTCAGAGGATCCTGGGGGTCTGGCTGAAATTGCCTCTTGCCCTTAGCAAAGTATTAACATTGAGGCCGCTGAGTTCCTAGATGAATGTCATTCTGCTTGTTTTAAGGACTTGTCAGTGGACTGTAGGGAGTTAAGGAAATTTAATTTCTTTTGCCTTTGTTTCCCACACCAAGTTTTAAATGGTAACTGGAACTTTTAGGCTCACATGTTATTCTGTTTCATCATTTCCTTTACAAATGTGGGCATTATCGTAAGGTCAGTGTTTTATATATCAATTCTAACTGCCTTACATTAGGGTTAAGAAAAATAAGTTATTGGCAAAAAAAAATGTTTTTAAAGAGTTACATCTTCTTCTTCATTTAAGAATTCACATTTTTTTTTCAAAAAAAAAAA
>NC_048220.1:131787972-131823023 GCF_002007445.2 Ailuropoda melanoleuca
AGAGACAGCCAGCGAGAGAGGGAACACAAGCAGGGGGAGTGGGAGAGGAAGAAGCAGGCTCATAGCAGAAGAGCCTGACGTGGGGCTCGATCCCAGAACGCCGGGATCACGCCCTGAGCCGAAGGCAGACGCTTTAACCGCTGTGCCACCCAGGCGCCCCAAGGTCAGTGTTTTATATATCAATTCTAACTGCCTTACATTAGGGTTAAGAAAAATAAGTTATTGGCAAAAAAAAATGTTTTTAAAGAGTTACATCTTCTTCTTCATTTAAGAATTCACATTTTTTTTTCAAAAAAAAAAAAAAAAAAAAAAACAATTCACAAAACTTTTCAATTCACTTAGGGCTTACTTACCCCCCCTATAAAAATCTCTCTTTACAACATTACACTTGCTTTTTTTTCCCCCTCCCCATTTGACTCTGCTTAGATTAAAGCACTAAATATATTGAGCCAAAGCTAATTTTAGTTAAAAGATTAGAATATCATTCAGTGGGTCCAAAAGGAACATTAATATCACATCCAAATTTATATTTCTTTAGCTTATCAAAGTGAGAATACATATAATGGTAGATATTTGAATGCATGAATAAATTAATACATAGCTGTAAACTAGAGACACATTTTTCTTTTTATTAGATTTTTTTGGATAGTACTTACTGTTTAAGAATTTAGAAAATTTGACCATTTTAAGTTAGAATTAGTTTTTTTTTATTAAAATGTAAATTATTTGTGCCACAAGAAAAGATTTTCACAAAATTTCTTCTAGATTTGAGACATTTATCATAGATCCTTAAAATAAGCATTGCTTGTGCAACTTAAAAGAGGTATAATTGTAGTTAAGTTTCTTAATGTTTCTGAGCTTTGATTTTCATCATGGATAAAATTAGTATTTGTTATACCTTCTTGAACAATTGCAAAACTATGTGAGAGAATGGATATAAATTGTCTAATGCAATACCCATATCATCTAGTAGTTCTTTCCATTGTGTCTCAGCCTTCCTCTAGGGCCTCAGTGTTTTCTCTGTCCATGCAACAGATAGGTTGAGCAAATGGAGAATTAATCACAAGTTATGGGCATGCCTAGAAGTGAGTTAATCATTTCCACCTGTATCTCATTGGCCAGAAATGAGTCATAAGGTCACTTTTTAAAAATTTTAATTCCAGCATAGTTAACATACAGTGATCTATTAGTTTTTAGTGTATAGTATAGTGAATTAATAATTCCATACAACACCCGGTGCTCATCACAAGTGCCCTCCTTAATCCCCATCACTTATTTCACCCATCCCCCCACCTACCTCCTGGTAGCATCAATTTGTTCTCTGTAGTTAAGAGTTTGGTTTTTGTTTGCCTATTTGTTATTTTCCCTACGCCCATTTGTTTCTTAAATTCCACATGAGTGAAATCATATGGTATTTGTATCTCCCTGACTTATTTCACTTAGTATAATACTCTCTAGTTCTATCCACGTCATTGCAAATGACAACATTCCATTCTTTTTTATGGCTGAGTTATATTCCCTTAAGCATATAACACATCTTCTTTATGCATTCATCTAAGGCTGCTTCCTTATTTTGGCTATTGTAAATAATACTGCTATATGCAAAGGGGTGTGTGTATCCCTTCAAATCAGTGGGGTTTTTTTTTTATACTTTGGGTAAATACCCACTAGTACAATTACTGGATCATAGGGTAGTTCTATTTTTAACTTTTTCAGGAAACTTCAAACTGTTCTCCAGAGTGGCTGCCCCAGTTTGCATTCTCACCAACAGTACAAGAGGATTCTGTTTTCTCCACATCTTTGCCAAAACTTGAGGTTTCTTGTGTCTCTTATTTTAGTCATTCTAACAGGTGTGAGGTGATATCTCACTGTAGTTTTGATTTACATTTCCCTGATGATGAGTGATGTTAAGCATCTTTTCATGTTTCTGTTGGCCATTTGAACGTCTTCTTTGGAGAAACGTCTGTTCATGTCTTCTGCCCATTTTTTTAAACTAGATTGTTCAGTTTTTGGATGTTGAGTTCTAGAAGTCCATATATTCTGGATACTAACCCTTTATTGGATATGTCATTTGCAAATATCTTCTCCCATTCTGTAGGTTGCTTTTTAGTTTTGTTGATTGTCTTCTATGCTGTTGTCACAAGGTCACTTTTAACTTCAATGGGGACAGGGAAATTAATCTATGTGTCCAGGAAAAGTGGAACGTAAGTATAGTAAACAATGAGCCAGTCTCTATCATAGTTTTCCAAATATTTGTTTCAACCTTCATCTTCCACATACAACATATTCATCTCATCCCAAAGGAGACAATATGCATCCCAGATGCAAACTGTCTAAGATTTTTGGGCAATAGTCTTTTCCAAAAGACCAAGGTCTAAAAGATAATCCTACCCACCTACCCCATGCACACATCCAAAGTTCAGGGCAGAACCAGGATAGGATAAGCACAACAAAAACCAAAACTCCTTGGAAAAAGAAGAATGGGGACAAGCAGTAGCTCCCACTTCAGATTAATTTTGAAATATTCCTGGGTTAAGACTTGGATTCTATCAAATGATAGGAGCTCTCATATCTCTTATATAGAATATAAGGCACCTAGCTTTACCTTATATGTAATATTATGTTTCCTTTTTACTTCCATGGCTACGTCTCGAGTTGGCACCAGTTCCTCTCTTAAACCAAGGAATCCCTCTCCTTACCTGCTTCCTGGATAGGCAAGCCTCAGAATCCAAAAGTTGATTTGAGTTTCAAAGTGCCAGAATATTTTTAGTACGAACTCCTTGTTACTTTGTCAATAAAATTGCCAAAACCTGGTAGGCTTCTGATTAATTTGTTTGTGATCATTTCCACTTAGCAGTAAACACTAAGTAGTACTTAGACAAAATGTAAGCTCTCCTTTATCTCTTTACATCTCACCTCAATGTTCCTTCCTCTTTCAAATTACTGATGGCTACCTGGAGGTGATCTGACTTAAGTGTGGAGGTAAAACTCTCAATCTGATTGTTTATGTAAAGTAGTCATGTTTTTTTTTAACACATCCTAACAATTTTTTTTTCTTTTTTTTTTTAATCTCAAAAACATTTTCAAACCTGACATTCAGTTGTTGAGGTCCATATTGCACTCAGGGTCCTGAGATCAAGCTTCACGCTCAGCGGGGAATATGCTTGAGATTCTCTCTCCCCTTCTCTCTGCCTCTCCCCCTGTTCATGCACATGCACATGTTCTCTTTCTAAAATAAATAAATAACTCTTTTTTAAAAAATAAAGAAATCCCAAGCTAATTTTATTCTTATAATAGTTTTGTGGTACAGCCATCAATAGCCATCACAGTCCAGCTGAGTCTTGTTAGTTAGCATGTTGTCATCCTTGTGGGTTACTGCAGCTGGTAATTTTACCAAAATTTGCTACTTAATAACATGGTGACGGGACCCAAGAGCAAAGTACTAATTCGATACAAGTTGAAGGAATACCAGCAGTTCTGACAAGCCCTGTGATCCCAGTGGTTTAATAGAAGTTTATTTCCAGCTCAGATAAAGACTAGTTGAAATTAAGGGTAATCCTGCTCCATTTTGTCATTCACACACCAGGCTTCTTCAATCTCTTGGGTGTCTTACCCTATTTTAAGGGTGCAGAATCCCATGGGAGCCTTTCATGGGATGGCCCTTTATTGAGTTTTTACCACTTTCAGCCATATTCCTTTGGCAAGAACTTAGTGATCATAGCCACACCTGCAAGAAAGGGAAGGAAATGTAACACAGCTGACTGTCCAAGAGGAAAGAAATAATTTTGGTAAACATGAGCCAGGTGTTATCTTAACTGCTAGGACAAAATAAACACTTTAGAATTTAACTTTCAGTTAATTTTAGCTGCCTGTTGAAGTTAGGATATAGTCTGAATATAAAGAAAAAGACAAAATTTGGTTCTTTTTAAAAATTTCTTTTACAAAAAAATAAAAAGAATATGAAAAATGTATCCATGATTTTTTTTTAAATGAAAGTGTTTAAATTATCTTTTGGAAAGTTTTCAAAAAACAAGTTTAAATATATTCATATACAGTACACCAATAGAAATTAAAAGAAACATAGTCATCCTCCTAGATTTAACAATTTGACAGATCCAATTATATTTTGGTTACTTGCATTTAAAAAGAGGAAAATTCTGGGGGCATCTGGGTGGCTCAGTTGGTTAAGCATCTGCCTTTGGCTCAGGTCATGATGTCAGGGTCCTGGGATCAAGCCCCACATCAGGCTCCCTGCTCTGAGGGGGCCTGCTTCTCCCTCTCCTCCCTGCTCATGCTCTCTCTCGCTTTCTCTTTCTCTCAAATAAATAAAATCTTAAAAAAATTTAAAACAAAATAAAAACAAGAAAATTCTGATGATATATACATCCCTCATGGAAGGAAAAGCACAATGTGTTTTCAAATACAAGCTGAGATTCCCCAATGTGCTAGAAAAAGGCAAATTTGACAGATGAAATGAGGTACTTCTCTTTCAGTAGCTGAACTTCCTGTTAATTGAGGCCCCACCAAAACTCTGTTAGCTGAATATTATGTCACAACATCAAACCCTCAATTCCTTCAATAGTTATGTACTAAGCATCTCCCATATGTGAGAAAGTACAATTTAATGGGAATTTAAGAATAAATAAGACTTCTCTACGCTTAGGATTTGAGCTGGGTTCATGTTTATCTGGTGGTACTTCTAGGATGGGCAGAATCAGCATCACCAGTGAGCTCATTAGACAAGCAGTCTCAGGCTCCACCAGCCATCTGTTTTTAACAAGCCTTCTGGGTGATTCTGATGCAAGCTAAAGGTTGAGTATCACTGGTGTTGTGAGATCCTTTAGGGACAGTTATGATGTGTGAGAGAATATACTTACCCTCCCACCCCTATCTCTTCCTGAGCATCTTTCTAAATCACAACAGTAAACAGTAAATGTAACAACCAAGTTTTGGCACTTTTTGTTTCATTTACCTGCTTTATGTCCTATACATGTTATAAAAATAAAAATTCCTGTAGATAAGTTGCAGCAGAGAAGGTCTTGTGGGTTTTCAGTAAGGGGATGCATAAAGTAAAATAATGTAAAAAAAAAAAAATTCAACAAATGTGTTTTTGTTTCTCTTTATTTATATTGAATCTTCTTCCCCTCATCCCCCCAGAAAGCCTGTAAAGATATAGTTAATGGGGAACAAATCAAAAGTAAAGATCAAGACCATAAAAGGAAGAAAGCAAGTCTGTTCACTATGATGGTAAATATAGATTATATGATTGAGAATTAGATTTTATTCTTATCTCTCTTGGAGCCAAGATTAAAAAGAAAGCATGATTAGTTACATTGAGATTGTTACTATAGAAACATCTGAAATGCTTTGTTATATATTCATAGAGATGTTGTAGAAGATATTATTAAAGACATTAAGAGATCCCAAACTCAGTAGCCTAAAGGAAGCGGGCAGATGACTTAAATAAGCAAATAAGGCTGGATGGAATGAAATATGAAGATTGTGCTAACCTGAAGATTACAGGCCACTCTCAAGTGAGCCTGTATTTCTCAGCTCACAGAGATCACTGCCAAACTGAATACAGACCAAATTTAACCATATGTCCAGGTTTTTTGAGACAAGGTAGAAATGTGGATTTTTACGTAAAATCTCCAATGGCTTTAATATTTTAAATAAGTTATATTTCGTATATATGTTGAAGAAGTAACATGTTTCTAAGTGCCCTAGACCACCCACTAGCCTACAAGTTCTGTATTGTATCATATTCTTTCCACAAATTCAAAAGAAAATTATTTCTGAGTTTTGTATCAGGAAAAAATACTTGTTTATATTCTGACACTATGAAATACAAAAAGTGACAATGCATCCTTTTTAATCTGGATGCCCAAGGTCTTCAAGTCTTTCTGTTCAATTTTTGATCTTCTACTAGGAAATATATAGGCCATTTAAGATTACATCTACATAAGCTTTCATTTTCAACTAGTCTTTTCTATGCCTCCTTTCTCTGATCGTTGCATTTTAATTTTTTTTTATATCTTTTGTAATATATCAACTCAAATATCCCTCTGGTCTCTCAAATTGTTAGTACATGTGTGATCACATTTGTTGAGTACCAGTTAGACTACAACCACATTTCGTACAGGGAGTTCAGATTCTTGAGGGAGTGCACCCATAGGATATTTCTGAGATTTCTCGTTGTGCCATCAATGGTCTGAATCATCAGCCCATGTTCCACAATGGCAGCTGCCAGAGATCTGCGTTTGTAAAACTGCATTACCTAGAACATAAGCATTTTATTGCTGCAGGTAAAGTTGTAACATCCTAAAGTCACACCAAGGTATCCTGTGTCCCTGAGAGTCCTGTGGAAATTCTCGGTGTTCCCAAAGGAATCTGTCCCTCACTGACTATGCCTGCAAACTATAGTGCTGTAATTTTCTTTGCTGTCACTGCTGATCATCGGTCGCTTACACAGACCCAGTGTACACTTTCAATGATATAGATTAGGACAATGATAGAACTTTAAGATAAGAGGAAAGGTTTTCCTTTTCTCTGAATCATGCTTAGTCGGGGGCTTTTTTTCCCCCCCACATGATAACCGCTGAATTCCAAAGTTAAAGTTCTCTGCATCAATATGCATGAAATTTTCCCTAAAATTTCCATAGAGTACCATGATGTCTACCTTGATAATCAAAATTAGCCATGACCTGTAACAAGAATGATGATTTTTTTTTCAGAAACAAAAAACTAGTAATTCCTTACATCTCCAAGCCAGATCCCCAAACCCATCCCCCACCTCGTGTTTTATTTTTTGTTGTTTCTGGAACCTTTGTCGATTTATGAAATTGTCCTTCATTCACATCCATCCAGTTCTTTCAGATATGCTCTTATATCTTTGGATTTTCCTTCATTTGGTAGAGGGGATGCTGAAATAAACATGTGGATTTTATCTCCGGAGTTATTCTGGACCTGTGTACTTGAGGAATGGAGCATGTATTAGTTTTCTATTTCTGTGTAATGAATTAGCATACTTTTAGGCACTTGAAAGCAAACCCATTTATTACTTCTTAGTTTTCATGCATTAGAAGTCAGGGACCAGGGACCGCTTAACTAGGTCTCTGCTCAAGGTCTTACAAGGCTGCAGTCAAGTTGCAGGCCTTGATGGTGTTCTCACCTGAAAGCTTGACTAGGGTTAAAAAAAAAAATCTGCTTTTAAGCTCATGCAAGTTATTGGCAAAATTCATTTCCTTATGGCTGTAGAACTCACAATGGCTTGTTTTTTTCAAAGCCAGTGGGAGTTTA
Source organism: Ailuropoda melanoleuca (assembly GCF_002007445.2). NCBI lineage: Eukaryota > Metazoa > Chordata > Mammalia > Carnivora > Ursidae > Ailuropoda > Ailuropoda melanoleuca. Next base: position 131,795,272 of record NC_048220.1, read on the forward strand.
TCTGACTTCATGGAGGGTCCCATCCCTCCTTTTACTTGATTAAGACAGACCCACTCAGGATAATCTCCCTTTTGAACACTTTCAGCCAACTGATTTAGGAACTCAGTTATATTTGCAAAATCTTTTAACTTTTACCATGTAAATGAACTGTAACCATAATTTATTGACTAGAAGCAAATAATAGATTATGCCTGTACTCAAGGGAAGAAGACAACTCATTGGGTATGTCTGCTACAGGGGGCTTCTTAACTCTATCTGCATATATATATATATATATATATATATATATATGTGCATATATATATATGCAGAAGCAGTGGAAGGGGCAAAGGAGAAGGAGAAAGAGACCCCCTCTGAGGAGGGAGCCCAAAGTAGCCCTATTCCAGGACCCCAGAATCATGACCTGAGCCAAAGGCAGACTCCCAACCAACCGAGCCACCCAGGTTCCCTACCTATATTTTAATAGAGGTAATGATTGACTCCATCCATTAATAGACTCTTAGTAATAGAATATCACCCAACTATATCATATTGTTTTGTTTGAAAAAGGTATTTAAATACATTATGGTATAAATTAAATAATTAATTACTCAAATATAAACTCCAAAAATAATTGCATGAAAACATTTCCAGTTCCCATTAACTGAAAAGGCTTGGGTATCCAGTTCCCAGAGGTAAGATTTCCCCTAACACATGCCCTCTCTCCTTTTACTTTAATAAAAACCCAATGAAGTAACTTCTCATATTAGTAAATGTGAAGAAGTTAGGAAACATGCCCAATTTGAGGAATATAATATGTCCTAGAAGTTTGGAATACAAGTTTCTTTTCTCTGGAGTCTACATTCAAATGTTATGCTCTAGTTCTTCTCCTTGATGATGCTGTCTTTGTGGTGAAAAAACTCAAGAGGTTATAAACAGAGGTTTATAGGCATAAAAAATACTGATGTGATAAATTTATGAACAGATAAAAAGACTTTAGTGTATTATATCAAATGAATTATGGAATTGTTCATCTAAAATAGGCATGGGACTAGCTCTTGATTTGCTATTTTACTATTTACTGAGTGCTGGTTTTATGCCAGACAATGCTTTAGGTTCTGAGAATACAAAGATGATACCCTGCTCACCAAAAATGAATTAAAAAGAACAAAAACTAGCTAAAGTGTATTATGGCAAGTGAAATAAGTCAGTCAGAGAAAGGCAAATACCATACAATTTTACTCATATGTGGAATTTAAGAAACAAAAAAGATGAACATATGGGAGGAGGAAAAATGAGAGAGAGAGAAACAAACCATAAGAGACTCTTAACTATAGAGAACTGAGGGATCATGAAGGGAGGTGGGTGGGGGATGGGCTAGGTGGATGATGGGTATTTAGGGGGGGCACTTGTTATGATGACCACTGGGTGTTGTATGTAATCGATGAACCACTGAATTCTATTCCTGAAACCAATATTGCACTATATGTAAACTAAGTAGAATTTAAATAAAAAATTGAAAAAAATTAAAAGGACCAAAACGAAACAAAAATATAATTTAGGAAATTGGATTTTGAAATTTGGAACAACGTGATACTGGAATAGAATAATTGTTCTACTCACAAGTTTCATAGCTGTGATAAGTTATTTAACCTTGCCACAGCTGTGGTTGATATATTGATACTCATCTCCTAGGATTATTATAAAGATATAAAGAAATAATTCAGAGTGAGTGCTTAGTGTCCTGCATATGATACAGTAATAAACGCCAGCTAAAGAAAATAACAATGATGATGGTAATTACAAGAATAATAGCAGTAGTGAAATCTAAATAGGAAATTTATTTTTTTTAATTTTTAAAATATGAAATTTAGTACTGTGTGAAAGAAACAAACAAAGGAAAATTGGCCAAAATGTATAATGTTGATAAAGTTGTGGTATGCAGGGTAAATCTGGCCCATGGGTGTATATTATTAGGCTAACATTATTTCCACATCTATGATGATTAAAATGGGCTAAGCACTTTGACTATGAAACATCTGGTTTTCCAGAGTCCACACTCACATTGATTACCTATTTTACCATATATGCCTGGACATTTAAGCATTTTGAATAATTACCCTGGAAATATAAGTGATTAATATTTTTACTAGTGCCTAGACTTAAGGCAAAATAAAAATATAAATTGCCTAAGGGAATTCATGGCTCTAACTGGAGGAATGTTATTCTATGCAAATTTTTTAGGAACTCTGAAAATTTCATAACATTGAAATTACTCCATAGCTGAACTAACAGAATATCCTATAATAAAATCAAAATCTAAATAATCTTGTATTATCAAAAGGACAGAGTAAAACATGCATAAAAATGTATTATGGAACAACAACAACAAATCAACCTATGATTTTGGAATATCTAAAAAAGAATCTTTTCTCATCAAATTGTATTAGGCTAGCACAAAAATAGACCAACTTTACAGCAAAAAAGTGTATCCCCCATCAACAACTAATGAAATCTATTTGGAGAGTGAAAATCCACTGGCTTTTAAAACAAGAACTACATGATATCTCTCTCTTTTAAGAACTACGTAATTTCTAAGGAACTAAAATGATGTTGACATTCCTCACAGAGTCATGAAATCAACTCAAAGTTAGGGTATGGCATGTATTGGTTATCAAAAAGAACTATGGGGACGCCTGGGTGGCTCAGCAGTTAAGCGTCTCCCTTCAGCTCAGGTCATGATCCCAGGGTCCTGGGATCAAGACCCACACTGGGCTCCCTGCTCAGCGGGAAGCCTGCTTCTCCCTCTCACACTCCCTTTGCTTGTGTTCCCTCTCTCTTTATCTCTTTCTGTCAAATGAATAAATAAAATCTTAAAAAGCTATGAATCAATTCATTTTTCTTAAGATTTCGTATACTTCTACAAGACATAATTTTATGTTGCTAATATTAACATGTTCATTTGACTTATCAAATGGCTTTATACAAACCTATAAACTTTTATTCAGAATACCAGAGTTTAATATTAAAACATTTTGTGTGCTGCTTAAAATCTGAAGAATGACTTTGCCACATGAAAAACTGGAAGTAAATAACATTAACAATTATAATTGTGAAATTGCAATACTGATATATTAATTGTTCTAGCAAATCTTACAGGAAGGAACCAAATCAACTGGTAGGAAAAGTGGCCAGAGATTTTCCCATTAAAAATTGGGAAGGTGGTATAACAGGATTATCTGGAAATGTGAATTTAAATAGAATTGCGCATTAGTAATTCCAGACACCTTAGTCTGGATAATGCAAATATAGTATTACCTAATAACAGATTGAGCAAACCTACTGATGCTGTATATTTCGTTGTAAGCTACTTTTAGTTTATGAAATAGATTATTTTATTGAATCCTCACTGCTTCCTCTAAGGAATAACAAGTCATAAATGAGATCAGAAGCTTTTTTTGTTAGCAATTCTGGGTAGAGTTATTGCATTAAAATCAGAGCAAATATACAAGTTACAAAGGAAAATTGTTTGTTTTTTGGTAGAGAAGATCAAAAATAACTTGTTGTACATTGTACTTACAATCAAAAGAACCCTACAATATTCATTTGGGTAGATCACCTGACAGGTGAAATTACAAATGCCCCATGTTTTTTTATCCTTTAATGATGCTTTGGTCATACTTCCCAATTTTTCTGGACACTTTTAATTATAAAAAATATATATTTTTAAGGCCAGTAGAAAACCTTAAACTAAAAAAAAAAATGTAATCTTTTCTGTCTTTACCACACCCTTATTCCTCCCATTTTTTTCTCTTCTCATCCCATTTTCTCCATGCCCATGTTCTATGTCTGCTGTGCAGACATGAGCTGGAACCGTCCTTCTTTGAATGGGATGTGGTATGGTTTTTTATTCTTTTTTTCTGGACTCTGTGACCTCTAAGATTGGGTATTAGGAAAGAATAGCCATGGAGATGGACACATATTTGTGTTGGAAGATATTACTAACTTTGATGGGGTTCAATCTGTTTCCATCAGAAAACTCTAAGGATATGATGGTCTCTCTTCATATAACATGCATGGTTTTCATGAGGTGACCGGTTTCTCCCTGACATCACCCCAATTTATTTTTTTTTAATTTTATTTTATTATATTATGTTAATCACCATACAGTACATCCCCAGATTCCGATGTAAAGTTTGATGCTTCATTAGTTGCGTATAACACCCAGTGCACCATGCAATACGTGCCCTCCTTACTACCCATCACCAGTCTATCCCATTCCCCCACCCCCTCCCCTCTGAAGTCTTCAGTTTGTTTCTCATAGTCCATAGTCTCTCATGTTTCATTCCCCCTTCTGATTACCCCCCTTTTCTTTATCCCTTTCTTCCCCTACCGATCATCCTAGTTCTTATGTTCCATAGATGAGAGAAATCATATGATAATTGTCTTTCTCTGCTTGACTTATTTCACTTAGCATTATCTCCTCCAGTGCCGTCCATGTTGCAGCAAATGTTGAGAATTCGTTCTTTCTGATAGCTGAGTAATATTCCATTGTATATATGGACCACAGCTTCTTAATCCAGTCATCTGTTGAAGGGCATCTCGGCTCCTTCCATGATTTGGCTATTGTGGACAATGCAGCTATGAACATTGGGGTGCATATGGCCCTTCTCTTTACTACGTCTGTATCTTTGGGGTAAACACCCAGTAGTGCAATGGCTGGGTCATAGGGTAGTTCAATTTTTAACTTTTTAAGGGACCTCCACACTGTTTTCCAGAGTGGCTGTACCAACTTGCATTCCCACCAACAATGTAGGAGGGATCCCCTTTCTCCACATCCTCTCCAACAATTGTTGTTTCTTGCCTTGTCTATCTTTGCCATTCTAACTGGCGTAAGGTGGTATCTCAGTGTGGTTTTGATTTGAATTTCCCTGATGGCTAATGATTTTGAACATTTTTTCATGTGTCTGTTAGCCATTTGTATGTCTTCATTGGAAAAGTGTCTGTTCATATCTTCTGCCCATTTTATGATTTGTTTATTTGTTTCTCGTGTATTGAGTTTGAGAAGTTCTTTGTAGATCTTGGATACCAGTCCTTTATCTGTGGTGTCCTTTGCAAATATATTCTCCCATTCCGTGGGCTGTCTCTTAGTTTTTTTGACTGTTTCCTTGGCTGTGCAGAAGCTCTTTATCCTGATAAAGTCCCATAAGTTCATTTTATCTTTTATTTCTCTTGCCTTTGGAGATGTGTCGTGAAAAAGGTTGCTCTGGCCGATGTCATAGAAGTTGTTGCCTATGTTCTCCTCTAGAATTTTGATGGATTCCTGTCTCACATTGAGGTCTTTCATCCATTTGGAGTTTATTTTTGTGTATGGTGTGAGAGAGTGGTCAAGTTTCATTCTTTTGCATGTAGCTGTCCAATTTTCCCAGCACCATTTATTGAAGAGACTGTCTTTTTTCCACCGGATGTTTTTTCCTGCTTTATCAAAGATTAGTTGCCCAAAGAGCCGAGGGTCCATTTCTGGGTTCTCTATTCTGTTCCATTGGTCGATGTGTCTGTTTTTGTGCCAGTACCATGCTGTCTTTGTGATCACAGCTTTGTAGTACAGCTCGAAATCCGGCATTGTGATGCCCCCAGCTTTGTTTTTCCTTTTCAACAGTTCCTTGGAGATTCGGGGCCTTTTCTGGTTCCATACAAATTTAAGGACTATTTGTTCCAGTTCTTTGAAAAATGTCCTCGGTATTTTGATCGGGATAGCATTGAAAGTGTAGATTGCTCTGGGTAGTATGGACATTTTAACTATGTTAATTCTTCCAATCCATGAGCATGGAATATTTTTCCATCTTTTTATGTCTTCCTCAATATCTTTCAAAAGTGATCTATAGTTTCTAGCATATAGGTCCTTTACGTCTCTGGTTAAGTTAATTCCAAGGTAACGCATGGTTTTTGGTGTTATTGTAAATGGGATGGATTCCCTAATTTCTCTTTCTTCAGTCTCGTTATTCGTGTATAGAAATGCAACTGATTTCTGGGCATTGATTTTGTATCCTGCCACCTTACTGAATTGTTCTATAACTTCTAATAGTTTGGGAGTGGATTCCTTTGGGTTTTCCATATAGAGTATCATGTCATCTGCAAAGAGAGACAGTTTGACTTCTTCTTTGCCGATTTGGATACCTTTGATCCCTTTTTGTCTTCTGATTGCTGTTGCAAGGACTTCTAGTACTATGTTGAATAATAGTGGCGAGAGTGGGCATCCTTGTCGTGTTCCTGATCTTAAGGGAAAGGCTTCCAGCTTTTCCCCATTGAGAATAATGCTTGCAGTAGGCTTTTCATAGATGGCTTTTATGAGATTGAGAAATGTACCCTCTATTCCTACACTCTGAAGGGTTTTAATCAGGAAAGGATGCTGTATTTTGTCAAATGCTTTTTCTGCATCAATTGAGAGGATCATATGGTTCTTGAGTCTTTTCTTGTTGATATGATGTATCACATTGATTGATTTGCGAGTGTTGAACCATGCTTGCATCCCAGGTATGAATCCCACTTGGTCATGATGGATAATCCTTTTAATGTACTGTTGGATTCTATTAGCAAGGATCTTGTTGAGGATTTTGGCATCCATATTCATTAGAGAAATCGGTCTGTAATTCTCCTTTTTGAGGGGGTCTTTGCCTGGTTTGGGGATCAAGGTAATATTAGCCTCATAGAATGAGTTTGGTAGCTTTCCTTCTGTTTCTATTTTTTGAAATAGCTTTAGGAGAATAGGTATTATTTCTTCTTTGAATGTTTGGTAGAATTCCCCAGGAAAACCGTCTGGGCCTGGAGTTTTATTATTTGGAAGGTTGTTTATCACTGACTCAATTTCTTCATAGTTAATTGGCCTATTTAAGAAATCTATTTCTTCCTGTTTCAGTCTTGGTAGTTTATAGGTTTCCAGGAAGGCCTCCATCTCTTCCAGATTGTTTAGTTTTTTGGCATATAGCTGTTGATAAAAGTTTCTAATAATCCTTGCAATTTCAATGGTGCTGGTCGTGACCTCTCCCTTTTCAGTCATAATTTTAATAATCTCAGTCCTTTCTCTTTGTTTTTGGACAAGTTTTGCCAGTGGTCTATCAATTTTATGGATTCTCTCAAAGAACCAGCTTCTAGTCCTGTTGATCTGCTCTACTGTGGTTCTGGTCTCTAATTCATTGATTTCTGCTCTAATCTTGGTCAACTCCTTCCTTGTCAGTGGGTTAGGCCTGTCCCTCTGTTGCTGTTCCAGTTTCTTGAGGTGAGAATATAGAAACTGCATTTTAGATTTTTCTATTCTTTTGAGTGAGGCTTGGATGGCTATGTATTTCCCCCTTAGGACTGCCTTTGCAGTATCCCATAGGTTTTGGACCGTTGTGTATTCATTCTCGTTGGTCTCCATAAATTGTTTAATTTGTTTTTTGATTTCCTGGTTTATCGAGTCATTCTTGAGCAGGATGGTTCTTAGCCTCCAAGTGTTTGAGTTTCTTCCAGGTTTTTCCTTGTGGTTGAGTTCCAATTTCAGAGCGTTGTGGTCTGAGAATATGCAGGGGATAATTTCAATCTTTTGGTATTGGCTGAGACCTGTTTTGTGTCCCAGAGCATGATCTATTCTTGAGAATGTTCCATGGGCATTTGAATAGAATGAGTATTCTTTGGTTCTGGGGTGTAGTGTTCTATATATATCTATGAGGTCCAACTCGTCGAGTATGGCATTCAAAGCCTTTGATTCTTTGCTTAGTTTTTGCCAGGGTGTTCTGTCTATTTCTGATAGTGGGGTGTTGAGGTCCCCTACTATTACTGTGTTCTTATCTATATGTCTCTTTATTTTGGTTAAGAGTTGGCTTGTGTATCTTGCTGCTCCCCTGTTGGGGGCATATATATTAATAATTGTCATATCCACTTGTTGAATACTTCCTTTAAGAATAATATAGTGCCCTTCTGTATCTCTCTCTATGGCCTCTAGTTTAAAATCCAGTCTATCTGATATGAGAATTGCTACTCCAGCTTTCTTTTGAGGTCCATTTGCGTGGAAGATGGTACTCCATCCCCTTACTCTAAGTCTGAATGCATCTTTGGGTTCAAAATGAGTCTCTTGTAGACAGCAAATGGATGGGTCATGTCTTTTTATCCAATCTGCAACCCTGTGGCGTTTTATGGGAGAGTTTAAGCCATTTAGATTGATAGAGATTATTGACAGATATGATTTTAATGATGCCATTTCTCTTTAAAGTCTTTGTATCGGTTGTGACTTGCTGCTCTGTATCACTCTTGGGGCCTTTTTACCTTTATAGAGCCCCCCTTAATATCTCCTGTAGGGCTGGTTTCGTGGTTACGAAATTGGTTAATGATTGGCGATTTTGGAACGTCTTTATTTCTCCATCAATTCTGAATGACAGCTTTGCTGGATAAAGGATCCTTGGCTGCATGTTTTTCTCTGAAAGAGCTTTAAAAATGCCCCCCCAAGCCTTTCTCTCATTCCAGGTCTCTGTAGACAGGTCTGACGTAATCCTGATACCTTTGCCTTGGTACGTGAGAAATTTCTTTGCCCTGGCCGCTTTCAATACTGTATCCTTGGATCTAATATTTGCGAATTGCACTATGACATGCCGTGGCGTAGGTTTGTCCTGGTTGAGCTTGGATGGGGTCCTCTCTGCCTCTTGGACACGAATGCTTGTTTCCCTTGCTAGATTAGGGAAGTTTTCAGCTACAATTTGTTCAAATATCTCTTCTAGACCTCTGTTTTTCTCCACCCCTTCAGGGATGCCGATGATTCTGACATTGGATCGTTTCATAGAGTCAGTAATCTCCCGTAATCTACATTCGTGGGCGTGGATTTTTTTAAGACCAGCTTCTATTTTCGTTTTTTCTTCTACTAACCCATCCTCCAATTCGCTAACGCGTTCCTCTGCCTCGGTGACCCTGGCCGTCAGAGCCTCTAGTTTTGACTGTATTTGGCCCACTGAGTTTTTAATTTCTGTCAGATTCGCTCTCATTTCTGCCCTTAGGGATTCTATATTCTCAGCAACGCTTTCTCTGATGCTTTTTTCAAGTTTACTCATCATCTTGACCATTGTTGCTCTGAATTCCATTTCTGATAATTGGGATACATCCATATGTATTAATTCTGTGGCCGAGGCCAATTCTGTGGCAGAGGCCACAGACTCATTATCTTTTCTTTGCTGGGGGGGACTTCTCCTTCTCGTCATTCTGATGAAGAGAGATTGCAGGGTTGTCCAGAGCCCAAGTGTTGACTGGGACCCAGGCCGTGCGCCCTTGTTTTATAGAGATCTTAGGGATGTGGGCTTCTTCCTTAAAGAGTTTATTTATTTATTTGAGAGAGAGAGAGACAGTCAGCAAGAAAGGGAACCCAAGCAGAGGAGTGGGAGAGGAAGAAGCAGGTTCCCGGTGGAGAAGCCCGATGAAGGACTCCTTACGGAGCGTTGTGATCACACCCTAATCCGAAGACAGGTGCTTGGTGACTGCGCCACTCAGGCGCTCCGGGTTGTGGGCTTCTTGATTTTTCAGCCTGCCTTCTGGGGGAGGGGCCTGCCTGCCGGTACTCAGAAAACCCTGTTTGGGTAGAGTCTCTGTGTCCCTTGCGAGGGGGGATGGGGATGGGCACCCTGTGAGCCGGTATTTCCGGGCTTTTGTTCTCTGGCGGCTTTCCCTGGCGGTTTGCTATGCCTCTTCTGAGAGAGCAGCAGCGGCTGAAATTCAGCCTCTGTCTCAGAACAGAGGGATCGCGGATCGTTCTCCACTGATGTTCTGGCCACTTTAACTCTGTTTCTGTTGGTGCTGCTCAACCCTGCAGCATCCCGGGCTGTGCGCCCCACACCCGGCGTCCCAGCCCTCACTTCCAGGGCCGGCACGTCTCTGTCCTTTGTGTTTCCAACCCCGCCAGCCGCCAGCCGCCAGCCGCCCCGCGCGGGCTCCCGGAGCTCCCCGTCTCAGTCTGGTGTCTCACGGGTGCTGACCGCGAGTCCGCCTGCTCCCCCGTGCAGGTGGCCCTCCAGCCGCCAGCCGCCCCGCGGACGCTCCCGGAGCTCCCGGTCTCAGCCTCGATCCAGTGAGCACACCGGAGCTCCGGAGCTCCGTGAGATGCTTGGTGGTGCACGCTCCCGGCTCACGGACTCAGTCTGCCGTTTCCAGAGTGCGGGTCCGCGGTCCGCCCGCTCCCCGGTGCAGGTGGCCCGCCAGCCGCCCTGCGCGCGCGCTCCTGGAGCTCGCGTTCTAAGTCTGTTGTCTCGCGGGTGCCGTCCGCGAGTCCGCCTGCTCCCCCGTGCAGGTGGCCCGCCAACCGCCAGCCGTCCCGCGTGCGCTCCCGGAGCTCCCTTCTCAGCCTGCTGTCTCAAGCGTGCGGGTCCGCGGTCTGTCCGCTCCCCCTTGCAGGTGGCTACCGCTTCCCGGCGCCCTGACACGGCGGCTCCCTCCCCCTTCTGTTTAGCTTCCGATATCTGTGCGCGGTTTCACGGCTCCCCGCTTCGTACCTCGATACTCAGCGCTGGAGATGTTCATTTGTAGAGATCCAGATGTATCTTCCTGCGTCTCAGGCTGATTCCGTGGATATTCCTGCTGGTCTGGTACCTATCCAGCTCAACTCAGGGGACCGGCTGAAAAAGGGGTCCCCTACTCCTCCGCCATCTTAACCTCCCCCACACCCCAATTTATTTTTAAATAAATATACTGTAAGTGATATAACCCCAGAATAAAATACAGTAAAATTAGTTGAAAATATATGTATATATGTTTGATCTAGTGTGCACTTCTCTGAGGTCTAGATTGTGACACTTTTTTTTTTTAAGATTTTATTTATTTATTTGACAGAGAGAGACAGCCAGCAAGAGACGGAACACAAGCAGGGAGGAGAATGAGAGGAAGAAGCAGGTTCCTAGTGGAGAAGCCTGATGTGAGGCTCGATCCCAGAACGCTGGGATCATGCCCTGAGCCGAAGGCAGACGCTTAACGACTGCGCCACGCAGGCGCCCCTAGATTGTGACACTTTTTATAATATATCTCTGGGTGACGATTCTCTGCTTTTTAAAATATTAATCATGCTAGCTCCTCTAGTTCTCTCTACTTGGGCCAGTACCCAAGTCATCATAAATGAAGCCCAAGAGTTGGACCTACACAGAGATAGGAAATGGTGGTGAATTTGGGGAAATAAGACAAGTAGTGGAAAATCATGTATCACTAATTTTTGAACCAGTAATATATACTAATATTATTATATTTCAAGTGAAATATCAGTAAAATAATTAAAGTACTATTGTATAACTCTAAATATATTTTTAAGTAAACAGATCATTCACAATCAGTAAATATGGGCTAGCTATGTCACCTGTATGTGTATCATATTTCATATCTGGTATTTTAAGATAAGACCCTTTATGAATAAATCACAATGGTAGGACAGTATGTCATTCATAAAATCAGCAAGAAGCCACATGGAGTAGGCTGTATTCCAAGTTTTTGTTTTATACAAAATGTTTGAGATACATTAGAAATGCCACGTATTCCATAAGTCTTCTAAAAATGTACAAAGGATTGGTAGATATTTATGTAGATTTTGAATCTTTTTTTCCTCACTTCATTGTGTGTTCCATTACTTTCCAATTATCTTATACCTGTACATTTAATTTTATTCAATTCACAAAACTTTTTTTCTGGTATTTTTCTGGCAGGGTCAGTGACATGAAGTAAAATAAAAACCTGATTTTTTTCTATGATACCAATTTCAATGCTCTTTTAGAATTAAGTATCAAATCATATCATGGAAACGTTTCTTTTGAAAGGTTGGAGGAGTGTTGGCTAAGTTCATTTCCTATATGCTGAGTACTTGCTTGGATTGCCGATTGAACAGAAGGATTCTGTACTTTATTGTCCAAACTCACTTTTTTTAAAAGTTTTTATTTAAATTCCAGTTAACATACAGTATAATATTAGTTTCAGGTATAGAATTTACTGATTCATCACTTTCATACAACATCTGGTGTTCATCACAACAAGTGCCCTCCTTAATACCCATCACCCATTTAACCCATCTCCCCCCACTCACTTCCCTTCCAGCAGCCCTCAGTTTGTTCTCTATAGTGGAGTCTGTTTTCTGGTTTGCCTCTCTCTCTTTTATCCCCCTTGTCCATATGCTTTGTTTCTTAAATTCCACATATGAGTGAAATCATATGGTATTTGTCTTTCTCTGACTGATTTCACTTAACGTAATATACTCTAGCTCTACCCAAGTCAGTGCAAATGGCAAGATTGTGTTCATTTTTATGGCTGAGTAATATTCCATTATATATATATACCACTTCTTCTTTGTCCATTCGTTAATCGATGGACATTTGGGCTCTTTCCATAATTTGGCTATTGATAATGCTGCTGTAAACAACGGGGTACATGTATCCCTTTGAATCAGTATTTTTGTACCCTGTGGGTAAATATCTAGTAGTGCAACTGCTGGGTTGTAGAGTAGTTCTATTTTTAGAACTAGAGTGGCTGCACTAGTTTGCATTCCCACCAACAGTGTAAGAGGGTTCCCCTTTCACCACATCCTCACCAACACTTATTGTTTCCTGTGTTGTTAATTTTAGCCATTCTGACAGGTGTGAGCTGGTATCTCATTGTAGTTTTTATTTGCATTTCCCTGATGATGAGTGATGTTGAACTTCTTTTCATGTATCTGTTAGCCCTCTGTGTGTCTTCTTTGGATAAATGTCTGTTCAGGTTTTCTGCCCATTTTTAACTGGCTTATTTGTATTGGGGGGTGTTGTTACATAAGTTCTTTATATTTTTTGAATACTAACCCTTTATTGAATATGTCATGAGCAAATAATATCTTCTCCCATTCTGAAGGTTGCCTTTTAGCTTTGTTGTTCATTTCCTTCCCTGTGCAGAAGCTTTTTATCTTGATGAAGTCCTGATAGTTTATTTTTGCTTTTGTTTCCCATGCCTCAGGAGACATATCTAGTAAGAAGGTGCTACAGCCAAAGTCAAAGAGATTACTGCTTGTAAACTCTTTGGTGTAAAAAAGTGGTCCAGTTTCATTCTTTTGCATGTTGCCGTCCAGTTTTCTCAACACCATTTTTTGAAGAGACTTTTTTCCTTTGGTTATTCTTTCCTGCTTTGTTGAAGATTAGTTAACCATAAAGATAATGGGTTCATTTCTGGGTTCTCTATTCTGTTCCATTCATCGGTGTGTCTTTTGTGTGTGTGTGTGTGTGTGTGTGTGTGTGTGTGTGTGTGTGTACCATGTTGTCTTGATCACTACAGCTTTGGAATGTAACTTGCAGTCTGGAACTGTGATGCCTCCGGCTTTGCTTTTCTTTTTCAAGATTGCTTTTGCTGTTTGGCGTCTTTTGTGGTTCCACACACATTTTACGATTTTCTCCTTCAGTGAAAAATGCTCAAACCCAGACACTTCTAAGTATAAAAAGGGGAAATATTAATCATGTTGAGATACCAGGGATGAAATGAGACTGTCCAGGGCAAACTGGGATGTTAGTACCCTACTGAGAAATCCTGCACCAAAAATAGGAGATTCTCTCTTGCATTTTCCCCTGATACCTTAAATGCTGTCCTGCTTACCTGGTACCAGGTGGGTTCTCTGTACTTTTGTGCTTTACTCATCTTGTCTTTGCACCTGGCATGCTCTCCTTCTTTCTTTTGGTACTGGACAAAACTTAGTTAAATGCCTTTCTTCTTTAGAACCCCGAATGGCGTCCTGCAGCACAAGATTGTCTTCTGCTTACAGGCTGAATTGAGCGGTCACTAAATGCCTGCTGGGTTTTCCTAGATGCTGAGTTTTGTAAGGACACATTTCCTTCTTGACAGGATAATAATTTGATTATTCTGATTATGTGTTCTTCATGCACAATCCCCATTCCAAACTGATTGCTCTCGAGTTTTATTATAGAAATGTCTCAAGGCATAGTTAGTTTTGTAGAGAGAAAATGCTTTATGTGTTTTAAGAGACTTGTTTTTTGTTTTCAAGAGCAATTGTGGAGAACTCTGTGCCTTAAATGGTGAGAAGGTTTTAGTTTTTAGTTTTGTGTTCTTCATATACCCAGATTTGGCAAAGATGCTATTGCTATTGGAGGGGGGGGTGGCAGGAAGAGCAAAAGAGGAAGCATGAAGTTAGAAACTCATGGTTGGGGGTCTCTGAAATATTGTCATGATTGCTATTATCCCTGAACATGGTGTAGGAAATACAACTAAAAAAAGGTAGAAACATTTGTTGATTCAATGGTTGAGGGGACTTAACCTGTTTTCTAGCTGGATTCTGTGGAAACAAGTTTTGTCCATTAAATACCAACATGCCGAATCGACAATACATAAAGAGCAGAGGGTGGGAGTCCAAACTGCATACTTCATTGTCCTGCAGCACAGAGGAACTGTCAGAGATGAGCCAATTTTCCCACATCCCCCAAAGGAGCACAGGGGCAGTCCAGAGATACTGATGAGCTTTGAGAGACATCAAAGACACCAGGAGTCCTGCACGGAGACTTATCCAAAGATACAGTAGGGATGTGGAAATCTTCTTGGAAACAAGTTGGGATGTTTGCCTCAGCCCAGGGAAGAGATGACTCCCTGGGTATCTGACACTAGGTACTCTTCTGCTGTCCCCACCTGTCACCTTGGAAAGCGTAGAATCCAGAAAATACTATTTTAATTTGCGTAGACAGAATTTACCAGGATTTGACTCAATTCAATATTGAAATAGAGATTTGGAAAAAAAAAAGTTGCATTTTCTGTACATCTGGCTATAGATTATACCTTGGCCAGTTTTTCAAATTGGGAGAGAAAGGTTTAAGAATGCAGATACTACATAGCAATGATTTGCCAGATGCTGTATTTGGTATTTTACGTATATTATCTCATTTGTCCTTCAAAATAAGTCATATTTAATATTATTCAGAATTCCCACAAAAAGTTTTGCTTTGTTCAAGGACTTGCAAACAGTTTATTTTGTGATGCAGTCCTAAGGAATATGTGTGGGCAGTAGAAAGAATGAGCCAGGGCAAGAAGAAAAGCCAAGAGTGTCTTATGGAGCTGGCAGTGTGGGAAGCTGTGACTTGATCCAGCTGGGGATCCTGAGGAATTGCGGAGAAAGTACTTCAGATGGTCTGCCCAAGGCCCAAAGACAGGAATGCTGTGTTGTCCATCACATGACATTTCCTCATTGGTTGTGTTCTCCCTCTTCTAACTTTGTGCCAGAATGCCTGATTGGGTCTCATAGTGTCCACATGCATGAGTGGCAGAAAATCCTGGAATAGAAAATAAGACATATGCTAAGCCGCTAAGGCAAGGCACTGCTTAGCTTAAATCTGAGCACAGCTGGCTGCTACAAGAGCCAGAATAAAGTTTGGTCTAGAAGATAGAAGATAAGATATAGAAGTTGTCCTCTGGATCCAGAGCTGTTTTCATGAGCATGCAACAGGGGCTCAGAAGGCCCCTGAACTTAGGAATTAATACTCTGTGAAATTCTTATGAATGTTATCTTTGAATTTGTATTCTATAAGTGAAGGTGGATGGGGCAATGAAGCATGCACTGGGACTTGGAGTATCAGCTCACACTGGATTCCATCCCCCCCTCCCAGAGTCACCATGGTTTTGGCTGCCTGGTTGGAGGCTGCCCACTTCCTTCCCTTCGGTGCCCTGAGCACCATCCTGTTTATGCTCCCCCTCTTTCCCATCCTAAGATTCCTGTTACCTTCTACCTGAGACAATGACTGGATTGCATTGGTGGGTGGATTAGGGAGGATTCTGTTCTGTCATTGCCTTCTGTCCCAGTGGATGTGTGGTCATGGGCACAGAGAGTTGCCCATATGCGTTGGGGAGGAGGACAAGGCAGTTGCTGTTCTCTTCCTGGTGGCAGTGCCATGGATGGGACATTTGGTAGGAGATTCAGTGAGGTCTCCTGGGACCCTCAATCCAGGTACTAAGTACATCTCAGTTTGTAAGAATCACATAAGATTGACTTAGCTGCAGTAGTGTGGGACTGTGGGAAAAAAGATTGACTTCCCCACTGTATTAACCATATTTCCTAGTTTCTGTATCTGATGATGTGTATCTGATGTTTTGCTATCTGGGAGCTTGCTGACTGAGGAGGGACTGCCTATCCCAAGTTTAATGTATTCCTAGAGTTAGTAAAGGAGACTGTTTTTCATTTGCAAAATAACCAGTGCAAAGTCCATACCGCCCCTCTCCACCTGCTTTACCTAGCTTGATTCCTGCTTTATCTAGCTTGAGAATAAAGTGTACTCTCCAGCCTAGATGACCACGGGGTCAGTCCTCCCCACAGTAGGAGCCCACTGAAATCTTTCAAGCTAGCCAACCCTAAACCTGTTTAGCCTACTCACCCTGCTTTGCCTATTATTTTCCTAGAAATACTAGAAATACAGAAAAACTGCTATTTTCCTAGCAGTTTCTTTTGCAATCTCTCTGCCTCGTTCTCTCTCACCAGCCAGCCTCAGTGCTCTCTCATGTTGCTCTGCATGGTGTGGTGTCCCCATACTCTTCAAAATTGTGAGTAATAAACTATATTTTTTAATGGCAGTCATCTCCCGATCTGTTGGCCTCACCATACCTGAACACAAACAAAATGCTCAAGTACATTTTAAAATATCCAATGGCTTGGGCCTGACTGCATTTTCATTTTATACCATGCCCTGCAATTATATAACACGCTCTGCATTCCAACAACTTTAATACAGATAGATTTAAGACTCTTGCTTGAAGTCATACTTGTTAGTTGGCAGGGCTCAGATTCTAGTCTAATTCTGTTTTCTTTGGACTTTTCTTCTGCTTATACCACTTTGCCTGCACTACTAAAGTACATTCACTGAAGAGGCAGTTAAATAATACGGGTTGAGGGAGTAAAGTTGGTATATGGTGTTAAAATAGGGAACATCCACACATACAGATTCCAAAGTGCTAAATGGAAAGAACAAATGGATATCTAACATTTGGCCAATGTCTTCCTACGTGACTTTTGGTAAAAAGTACCTTTACCCACTGCATCCAGTGAAATAGTACAATATTTGTAAGTTTGGGTGATTTTTGAATCATATGTATACTAATAGAAGACCCCTCCTTGATTTGACTTACACTACACCTCTGGGAGTATAGGGGAAGAAAAATAATTCTCCCACTACTCTCTGAGGTTCTTGTCTGAGGTAGGTACTATAATAAAAGATGAACAGAGGAAAAATAAACAAAAGTTTAATAACATGTTGGTGACCTTAAAAAAAAAAAGCGAGCGAGAGAGAGAGATAGTCAGCTATTTTGCCAGCAAATTGAATTTATTTGGGATCAGCAGAGCAATTGCAAATTAGGACAAGCAAACTATGGCAAACCATAGGCAAGTCTGGAGAACGAAGAAGGAGGGCTTGCTTTTATGGAGAAATGGAGGAAGTTAGGAGGGGCTGTTTAGGAGAGTTCACAGGTGAAGGCTTCTCATTGGCTGAGTGTGCCAGTTTCTCGTTGGCTGGTCTATTTCTGGAGGAGGAGCAATTGGTTCTTCCTCTTGCTTATGAGTATAAATTAAACTTCCTCCTGTTTGGTGATAAAGTGTGAGAGCTGAGTGGTAATGTGTGAGAGCGCCCCCTTCAGGGCTTCCCAGCTCAATTTTTAGTAGCTAAAGGCAAAAGATGTTGGGGGAAAGGAGATCCTGGTGGTAATNAGAGCGCCCCCTTCAGGGCTTCCCAGCTCAATTTTTAGTAGCTAAAGGCAAAAGATGTTGGGGGAAAGGAGAGGTAGTAANTAAACTTCCTCCTGTTTGGTGATAAAGTGTGAGAGCTGAGTGGTAATGTGTGAGAGCGCCCCCTTCAGGGCTTCCCAGCTCAATTTTTAGTAGCTAAAGGCAAAAGATGTTGGGGGAAAGGAGATCCTGGTGGTAATTCAGAAGTCACTGGACAAAAGGAGAGTAAACAAAACTATGGCTGTTAGGAAGATTTAGATCCTAGTGTTGTCTATTAATAAGAGTCTCTGAAGATTTAGAATCATCTTTTTCTTCCTAGTACACTAATACTCAAAGAAGTCTATTTTTCTAAGTCTTTGAAATTATTTCCTGTGTGGACGTTAAGGAACAGAGCCTTGAAGCATAAAATATACTACATAACTTAAAACATGGTATGTAGTTGGAGGGACAGGTCAGACCAATATAAAAATGATAAATTTTTTTGAAAAGCAAATGATCCAAATTGGAATAAAGTTATCTCCAAATATGTCAAAATTGCCTTAAAGTGTTGTAGAGAAGGAGGCCAATAAGAAATAGTCAAGGAACACAATGTAAGGTGACAGGACTTGGAATACTCTTTGGAGGATTTGGATATGGAGATGAACAGAAAGTAAGGATAACACAGGAATAAATACATGACCAAAGCTCACCTTAGCAATACTTAGTGCAGGGGACTGACCAATGGCAAGAGTCTGGTTAGAAAATATTAGAAAATAAAGCTACTCTTTGGCAAGTCCTATTTTAGAGATTTATGAATCCAGGCAGAAAAATTTTAAATTGTCAAATTTGTTGAATAGATGATAACAAACAAATTATGAGAAAGTTCTAGTAAGAAGTGAAATGTGAGAGACACCTAATTGAGCACATTTATCCCTAATAATGTTTACCAGCTGAGGAATTTTCATTGTTAATGTTTTGTTTCATTATATGATATTGCAACAGTCTTTTGCTTTTAGCCAGTTCAGAGTCTTAAGTTGGACTTTGGTTTGAGGTGATATTTCTAAATATGACATTTTGTTATATAAATGTCTAATTTTTATGTCATTTATTGCATATGAGATCAAATTGCTTTTAATTTGCTTTACTTTAGCATTGTTTGTCCTTAGTAATTTCATTTTAGTCAAGCAAAATGAGAGTCTGTTCCTGGGCTTTCCTTCCAGTTTAGTAACAATAATGGTTTGATTTAATGTAATTTAAAAAAGGTTTGGAATGCCAAGGTGGCTCAGTAGGTTAAGCATCTGACTCTTCCTTTCTGCTCAGGTCATGATCTTAGGGTCATAAGACTCCTCTCTCAGTGGGGAGTTTGCTGGAGATTCTCTCTCTCCCTCTGATCCTTCTGCCCTCCCCCCCCAAATATAGAATAAGTATTTTATTTATAAATAAATAAATAAGGACCAACTAATTTTGAAAAGTTCACCAAACTTTAACTCTACATTCTCACAGCATAGACTTTATGATTTGTATTAATCTGTTTGTTTCTGACATGGTTCTAATACAGCCATGAGAAAAAAATAAAAAATAAATCAACAAAGAACATTCGGTGACTTTGTTATGTTCTCAAATCTGTAATGATGTTGAATATCTAGCCACCACTTGGTTTATTTATCGATTTATCGAAAAGCATGCCCCCCACACCCCCCAAAAAACAAAAACAAAAACAAAAAGCAAAAAACAAAAAAATGTCCCTAGAAGGATTTATGACAAGCCTAAATGTCCTACTTATACCAGTGAGTACTTTACATTTGAGTAAACATTATTACACATTGGAAATGTAAGGTTATGGAGAATTATAAAAAGAGTAGTTAGAGGTGCCTGGGTGGCTCAGTCGTTAAGTGTCTGCCTTTGGCTCAGGGCGTGATCCCGGAGTTCTGGGATCGAGCCCCATGTCAGGCTCCTCTGCTGGGAGCCTGCTTCTTCCTCTCCCACTCCCCCTGCTTGTGTTCCCTCTCTAGCTGGCTCTCTCTCTCTCTGTCAAATAAATAAATAAAATCTTTTAAAAATTTAAAAAAATAAAATAAAAAGAGTAGCTAACTTGCTGCAGATTTTGAACTCTCATTAACAAGGAAATCACATGATGCTCATACTAACATAAATATCATTTCACTGAATTTTAGATTTTTAAATATTTGTGTATTTCTAATCTCTAAATAAATTATTAAAAATAAAAAGTGACTTCAGACTTGAAATTAGGTCCCTTATATTGAGAAAATAAAAATCTTCCTCCTGTAGAATTTTTCTTCTTAATCTAACTAAGGTATAAAATTTTTCATTGAGTCTGAATTCCTTAAGGTTGCCCAAGAGATAGAGGTATTTTTGGAAATTGCCCTATCAGCAAAAATTTTTTTCTTGTTCAGATACTTTAGTTAAGCTGATCACATATTTAGTTTTTTCCTGGTGTTTATCATTAAGAAAACCATGATTTTAATGGAGTGTTATTTAAAAATCTTGATCTTAAATGTTGCTTTTTCCTTAGTATCTTGATTTATATTTGTCATGACACTCTTACCAGGCAAAAATAAATGAAATGTATTTTCTAAACATGTCTATGTCCTACACATTACACCACATGCTTTAAAGCCATTATCTGTTTTACATGTTCACAACATCTTGTTTATGTCAGCTGTATATCATTATTTCACCCTGAAGAAACTAAAACTCAGAGAAGTCCATTTACTAGCCAAAATCCCCTCCGGTCCTAAGTGGTAGACTGGCTTCACAAACAATAATCTTAAACTACATGGTTTAGTTTTAACTTCTATTTATGCCTTCAGTCATGAACAATGGTGGAATAGCCTCGATTTTGTAATCCAGGACTAATTATTTTCCTACATTGAGAAAAATAAATTTTAGTTTGTGGTTGTATTAGTTTTCTAGGACTGCCATAACAAAATAGCACGGACTGGGTACCTCAAACAATAGGAATTTACTTTTTCACATTTCTCGAGGCTGGAAGTCCAAGTCAAGGTTCCAGTAGGAGTTTTTTTTTCTCCTGAGGTCTCTCTTTGGCTTTTAGTTGGTCACCCTTTCACTGCTTCTTCATAGGAAAAAACAGATTTATTCTTAAAAAGACAGCAGTTCTGGTGAATTAGGGCCCACTCCAAACTCCTTTTAAGTTAATCATCTCTTTAAAGAGCTTACCTCCATAAAGTTATATTCTGATATACTGGCTGTTGAGACTTTAACATATGAATTTGGGAGTGGGGCAAAATTTAGCCTCTAACAGTGGTCCCTTAACAACCTTTAATTCCGTAATACCAACTTTGAACTCATTGTAATTCAGAGGCATCTGGTATTTGGAAAATATGCAGTCTACCATCATTACAGATGCTAATGCATATTTTGCATGTGTCCAGCCTTGTATTTTTTTTTATAAGAGGATTGCTTATGAGTTTTCAACATCATAAATAGGATACACTGTCATTTTAGGTTTTTAATATTTTGAAGCTGTATTTCTTAAACAACAGTGAGTATCAGAAACGCTTTTTGAAATAGACCTGTGGCCCCATCTTCAGAGATATACTAAGTCTGGAGTAGTATCTGAGAATAGAACACAATTTAAATGGCAAAATACTAAGACATACACACTGACTCAAGTAATTTTTAATTTTTATCTGGAGAAATGTCATGAATTCATTTAGCATATTTGTTGAAACCAAGTGAAAGCCTGAGATAATTATTAGGAAAATTCTTTTGCTGTGAGCATTCTCTTGGTTTTAAGCAAACACAATTCCCCTTAATACAGAAAAGAATAACTTTGCCTTTTCCACCACTTCCCTAAATTCTTCTCTTTGTCTAAAAACCACCTTGAAAATATCTTAAGTGAGTTATCAGTTCGATTTTTTTTTTTCTTTTTTACAATCTGGCTTCCCAAATATAATAACTTCTTAATCTACATAATAGTTGATAAGCTCTTGTTTTAGTGGCATTAAATCAACATGCAATTTTATCTGTTATAGATAAAGAGGATAGTAATTATTAAAACATTACTATGAAAAACATATTGTGTTTTGAGGATCAAGCACAGCTGGGAGCTGCTCACCACCTCAAGCGCCAGATGCTCCATTCCCTGTCGTTTGTTTGGCATTATTTACACACGTGGATGGGTGAGCAGAAGGGTGGGGAAGCATCAAGCATTCATAATATCTCAAAATTTGTTGTTTTTTTAAGATAATTTAAAAAAAGAAAATGAAATACATACAGGAAAATGCCTCCTTTCTTTCCAGTGTGTTCTACCTAGTTTCTGGTCTTCCTCAAATGAGAGATACCATAAATTTGTCATATATTCCTTTAAATATATTTTGGCTTAAAGAAATAAATATAAATGTATATTTTGTCTCACTTTTTAAAAACATTTAATGGCATACTATACTTTTCTGAAACTGTCCTCTTTTAATGATATACATTGGAGATCTTTCCTATCTCTATATAAGGATATGCCTAATGTTCCATTGCATGGATCTCTTATAATCCCTTTTAAGAGTTGTATGTAGAAAGACATCAATAGGTCAATGTTAATAGGTAAACTTTTGCTGTAAAAAAAAAATCCATTTAACAAGGTGTTAAAATTAAATAGATAATTTCCTGTGTATGTAATACCTACAAGAAAAGTTTCTTATATGACAGGACAGGATTATGCTGACTACATTTTATTATTATATTCAATTTTAAATGTTATATCTTAATCTGTAGGACAACTCACTAAGGTAGAATTTATTAGTCAAACAATATAACTTTTATGACTTTTGTAGAAATTGACAAACTGTCCTCAAAGAGATTGACCTATTTTACATAACCATCAGCCTCCCACAGTCTTGAAACTGAGTTAACAAACCTTGGATTTTTTTATGGTCTATTGGGTGAGAAATTAGATGTCAATGTAGTTTTAATTTCTATGTTTCTTATTAGGAGATTGATGATTTTCTTAATATATTTAAAAGCCTTGTTATGTTTTCTTCCCAGTGATTTGTTCATTATGTATTTTGTCCAATTTGGGGAGATGAGATTACTGAACAATTTGCTTGTTTTGCTTACTATAATTATGCCATATAGACATTTTCAGATTTTAAGAATTGGTTTTTAACAGGCTTTTCTTCTGATATCATGGGTTAAAAAAAAAGAAGTCTCCCACATTATAGCCTTGTACATTTATGTGGCTAAGAATATATTTATCCAGATTAGCTGCTTATGAAATGCAAGAATCTTCATCTCTTTCCAGAGACAGATTGTTTTTAGCAAATCTGCTGTGTGTGTATATGTTTATGGTTCTGGGTGCATTCTTGGCTTCTCTGCCTTTTCTGAATCATACTGAGTTCAGAATGGTTTTTCTACCAACCTGATACCTTCCTCCCACCCAAGGTGGCATTGCAGACAAGGTTTTACACCTGGGCGTGTATACTCACACTCAGTTTATTTTTGCTGAGACTTATTATTAACGACTCCATTTGCTTTTGACATCTCTTTCAATGGTTCTTTGCCTCTATTCCCTTCCATGTAGTACATGGAAATTACTTTAGTTCATTTCCACGGTTTTTGGAAGCCCTTACATATAATTTAGATTCTAGGGATTATATGTTGTTAGACATTGAATGTTTGTGTTCATATGATGAAACCTTAATTCCTAATGTGTCTGTATTTTGGGGGTGGAGCATCTAAAGAAGTAATTAAGGTTGATTGAGGTCATTAGTGTAGGACACTGATCTGATAGCTTTATTGTCCTTATTAAAACAAACAAACAAAAAAACAAACAAAAAAGAAAAACACAAACCTGAGAAAGCTGTTCTTTCTCCCTCTTTCCTTGTGCTACACATATGCCTCTCATAGTTTTATGGGAAAACACATTGGTAATTTTTTTATTGGTCGTCTTTCCTCAATCATGTTGTTGTGCTTACTGATTTTCAGTGTAATTCAATAGGGTATGGAAGTACTGTTTATGTACACATCTAGTTTTTTATCTGATAATTCTGTAATAATTCAACTTAAAAATTGAATTATCAATAGTTTTCATTACCATTTATTATTGGACAAGAACCCATATATTCTATTTAGTCCAAATGGCTTTATACGAACCATTGTTAATGTTCTCACTTTTTAAAATTAGCTATTGGATGAGGGATGGGGCATGGTTTTTCACAAATGTGAACAGGAAAATTGAATATGTTTCAATAGGAAGTTTAGAGGATATCTGTGACCTTTCTAATTCACCACCAAAGCAGCAGTGTTGTGGTATATCATGACTTACACTGTCAATGAGGAAGAGGAAATGTTGAGTCCTGATATGGATAATGGGATATAGAGAATATATGAGGTTCAATATAAGTATTGGAGCAGATATGAAACAAAAGAACTTTTGGACCTCATGGTTATCCTGTGTGGATGCATGTACTCACATGTGAATCCACATGGCCCAGCCCTGCAGGCAGATGTCTTACAACTGTTTGGTTGCCCTTCCCAAAGAAAACAATAGAATGCTCATAGTTTTACTGGTAATATTATTATTATTACAATTGAGAAATTTATACAGGCCAGGCTCTTAATAGATATTATATCATGTAGTAATTTTTTCATTTATACTGAATGGTGTTGCTATGCTCATTTCAAGTAGGCAAACTTAGTTTAGCAAAAGTTAGTTTACTCAGATAAACCAGTTTACTAATGTTGAGTGACAGAGACAAGACTCAAACTTAGATCAGTTTGACTCCAAAGCCTTTCTTTTCCAGTTTACCACCTGCTAATCCAGGTAGTCTTTCTAGGAAGAGTGAGGTATATAATGAAGAATTCGTTCTCTGTTTTGATAATTTATAAATTTAACATGATGTAGGTGAAATATTATGAATGATTATCTTCTCTTCCTATTTAACTACATCTTAAAAAAGCTTAGTTATCTATATGTACAAAACCATATATGTACATATATGTACTGCTTTTTTAAAAATCATGTTTCATAGAATATTCTGTCAGCCAATAAAACAAAAGCCTTGTTTTCTTTTTGGTTTAAACTCATAGATTTTAAATTAATCGTTCAAAACAAAAGAGGTTTGCTGCCTTCTAATCTGGGATTCTGCTTTTCAAACATACCATGTCTATATGAATTCATCAGGAAGATATTCAATATTGAAATTATTGTACATTCTTATGACTGTGTGATATGTGGTAGTTAAAAATAATAAGTCAGGTCTGTAGTAAACATAAAATGCAGTTATTATTATGGCCAAAAGCAATTACAAAATACTAACATCATATGCAAAAAAGTATCAATTTAGCTTTCTTCCTTTACCCTCTGTTTGTTGACATAGCCATTACTTATTATAATTTATCTTCAATACTATATATGTATATTAATTTTTATATGTCAAAGTAGAACTTAGCATCAGAGGAAGAAAATTATTATTATTTTTGCTTTTCCCTTTCTACCCAATTGTATTGTTTTTCTTTATTTATTTTCTTACTATGAGTAGGTAACACTTTTACAATAAGAGCAAATAAGAAAATCATCATCATAATAAATGTTCTCAGGATAAAAATCTAGACCTAGAGAATATACTTTTAATTATTTGGAAAGTGAATATAAACACCTTTTGAATATTCCAAATAAAGATATATTAGCTGAAAAACCTCTATAGGACCACAAAGTAGCTATTATATTAACAATGTGGCAAATTCCCCATGTAAACATATCAGCATGTTATCTAATAATACTCTGGAGGACATTACAAGGTTTTGTTGCTTTGTTTTCACATGATTCAACAAAGTTATACTTTAGTAGCCCACAAGAGTTAACTGGAATGTCCACAGGGACTTTATTACAACTGGGAGACCCTTTTATATATCCAGTCTTTTAAATGATTATATTATGCAAACATATTACCTACTTTATTCTCTAATTGCTAAAAGCTATAAAAGCATAAACAGGGTAACGCAATAACTGGAAATATATGCAGCAAATTGCAAATAAAAACTCAATGAGTTTTAGGATATTAAAAGTAAAACCCTTTACTTTCTTAGCTACCTCAAAAATTAGATATTTAATGTCTCATTTTATTAATATTTTAAAAATCTCTAAAATTTTGAAAATATTAGGATTGTATTTCTTTTTATAGATCTGAGAGGTTGATAGCAAAATAGATGAAGAAGTTCCTCTACAATTTCCCCATGTCTTTTTTTTTTTTTTATCATAAGTCACCATCACAGAAGAAAATTTCCATTTCACTTAAAAACCCCTACCTATGTAGAGGTTGTTCCTAGAGTTTAACCTAGTTTACCAGGATAAGAGAATCAGACTCATATAAAATGTAAGCTCCTTATCTCATTGAAGCTATTAGAAGACATTTGAATATGTATGACTTTGATATTTTTCTAAGCTGTGTTTTAAAGATAGATAATGTGGGAGAAAAATCACATTCATCCTAAACATTATATATCATTGATTATCATAGTACGTGCTTTTAGTTTTTAAATTTTAGAGTAGTTCACTAGATATACTAAATAAAAAGCTTTCCCTATTTTTATCTTTAAATTTTGTGGATAGAAAAAATGCAATGTAATAAAAATAAATATGAATTAAATTCTAAAGTGTGATATTCATATAACAGAATATTACTAACACATTTCAAGGGCTTATTATGAATCAGAAAGAGTGCTTTCTCTTCTTTTGATTCTTATAATACTAACTACAAGTTATGGGTTAGGTACTACTATCATATCATCCAACATCTGGGAATGAGAGTTTTGATATTAAATAACTCACATCTCAAGGACCAATGACAAGTAGATAGAGACATAATGATTCAAAGCCATGTCTATTTAAATCCAGTGATGGAGAAAGACACTGAACTCAAATAGAACTGTCTTCATATCTCAACTTTTAAGCAAGCTATTTTAATGCCAGAGTCTTAGTATCTTCAAGTAGAAAATGATCATAAAGCGATTTAATTAAATAAGATAATGGGTATAAGGATATAGCCCATTATATATCATGTAGTAGATATGTTTAAAATGTTCCTTTCTGTACTTCACTCCATAAATACTTGCAAAGATAAATCCAGTGTAAAAAAATAGTTCAATGGAATCTGGGTCTTTTATCAATAAATACATTGATTTAAGTGGTTGTGCAGGCCTTTCCCTTATAAGATATTTGTTCTCTAGGCTTCTATGACACCTCACCTGCTCCCTGCCTCCACCCCTACCTCCGCTACTACCAGTATTTATATTTCTTTTACAGGCTTCTAATTCTTTACCTTTTTTTTAAACAAATATTTATTTATTTTAGAGAGAGACAGACAGAACACGCAAATGAGGGTAGGTGCAGAGGGAGAGGGAGAAAAATCCTTAAGCAGACTCCCTGCTGAATGCAGAGACTGATGCAGGACTCGATCCCAGGACCTTGAGATCACAACCTGAGCTAAAATCAAGAGTTGGTTGCTTAACTGATGGAACCACCTAGGCACCCTTCCTAATCCTTTACTTTTAATTCTAAATGTTGAATGCCTGGTACTGAATCCTACATCTTATACTCTCTTCTACTTTTCCAACATGACCTTATTAGACAATAGCTTTAAATTACCTCAGTATCATGCTGACTGTCATGCTAATACCTTTTTTCTGACTTCCCCACTGAGCTCGAGACTAGTTTAGGTGACTTCCCAATCAACATCTCCTTTCAGATGCCTTATAGGTACCACACATTTACTTAGTGAAAATAGACTCTACATTCTTGACCTGCTACTCTTTAACTTTTATGATTCTGTTTGAATGTTCTGCCTTCTAACCCAACCATCATCAAGTCTAACACATAGTCTTAACATATATGTATATAAATATTCTACCTGTTGAGGTAGCTGGATATCTTTATCCTTCCTATGGTAGTGCCTTATATTTAGCTACCATTATCTCTCCCTTGCACTTCTGAAGTAGTCTTTAGATCTGTTCTTCATTTAATCCTATTGATCCCTCATGTTCCATTATTTCCATGGATATCAGAGTGTTCTTTTAAATGAGTTTATGTTATACATTACTCAGAACT
>NC_048220.1:131823123-131862570 GCF_002007445.2 Ailuropoda melanoleuca
GATGTCACCAAGATGGCAGAATAGGAAGTTCCAGACCCTACTTCTTCACATGGAAACACTCATTCAAATTACTGTTATGAGAAATCCAGAAACCAGTTATGATGCTTCTGCACCTCAGGCAAATATGAAACCAACACATGAAAAGTAGTAGGAAGATTTGTGTTGCCTTCTCACCATAATCCCTCCTCCTAGAACAGAGTACTGTACAATTGGGAGAACACTCTAAGCTCTCAGCCTCTTCCTGGGGAAGGAAAGAAAAGACTAGACAATATGTCCAACATTCTGATCATTTTTAGGGCAATGCCCAAATGACAGGCCTCTGACTCTTCCATCTCAGAATGCTGTCAGGACCCAGCAATGATGCCCACTCTTACCACTTCTATTCAACACACTATTAGAAGTCCTACTCAGAGCAACTGGGCAACCAAAAGAAATAAAAGGCACCCAAATTATAAAGGAAAAATAAAGTTATATCTAATCACAGATTACATGATCTCATACAGAGAAACCTCAAGATTCCACCCCATATACACAAACTCTTAGAACTAGTAAACAAATTCAACAAAGTTGCAAGATATAAAATAAACATCCAAAAATTAGTTGAATTGCCATTCACTAACAATCCAGAAAGGAAATTAAGAAAACAAACAATTCCAGGGGCGCCTGGGTGGCACAGCAGTTAAGCGTCTGCCTTCGGCTCAGGGAGTGATCCTGGCGTTATGGGATCGAGCCCCACGTCAGGCTCCTCTGCTATGAGCCTGCTTCTTCCTCTCCCACTCCCCCTGCTTGTGTTCCCTCTCTCGCTGGCTGTCTCTATCTCTGTCGAATAAATAAATAAAATCTTAAAAAAAAAAAGAAAACAAACAATTCCAGTTATAATAGCATCAAAAATAATAACACAGGAATAAGTTTAATCAAGGACATAAGACTAGTACACTGAAAACTACAAAATATTGCTGAAAGAAGTGAAAGACACAAAGGGGAAAGAGCTGCCATGTTCATGTATTCGAAGACCGAATATTGTTAACATGCCTATACAACCCAAAGTGAACTACAGATTTAGTGTAAGCAACCCTTATCAAAATCCCAATGACATTTTACATTAATAGAAAAAAAAAAAAACCTAAAATTCACACAGAACCAAAAAAGACCCTAATAACCAAACAATCTTGAGAAAGAACAAAGCTGGAAGCATCATACCCCCTGATTTCAAAGCATATTAAAAGCCAGTACTAAAGTAGCACATTACTTGGATAAAAACCGACACATAAATCAATGGAACAGTATCAAGAGAAATAAATTCAGCAGATAAATTCAACAGATATCCAAGAGTGCCAATAGTACACAATGGGGAAAATATCCTCCCTTCAGTGAATTGTGCTGGGAAAACTGATATCCATATACAAAAGAGTAAAATTAGACCTCTGTCTTACACTATACACAAACGTTAACTCAAAATGGATTTAATACTTCAATGTAAGACCCCAAACTACAAAACTCATAGAACAAAAAATAGGTGGTAAACTCCTTGACATGATCTTGGCAATAATTTCTTGTATTTGACACCAAAAGTAAAGACAGTAAAAGCAAAAATAAATGGCACTACATCAAATTAAAATGTTTCTGCACAACAAAGGAAACCTTCAACAAAATGAAGAGGCAACAAATGGTATGGTAAAAAATATTTGCAAATCATGTATCTGGTAAGGGATTAATATCCAAAATGTGTAAGGAATTTGTATAACTCTAGCAAAACAAACAAAGAGATTGAAAAATGAGCAGAGGATCCATATAGACATATCTCCAAAAAAAGGTATACAGATGGCCAACAAGTCCATGAAAATGTGGCCAACTGCACTCATCAGGGACATGCAAATCAAAACCACAATAGGATATTACCTGATACCTGTCGGAATGGCTAATATTAAAAAGACAAGAAATAAAAAGTGTTGGCAAGGATATGGAAAAAGAAATCCTTCATATACCATTGGGAATGTAAAAAGGGTACAGCCACTATGGAGAACAGTATGGAGAGTCCAAAAAATTAAAAATAGAACTACCATGTAATCCAGCAATCTCACATCTGGGTATATATCCAAAGGAAATGGAAACAGGACCTTGAAGAGATATCTGCACTTCATGTTGAAAACAGCATTATGCACAACAGCCAAGAGGTAGAAACAACTTAAATGTCCATTGATAGATGAATGGGTAAAGAAGATATAGGGAACACACATACACTGGACTATCATCCATCCATCCATAAGAAAGAAGGAAATCCTTTTCTATGCTGCAACATGGATGAATCTTAAGGACATTATGCTAAGTGAAATAAACCTTTCACAGCAGGACAAACACTGCATGATTCCATTTATACAAGGTATTTAAAGTAGTCAAAGGCACTAAAAGAGAAAGTACAATGGGGAGACAGAAATGGGGAATTGCTCTTCAGTGGGTATAAACTTCCTGTCATGCAAGATGACTTACATGACTGGATTCTAGAAAAATCTGCTATCCCCAATATTGTACTTATGGTGAACAATACTGTACTGTACAGTTAAAATTTGTTAAAGGGGAAATCTCATGTATGTATTTTTTATAATGATAAAACCACATGTTCTTAAACATAAAGCAGCACTGCCTCATAAAGCTAAAAATAAAACAAATCCAATATTCTCAAAAGCCTTTGGTGTTCTTACTTCCTGCTGTCTCTGATGCCATAGCTAAGCCCACACTAGCCTCAGTCCTACTACCATTGAGCACAGCTGGGTTTCACTTTCTTGCTCATGGAAAGATCATTTTGACTAAGGACCATTGTTTTCCCTCTGTAATGATTTTCCCTCACATCTTTGTGCTTGACGTTTTATGATTCAGGTCTCTACTCAAGTATCAGGCCCGCAGGAGGGGCCTTCCTTCTGACTACACATTTCAAAGTTCCCTAAATTCACTCACTCAACTCTGTTGTTTTTCATTTTGTTTTCCTGACATAGTACATATTTTTACCTAAACAAAAAGTACACATATATATATATATATATATTAGTTTACTTTCTCAGTCAACTCTAACATAATTTGATAAGAACATTCATTGTTTAATCAGTAATCCTCAGCATTGGGACAGTGGTCCATAATAAGATTCAATAAATCTTTAATGGATGCCAAAAAAAAAAAAGACTAAATGAATTTAACAATATTTGAAATCAAAATCTTTAAGTGAAACCCATGAAAACCACATGAAATGGAATTTTCTTCTAAAACTTTTCTCTTTCAAATATAGAGAATGTTATTTCTCACCTGGACTCTTTTTGCATGTTATTCATATATTTCTTATCATCTTATCTCTTTCCAGTTATTTCACAGTATTCCTGTGAAAATCAAATAATAAAAAAATATGAGAATCCACTTACACATTATAATACAGGATATTTTTATAACAATATTGAATCTTGTTTATATATGTTTTATTTCTCTTGGTCTCTGATTAAACATAGGTTTCTTTCATTTCTGTTTTTTATTTTGGTATCCTGCAAGATCACAACACAGTAATTTGCATGTAATAGAATTTGACAAATTTTATTGAATACATAACACAGAGAGAGCAAATTTGCCTACAGTGTTAGATTTGCAATAGTTTGATTTCTGTTGGCATCATTGAATATCATAAATCATTAAACCATATCAAAATTCAATTTTCATTGAAAATCTATATTGTATTTTATACCACGTAGGCTATTATTTTGGACTATTTATTAGATTAAGTTCATGTTTGTTATTAGATGATTCAGAAATCAATTCAAAGGATATTTTTCTTTTTAGGCCCATTCTGCTACTCCAAGTATTTGAGAAATAACAATGGCTATCCATTCTGTTTTTAAGAAGTTCGCAGTCTAGTTTGAGAAAACAAAAAATGTGATAAAACTTTATAGTATAAAATAAGTGGCTGTTCACAGTATGCTGTGGGTGCAGAGTAGTACCTGACCCATGAGTAGTGGTGGGGATGGCAACTGGGGGACACACAGAGGGAATGGTGCTTGTGTTTGAAGGACAGGTTTACAGTTTTCAAGGGCCAAAACTGTGAAAGGCATTTCAGAAGATGTAGGGCATGCAATGCCGTGTGAAGAAACACTGTGTGTTCATACTACCATCATCAGTGAGCATATATATGGACTACAGAGTTTTATGAGGATATGGTCTATGATGAAATGTGTTCTTAGTCACATTGCTTAAGTGTAGTTTATGAATATTGACAAGTTTTCTATAATTAGAAAAATGGTACGGTTTATGTGATGCAATAGGATAAAACAAACATTGAGAACCATTCCAGATTGGGGATTGTGCAGCTCTAGTGACTCCGGGGCACGTATGTTTTTTCATCATGCAGATTGCATATGATGGGGTATTCTTTAGGGTTAAAGTACTGCCGTGTTGATATAACAAGCTCACATTATAAGAGTTGGCCATATTGGTAAGAGCATGATTGTAATGATAAAGGGTGAATCTGAACCTGAATAGAAACATGAAGTTCTATCAAACATCTGACCGTTTGAACATAGTTTTTTATTTTTTTAATTTTTTTAATTTAATTTTTTTAAAGATTTTATTTATTTATTCAACAGAGATAGAGACAGCCAGCGAGAGAGAGAACACAAGCAGGGGGAGTGGGAGAGGAAGAAGCAGGCTCATAGCAGAGGAGCCTGATGTGGGGCTCGATCCCGTAACGCCGGGATCACGCCCTGAGCCGAAGGCAGATGCTTAACTGCTGTGCCACCCAGGCACCCCCTGAACATAGTTTTTTAAATATAAATTTATAAAAACACTACACATACCTTTTTCTGTTTAGAATATTTATCTAATTTTATCATTAATTAAAATTCACAAGTGTAATACTTAGCATTAAATAATGTAATGGCTCCTTATAGATTTTTATTTTCTAAGGAAAACTGTTAACTGTTGGTTTGACTCCATATTTTACATAAAACTTCAGTATGTATATGGCATAAAAAATTTTAATACTCGGGGTGCCTGGGTAGCTCAGTTGGTTAAGCGGTGTCTACCTTAGACTCAGGTCATGATCCCAGGGTCCTGGGATCCAGCCCCACATCAGGCTCCTTGCTCAGCAGGGAGCCTGCTTCTCCTTCTCCCGCTGCCTGCCACTCCCCCCTATATGTGCTCTTTCTGTCAAATAAATATATAAAATCTTTAAAAATTTTTTTTAAGACTTAATTTGTTTACAAATAAAAAACCATGATGCTCCATATTATGTATATATTTTTAAAGATTTTATTTATTTATTCGACAGAGATAGAGACAGCCAGCAAGAGAGGGAACACAAGCAGGGGGAGTGGGAGAGGAAGAAACAGGCTCATAGCGGAGGAGCCTGATGTGGGGCTCGATCCCACAATGCCAGGATCACTCCCCGAGCCGAAGGCAGATGCCCAACCGCTGCGCCACCCAGGCGCCCCCATATTATATTTTAATTAAGCCAAGAAGATTCCATATAAATTATGGAAACTGAAATACCCCAAAAGAGGAAGAATTGTATTCCTACTTACCTTAGGAAAGGTGAGCCACTTTACTGTAGAAATGATTACAGAATACATACTATAGGGCACCTGGGTGACTCAGTCAGGTGAGTGTCCAGCTCTTGGTTTCATCTCAGGTCATGATCTCAGGGTCATGAGATGGAACCTTATATAAGATTCTGTGCTCAGCGGGGAGCCTGCTTCTCTTTCTTTCTCTCCCTCTCTTCTTCTCCCCCAGCTTGCTTGCTCCCTCTCTCTCTTTCTCTCTCTAAAATTAAAAAAAAAAAAAAAAAGAATACATACTACAGAAAAGCTAAATTCTTTCAACTTTTTCAGGTTTATTATACCCACCACTGAGTATCTTTTTGGGTATAATTCAATTTGGGACATTTATTGTAGTTACTTTCTAAAATGTATGTTTTAGAAACATTTTCAAAATTTATATGGGGAATATTTTTTTCTAAATTATATATAATGTATATCATACAGATAGAAAACCATAGCTCAAAAAGACAGACAAGTATTAAGTATTCATTATCAAGACATTATGTAATAATTCTGTATTTTAATAATGTTTAGCTTTAATTTATTCCAAGAAATATAAAATTCAAATTATAATTAAAATATTTTTGTATCCAGTTCATGAGAAATAACCCAATAGAATTTGCAATGATGCATGTAACATATTTCATATAAAGAGCATGTCACTCTTAATTTAAGAGACGTACTTTAATTTTTATTTTCTCAGCAGTGTCGCTGGACTTTGAGTCATTCAGGTACTCTTGACTGTGACCATAACTCTGGTTAATTCATACCAATACTCATGAGGTTATTACACTTATTTTACTTATAAGAACATTTGGCTAAGGTTACCTGACTACTCGTTGGGTCACTCAAAACCAAGAGAAGTCAAACCTGGTTTTATTTGTTCATTTAGCTGAGTCTTGACTGTGAGCACCAGACTATGCTCCTCAATAAGGACATAAAGATTAAAGTTAAATTCTGGCTGGAGGTTACAGTCGAGTTTGGGAGAAAAGTAAATGCCGAAGTCATGTGATTAATGTGATAGGGTGGAAAAAAATTATCTTTTATGTTCTTGTCTGGTGCTCCTGTAATAAAACATTAGTAAGAGAAAAGCATATAAATTTATTTCATGCTAGTATTACATGACATAGGAGCCTACCTAAGTAAATAAAAACTGATAAAACGCAGCTAGAGCCAGACTCTTCTATAATGAGTTGGACGAAGAGGAGTAAACTGTGAAAGATGTCCCAACGCAAAGGGGCTTGGGCTAGTTAGTTAATTGGGTAGAAGGACATGACTGGGAATATAAGAGTTAGTTTAGCAAGGATTTTTTCTTTTCTTCACAGCTTTGTCTTGGCCTCAACTTCCCATCCTCAGTGATAGAATGTTTGCTTCCTTCTGCTGTAGAGAGGACTTCTTTCACATGGGGATATTATCTCCTGCCTTTAGGAAGATCTGAGTGACCTTTTGCATCTGTTGCTTTTCAAGTAACTTTAACTTAAAATAATCTACATGCTAGAGTGGCATATTTTGGGGTGGCATGTTCTGAACTCCTTCATGACAACAGAGAGAACAGGGGACCACAGAGTGGATGAGCCCTGGAGACTCATTTGGGAGACTGGTGACTCACTGATCGTTAAAACTGAGAAATGGGCTTTTCATTTAAAAGAAACAGCTTGCACAAAGGCACAAAGACTAGCAAGAGCACAGCATAGTCAGGAGACAGTGCGGAGAATATGAGTAGGTGTTTTCTGGGCAGACAGTAAGGATGACAGAAAGTGGGAAGGTGCCAAATATTGAAAAGTCATGAATTTCATCTGAAAGTGTTTTGATTCTCTCCTGGAGGTGATGCAGAGACATGGGGGCAATTTCAAGCAAGGAGTTGAAATTATATACAACGAGAGGACAGACTTCAAAGGCAGAGGTGTTGAAGGGGACTTTCCACAAGGATCACACCTTCTATTTGCATAGTCCTGTGTGCTATGAATGACACAGATACAGCATAAGATGCAGTTTCTTTAGAGGAAAAAGATAAAAACAGGATTTTAATATTTGTGATAAAAGTTGCAGAAAAAAACTGTCATCAAATAAGTCCTCTAGAAGTTAGGAATAGAGTGTCATCCATCATCTTGCCATCACCCCCCACACACACACACACATTCTCCTTTCCCTTTTTTCTTTCCTCTGTACTTTATTTCCCATATACCCTCCGCCTCTGAAATCCAAAGGGTGGAGAATATACAATTTCAGTTCAATGGTTGTTAAATTAGGGTTAAATTCAGCTCTAAGTAACAAACATAAAAGAGGTGTATGTTTAAAAAGACTGAAATATTTTCTCTATTAACTGAGCTCAGGGGAAGGCAGCTCAGAGCTTATATGGAAGCTGCACTCTACAGGGTTCTCTGGGTAAAATTTGCTTGGTTTCTCTATCTCCAGGCTATGACACTCATTCTCATGGTCCCAAAAGAATTTTTAGCCAACACAATGAGTATTCAAGTGGCAAGACGAGTGGGAAAGAATAGATAAAACACATGTCAATAGTCTTCTAGGGAAATTTCCTGGGAACTTGAAAAATAATACTCTGCTTCTATGCCATTGGCTAGAACTTAGTGATGAGGCCATATCCAGCCACAGGAGAGGCGAGGAAAAATAGTGTTTATTCTGGGTTAGTGAGGTGCAGGGACATCATGTCTGGCAAGATGTATGGGGTGCTCAGTGATGGAAACCAGATAATGAGTTAGACCACCAGGGGTCTGTACCAGTAGTCTTTGATATTTGAAATCAAACTGAATAACCATTTTAGAAATTTATTTCATGAAACTCTATCATCTTAGATGATATATGTTGTGTAGTGTGTGTGTGTGTGTGTATAACAAGAATATAAACAAAAATATTGTGATATGTAGAAATACTTTTAGAAGACATGAGAAATTCAAAATATCTATTTGTTACTCGGACATATGCAGATAAGTACAGAAACCTTGAATTTGGTACTCCTGTTTTCTCCTATTTTTGTTTTCTAATTTTTTGAGTAGTGTTAGCTAGACTTTAGGAAGGCTAGAATCAGCTGCATGAAAATTGGAAGTAATTTTATATTAGCTACTGCAGCCAAATAGATCAATATTGTGATTATCATCTTATATTCTCATGTATCTTCAGGGCATTGTCCTTCCTACTATGTGTATAAATTCAGGAATACATAAAATATTAAAATAAAACTCCATGTAAATATGTTTGCATTAATCTAACAATAATGGAATTTGTCTTGAGACAGAAAAAATAGTGACAAATGAATGATAGTCTCTGTTTTATTTCCTTTTATTTATTTATTCTTAGTCAACATAGTAGCAATGTCCATATATCTATTTTGATCTATAAATAATAAGATATAGTTTATAATGGCAGATAGTATATGACTTTGCAAAGTTTACTAATGCATATTTGGCTCAATATTTGAATAGCTTCCTTAACTGCCTCTGTGTAAAAAGGAACTTAGTGAAAAAGCAGGATTTTATAGATGAAATATAATTTTCTTATCCAAAGTTTGTGTCTTTGATTGTGACAGTCTTTGAAGTGAAAAGCAAAGTAACCAAATCAAAGCATGCTTTAAAAAAGTTCTATAAAACATTTTTTTAGATTAAATATTCTAACTTGGAATTTGGTATCTTAACTCTACTCTTGCAGCCCATACTCTGAATTAATTTGTCTATTTCTCATTTATCTTTCATTCAACAAACCTTTACATATTGGTCACATTATGAGAAGTACTTCACAGGAGATGGAAAAACCCAGTATAGTATGAGAACTAAAAAGAAACAAACGAACAAACAAAAGATCAAAACCGAAAAAACCTGACACAAAGGGAAAATTAAATAACACCTATATAAATAATTAGAATGCTGGTCTTCAATAGTAAAATAGGATTAGATAATGCTATGGTAGAGGATCAAACAGTTCCATTGAACTATGGTATCCAGACTTGCAAGTGAAGGGTGTGGGATTTTACCCTACTATTAAGCTAACTAGTTAGGCCGCTATAGTTTTGGAGATGCTGACAGAACATATGCGACTCAGAAACAAAGAAAAAAGACCTTATTACCCATATCACAGCAGGTGGCCTGAGTTCTTGCTCCTTACATCTCATGGGGTAACTTGAAGCAGCCCAGGTGTATACCATACCCACAATATGGGTCCTGGCTAAGGAACCCTAAGCTTTGGAATCCTCAGTGTTATGTTGGGTCTGCTAGGAGACCTCTTCAATCTGTGTCCTAAAGGAAGATATTATAATCCAGTCAGAAAACATATATGCTTTCTGCCCCAAAGGGAGGTTCTAACTTTCTTCCAAGGCTGTTTGCTATACATGTGTCCACAGAAAAATAGCATGTCAACAAAGCTATCAATGACAGTCATTCAGAAGATGTGTAAAAACACAAGAGACCCAAAGAAAATTGTTCTCCAAAACAGAGAGGTCTTTGTGGAGAGATATTCGTTAGTCTAGGCCTCAGATGATAGGTATTACTAAATGAAATTTGGAGAGTTAAGGCTCTTAAGGCTAAGAAAGAGGAATGAGCCATGTGAGGGAGTAATGCCTATATGTACACACACAGTGTTTTCATAATTGCCTACATGAAACTTAATATCTATAACACTTACACTATTAATATTTTTTAAAGACTTAGAGAGCTAGAGAGAGCACAAGCAGGGGCAAGGGCAGAGGGAGAAGCAGACTCCCCACTGAGCAGGGAGCATGACACAGGGCTGGACCCCAGGACCCTGGGGATCATGACCCGAGCCAAAGTTAGATGCTTAAGTAACTGAGCCACCCAGGTGCCCCACGATATTAATATTTCTAACAGAAAAGCATTATCTGCAAAAGTTAATGCTTTCTGATTTGTTATTTATATATTATATTTTAAAGAGAGCCATACTTTGAGATATATGTATGTATAGATATATAGATAGATGTATGTATATATATATACACATAAATATATATGAGCCATACTTTCAGATATATATATATATATATATATATATATATATATATATCCTTTAAGCAAATACAATTTATCATATCAAACTTTGGAGCTATGAGAATGTTCTGAAATGGTCAGATTGAGTTTAAAAATATTGATTTGGGGATCAACCTAATGACAAAACTTGAAACAAACCTAGGCGAAGCCCTCCACGATCTATGTGGTTTATAAGTATTGGCACTTTCCCCGTAAGCAAGAGTTCCAGTTGACACAGATTGCGAAGAGTAAAATTGCTAAACAGATAAATTACCATTTGAAAGAGAAAACAACAACTATTTTCTCCATAGAGAAAATAGTAAAAATAGTGAAGGACAAGAAGGTGAAACAAAACTCAGCAGTCAATATCATTAGAAATTGAACAAGAACTAGACATAGAACAAGGGAATGATACCAGTATTCTTGATCATTGAATCCAAAAATGATGGAAACCGTAGCTCCACCATCAGACACATACCTGAGAATACATCTTGCCGGCAATGCGGAGTTATGCTTGCAATCCCCAACCCCACAGATAGTTTCAAGATTTTAGAACATCCTGAGGGTAATACAAACACACACACGTAGATATAAAAATAGATAAGTATTAAACAATTATTTATTAAACTTAAAAAATGACTCTTTTTCAGTATTTGTAGCTTTCGTCTTTATAAGTACTGCAGAATTCAAACATAAAATGAATTTCCTTATATTTAAATCTGCCTGACAGTATGACGGCTTTAAATAATTCATCATGGAAAAGTTAAATTGCATTATTTTCAAGATGACACAAAGAACAGCTTTCTCATCTGATGAATATACAACTTTGACAGTTGGGAAACCCCGCTTATATGAATTGAGCATCATGTTGCCTTTGACTTTTACTTACTTCTCCACACAAGACGTCTTTATATATCTCACATTGAAAGTAATTCCAAAAAATATGGACTTTCCATTATACTTTATCTTCTTTGACATTTTCTGTTTAAGCTAGGCTTGCTCTATGCAAAGTCAGATAAATCCTACCAAGTAACATATAATGCTAGTTTAGAACTTGGTGGCAATTTTAATTCTAGGTTTTTTGAATATGTGAAATATCACATGTCACCCGTCACATATGGAGACTGGAATGGTAAATTCATGAAATAAAGTCGACAGAGTATTTTTTTTTAGAAAGACATTTTCAAAATAAGAAAAAGGACAAAGAAAACTTTCTTTTTAAAAAATGAAACAAACGGCATTCTCTAGACCTCTTTAGACTTCCAAGTTTATAAGTTAAGAACCAATTGGTAATAAAAACCCAGTGAAAGGCGCATGTTACAAGCAGTAACATTTGGGATAAATGTGAGAATCCATTTCGCTAAGAATATTGTTTCCTTGGAGTTCTCTGAAGGAATGCCTGCATTGAAGATCTATAAATGCCTATTTAATCTTGGGTCATGTGAGTAACTTAGTGTAAGTAAGGAAAATAATTTATAAATGATAGTTATTAAATCATAAATTCAAATAATCAGATTGCTCTACATGCTCAAAGGTAATTCAATGGGAATCTTTACTCATAAATTAAAAATGTGAAGCTCAGAGAAAAAAAATGCTTACAAAAATGTGATAGCATTCTACAAGATGAACATTTGAGGCCATGTCTCTTGACTCATAGTACACTGTTACTAACTCTACTGTGGAAGAGGGAGCAGTTACAAAAGCAAGGGCCCAGTATCTGGAAGCAATGTTGTTTCACTTAAGAGAGCAGAGAGGAGAGGTCTACATTATATATTATTGCATGCAATGTATTATTTGGAAATTACTTCTTTTTTGGAATGACAGTAATGCTTTTCATCAGAGACAATTCTTGCTTTCAAATAACAGATGTCAACTTTGACTATGGAAAGCAGCAAATAAATTTATTAGAAAAATATTATGCAGCCATCAAAATTGATGAGGCTAAAGAATCAGGTTTGGGAAGTGGGAAACAAAAGTTAGGTAGTAAGAAACAATGTCATGTACTCACCACTGAAACTGTGTAGCTAGAATGCTTCTTAATTCATGCATCTGCCACTGGACTCCCCACAAGGCTGCTGGATTCACATCCACTACATCCTGGACCTTGAGGACCTGACCACCACTGTGAAAAATTTCTCAATTTGTCTCTCCATTCATCCATCATTTGTTTCCGGGTGCTGGAACATATAATTAACATGCATATGTCATTGGTATAAATTCTAACTAAAAGGTTGTAAGAGGAAAGTGTCAGATCCTTAAGTGTTCAGAGGTGAAAGGGCTCTGTTTATCAGAGTTACTATATTGGATTGTTCCACGAAAGTCAGAAAGGTGTTTGAGTGCTACTTAATCAGAAAATGGCAGATTTCTGCAACATATTTCTACTGTGTCAGTCTCAATATTTTTATTATAATTTGTGTTTTAATTTTTTCTAACCTATGCAGGGATGGATCTTTTGAAATAGAGCAGCTTTTTATATTTGGAGTTCTGTCTTCTCAAAGTAAATGAAATTACTTATAAAAGTACAGTAGTAATATTTACATTTGTTCTTTCATTCCCCAGAGTCTTATCACTTTATAATTACCATAGTAGAGATTCTAAAGACACATTTGTAGATTAAAATGCATTTATATATTTTTGAAATGCCAGACAAGATCAATATTATAAAGAATACACTCATTCTGCATATCTGTAATGCATTACAAAAACCACTTTCTTCACCTTCACTCATGAATTATGCTTTGTTAAACAACTCCGTATAAAGGGCAAAGATGTTAATTTCATTTAAAAATCACACCAAATGGTGCGAAAGTATTAAGATAGCACCTTCTATATATTCATCAACTTGACTTCTAAGAAGAACGAGTAAAGTTTCTTTTTTGAAATCTGTGACTTGAAAATTATCTGTTGGTACATAAAAAATATATATAAAATTATCCAAATAATGAATTAGACTGGAAAGAATATTAAAATCAAGTATTCAAGCCACAAATTTTGGTAAAAGAGGAAATTGAGACTCAAAGAAATTAGATTCATATGTTTGTACACTAAGTACATTGTTAGGGGGAATAAAAAGGAGAGAAAACCTGGTTTATTCTGACTTTCTTTCCAGGGCTCTCATCATGTTACAGCAACAGTGGTATTTTTAAAAAATATGTTAGATTGACTTCTTTCATTTAGTCATATGCATTTAAGTTACCTCCATGTCTTTTCATGATTTGATAGCTCATTTCCTTGTAATGCTGAAGAATATTCCATTGTCTGGTTGGACCACAGTTTATTTATGAATTCACCTACTGAAGGACATCTTGGTCGCTTCCAAGTTTTGGCAATTAGGAACAAAGTTGCTATAAGTATTTGCAGGCAGGTTTTTGTGTAGACATAAGTTTTCAACTCTTTTGGGTAAATAGCAAGAAGTACAATTGTTGGTTGTGTGGTAAGAGTGTGTTCACCAAATTGACTTCCAAAGTATTGCTATTTTGCATTCCCACCACTCATGAATGAGAATTCCTGCTGCTCTTCATCCTCATAAATATTGGTATTGTCAGCGTTCCAGATTTTTACCATTCTAATAGGTATGTAGTGGTATCTTATCATTGTTTGAATTTGCATTTGCCTGATGGCATATGATATAGACTATCTTTTCTTACTTTATTTGTTATCTGTGTATCTTCTATGATGAGATGTCTCTTAAGGTTTTTGGCCCATCAAAAAAAAGTAAAAACAAATTTAAAAAAATAAAAAATAGAGGTTTTGAGTCATTTTTAATTTTAATCAGTGAAATATTTATCTTTGCTTCCATAAAATATTGCAAACTTCAAGTTATATTTACCAGATAATTAAAATTAAATCTTAGTTCTAATCCAGTACAATTCTTGAACAAATGGTAAGAAAGCATAACTATTAACCGTAATTTATGGGGAGACGTACTGATAGAGAAAAGCACCATAATCTAATTCTCATGTGAGATTTTTTTCATTCCCTACTTGTTATAAATATTTTTCTCAATTGTGTGAAAGAATTATCCTAAGGCTACTTATTTATATTCAGTTTGTTAAATCTTTATATAGTCATGTCAATCTTCTATGATGAGATGTCTCTTAAGGTTTTTGGCCCATCAAAAAAAAGTAAAAACAAATTTAAAAAAATAAAAAATAGAGGTTTTGAGTCATTTTTAATTTTAATCAGTGAAATATTTATCTTTGCTTCCATAAAATATTGCAAACTTCAAGTTATATTTACCAGATAATTAAAATTAAATCTTAGTTCTAATCCAGTACAATTCTTGAACAAATGGTAAGAAGGCATAACTATTAACCGTAATTTATGGGGAGACGTACTGATAGAGAAAAGCACCATAATCTAATTCTCATGTGAGATTTTTTTCATTCCCTACTTGTTATAAATATTTTTCTCAATTGTGTGAAAGAATTATCCTAAGGCTACTTATTTATATTCAGTTTGTTAAATCTTTATATAGTCATGTCATCCGCCTTGTAATTCATTCAGATCTACATTTCAGTTTGCGTTGGTGTACAGGGGTGAATTTTATCAAATGAGAAGGTGATTCATCTAATATTTTCACTAGCTAGAGCAGCCATAATCTTGAATCCAATTTTTTTTTTCTAAACACATATTAAAACACACTCGTAGGGGTGCCTGGGTGGCTCAGTTGGTTAGGCGTCTACCTTCTGCGCAGGTCATGATCCTAGGATCTGGGATCAAGCCCCTCATCAGGCTCCCTGCTCAGTGGAGAGCCTGCTTCTCCCTCCCTCTCTGCCTGCCACTCCCCCGTTTTGTGCTCTCTCTTTCTCTCTGTCAAATAGATAAATAAAATCTTTAAAAAAGTGAATAAATCACACATATAGAAATACAGCAAAATTTGCTACACAGTTTCATGTTTTTTATAAGCTAATAATTTCAGGGTCAACTTTTTTTCTCTTCTCCTGTCTCTTCCCTTCCAGAAATGTTTCTTAAGTTTTGCTATATTGTCCAATTGTACTAAAATCTAAGTCCAAGTCTTCAATATTTCTTATTTAAAAATCAAAGCATCTCCTCCTGCTCTTTTTGCCACCATTCTTTTGTTCCTTTTACCTTTCTTTACATAGCTGCTAGAATTATGTGTAATGTTATCCCCTAGCTTGAAATCTGTTTTACCGATATGTGAAGACCACACCCTAGAGGATTATCTGCAGGATTTTCAAAATCCAATCAAGCTATAATTCAGCCAGTTGATGCTCTCTCACTCATATTCAGCTGTGTCAGTCTGATCCCCATGTATGGAGTTATTTTAAATTGCATACTTTTTTTTTTCAGCCATCTTTTTTTCTGCTGTGCATTATTTTCCTCTATTGTACTTACTAAGAAATTCAAGTACCTACTTGATTGATCTATGACAGTTTTTCAATCCTAAAGTATTTTGAGTGTTTTGTTGAAGTACAGTGAGTCACATGTAGCATGTAATCCAAGTATAGAATGTGTTGTAAATTTGTATCACATTTAACAAAAAACAAACCCAAAAGCAAAGAAAATTTACACCTACTATAGAGTGCCTAATAGATCACATATTGTAAGAGATCATATTATACATGTGAAAATACTCATGGTTAAGTTTCTGAGCATTTCCACACTCCCTAGGGCTGCATTCTGTTGTTTCAAAGGATTTTATATACATACTCATGTATAAATATACAAATATGCATATACACATATATATGCACAAATATTCAAATATATAAATTCTTTTAGAATACAAATATATGTATATATTATAAATTTGTTTTTAAATAATGAGAACAGTACAGATAAGGAGATCCTTATAAAAATGTATGCAATGTGCAGGCTTATGCATGACTATGTATATGCATGTTTACATGCATTTCCAAGAGAATT
Organism: Ailuropoda melanoleuca; assembly: GCF_002007445.2. Classification (NCBI taxonomy): domain Eukaryota; kingdom Metazoa; phylum Chordata; class Mammalia; order Carnivora; family Ursidae; genus Ailuropoda; species Ailuropoda melanoleuca. Next base: position 131,839,571 of record NC_048220.1, read on the forward strand.
TGTATATATTCTTTACTTATCAGCATCATACTACAAAACAGTATAATTTGCGTTCAGAGCAAATACTTAAATTTACCATGTTTTGTAATATATATCATTTTTTCTCTTTCCATTAGGTAGAAAATGGTTGTCCGTGTTCATTTACTGTGAAGATTTGGAATCAGACAACTACAGCTTTGATTCTCCAAGTGTTTCAGGATGTAAATGTAGTCTGACCTTTCCCTGATGGGCAGTTAAATCATGGACACGCTAAACAATTTACTTTGGACTGTCCTTTCAAAAGATGCCCTGGTGTCTCTCTTGAATGCACACTAAGCATTTATAACTGACAAGGAAAAGAAAGGAGACTGTGAACTGGAAAGCTATCTTACAATGAAAATTACGAGCACATCTTCCATCTGTCCAGTCCTAGTGTGTCTCTGTTTTGTGCAGAGGTGTTATGGAACTGCTCACCACAGCTCCATCAAGGTGACCAGAAACCAGACCAAACATATTGAAGGTGAAACCGAAGTCCACCATCGTCCCAAAAGGGGATGGGTTTGGAATCAGTTCTTCGTTTTAGAAGAACATATGGGACCAGATCCTCAGTATGTTGGAAAAGTAAGTTTTTGTTACTTTTTTTCCTATTCTAAGAAATTATGGGGTAAGAAGAGAGAGGGGTTGGTTGGTTTTGAAAAAAAACATGGAAAGTAGAATGAAATATGCTATAGAATACTATTACTTATACTAAATGGTTTAAAATAATGACCGTAAAAAAAATGAACTTTACCAGTCATGTCATCTCTCCCTAAACATTAGTCCATCCATGCTGGACTGAATGTTCTTCACCAGTGTATTACTGTTTACATTCTTTTGTATAGAATGGAAATATTTAATTGAACACACAATTGAGTAATTTTGTCTTTATTACCATGAAGGTATATTGGAATTCACAAAGTTGTTTATTGGTGCATTGATATTTACATGTTTTAATCTACTGCTAAGGCACATGAAGCAAAAAGAGCGCACCTTTTCGTGACATCTGATTTATTTTTATTAATAGTTACAGAAATTGTATTTGAATTTAAGTCATCTTTCAAAAGCACATGGATATTTTTCTTCAATTCCCCAAATTAATTTCCCTAAAAATGCTGGTGTATTTTAAATACACATTCAATATATACAAGATGTACAGATTTTGTTAACATTCCAAAAGAAGGAAGTTGATAAGATAATCAGTAACTTCAGACCAACTTCCCTTTCTCTCGAAAATACAAGACAATTTAATGGCTTATCAAACCCATTAGGAAATTGTGTGCTCATTAATAGGGGACAGCTTAACCATGTGTCATGTAGGCTCCAGGGTAGAGACTAGAGTGGGAGATGGAGAGACCTTCTGATGAATTACGGATCATTGGAAGCAGCCATTTAGGTTTGTTCGGTACCTCTGGGAGAAACAGTAAGCACAGAAATAGAATCTCTATGACTGCAGGCTCAGTGATTTCCATCTCCCTGCTTGACTATTTATTTGCACTTTAGCACTGCTAGTACTAAAGAAAAAAAAAAAAAGTACTCCATCCACGCCATGGTGCTTCCCTCATGTGTAGGCAGTGCAGGATCACAAGCCATCTGCTTACCCCTCATCCAACCGGGAGGCACTGGGTTGCAGCTGTATTTTCCAGAGCCAGCAGGAGCTGCAGAGTCAGAATGTGGTAATAAAAAAGATCTGAAACAATTCTATCGTTTTCTTATATACGTATTAAAATGAGACGAAGCAACTCATCTTCATCATTTCCTTTTTTTTTCCCCACAAAGTATTCCATAAAGTAAATGGAAACAAAAGTGGTGAAATAAAAATATACTGAATTACTTGAAAGTTATTTTGCTTATGAACTTCAAAATACTTTTCTATAGTAATTTATTATTNTCCCTCTCCCCCTGCTTGTGTTCCCTCTCTCGCTGGCTGTCTCTATCTCTGTCTTATAAATAAATAAAAAATAAAATAAAAAATCTTTAAAAAAAAAAATAAAAAAAAATAAAATGAGACGAAGCAACTCATCTTCATCATTTCCTTTTTTTTTCCCCACAAAGTATTCCATAAAGTAAATGGAAACAAAAGTGGTGAAATAAATAAACATATACTGAATTACTTGAAAGTTATTTTGCTTATGAACTTCAAAATACTTTTCTATAGTAATTTATTATTCTTGAAAAGAAGAAAAATAAGAAACAAAAAATTTCCCCCCTTTCAGTGTATAACAAAAGGAAAACATATTTTATTTTTATAAATATTCTGTTACGTATATTTCTTGTCATTTCAATCTAACTGAAAAAAAATTTTGCTGGAAAGGAGCAGATCAGACAACTTCCATTTCCTCTTGCATCATCTTGTTAGGTAAAAGAAGCTGTAATAGGTAAATTAATTTCAAACATTCTTTCGGGGCTTGAGTGCCAACGAACATATGGTTGAGAGCTTGTTGCTCACTAGGCAGGGGTGGAGGTCTATGAAGTTGTTCATGTCCTTTTTCCCTTTATTTTAATTTGTTCAAGGAGTGAATTTATATTTCACACTTACAAATACATTCATAAGGAACCAGCTATGTATTTTCGTAGCGCTTATAGATAAAAAATAGAATCATTACAATTACTATGAGCACGAAAAAGAACTCCTCCAAAGAACTGAAAATTATCAACTTAGACCTTTTCTGCCACAGAAATGACAGCAGTTTTGTCAGTAGAAATAATTAGTAGTCATGCAATGCAGTTTTTGTATTAAAATAGTGCTTTATAGATATATTATGTAAATTTATTTTAAATTATCCTTGAGCTCTTGATTATAATTCTGCATATCTGCAGTTACATTTCACACTATAAAACAACTTTAATTGAGCTTTTGATTAGGGCTCAAGCCCCTAAATAGTTTTGATACATACCAATTTCTCATATATTTCTTATAATTTTTTAGTGTTTTCTGAGTCAATGATTGGATTGTTATGAAGGCATTTATTTTGTTGAGAGTAGTCAATATATTGTTCACTACTAAGATGTTTGTATGTGGCTAAGACCATGATCCTAGAGCTATTTCTAATGGTGAATAGTACAACTATACATATACATGCATAATATATATACACATTATACATATATATAATTTTACATGCATATATGCAGGTATATATATAAAACTGATAAACCATTTTTCTACCTGATGGTAATGGCCATGAAAGATCAAATAACAAAACTGGCATGGATATATTTCATGTATTTGATCTCATGGAATTATTAAAGACCTTTTTATATATCTCATGGACTTAAGGAACTTTTTAAAATAATTGAAGGGTTAAGGTAGGAAAAATATAATAGCACACTGGTTAGAAAGTAAGTCCTTTCTTCCTAGAACAAATTAGATAGTAATGTCATTATAATATTAAAAGCGTTTTTTCTTTTCCAAAAATCATATAAAAAAACTTGATTTTTACACGACCAGTGCTGAATTAATCCCCATTATAGCTGAGGATATAATTTTATATAAGCCATCACACAGATTCTAAAATTTATGCCATCCACAAACACCTGTCATTGGAGTAGACTCATTGTCTTCATGAGATACCAATGATTAGTAAGTAAAGAGCTAGGGTTGAGTTATAGCTTCTCTGCTTACTATCTGTATTATAGCTGGCAAGTCTCTTTAATTCCCTGTATTTCTGTTACCTTAAAGGTAAAACTGAGAAACACTGTTGAATATGCCTGATACTAATTCAACTATAAAGTTTAGTTTATGGTTTAGATCATGGGTCAGTTAAACTATGGTCTGTATGCCAAATTCAGCCTGTGCACATTTGGGTATTGCCTACATACTAAACAAGTTTTGGGTTGTTTTCATTTTTAAATTCTTGAATTGTTTAAAAATAATTTTTGTGACATATGGAAATTATATGAAATTCAAATTTCAGTTTCCATGACTAATGTGTTTTTTTAAAATACAGCCACACTTATGCATATATGTATTGTATGGCTATTTTCAAGCTACAGTGTTAGAATAAAGAGGTGGCAAGAGAATGTAAGTCACCCAAAGTTGTAACATATTTATTAATGGCACTTGCAGGAAATGTTTGTGAGCTCCTAGTTAAGATGTCTGCCTCACCTAGTGTACTGTGAATGCTTTAGAAGCAAGTTCTGGACTATCACCGTAACACATACAGTATCTATCTCAGTGCCTATTGTTGATCAAATGGTAATTCACGGAAAGTGCTCCATGGGCTATAAAGTTTTATAGCCATGTTAATGCTTGTGATAATTATTTGGAATTATTAAAACAAAAATCTCACTAATAATTGCTTTTATAAGGGAGAAAATTTTGAAATTTTCAAATGGTGAGATTTTTGACTTCACCATTTTTACTGGGGTACCACTCCCCCCTAAATATTTTAATGAATGTTTATTAACTCTGGTGTTTTAATTTTTATTGTTGTTCTTTTGCTGCTATTTCATAAAATTATATAATGAGTGTTCTTCTATAGACATTTAATGAACATATAGGTATGTCTGTAGGAGAAATTTCCAAAAGTGAGATTCTGATTCAGATCAATAAATCTTTACTTTTGATAGATATTACTAGATTCCCCTCCATAGGTACTGTAGTATTTTGTACTTCATTCCCTAATGTAGAAAAGTGACTGTTTCTCTACAGCATTGCCAATAATAGGATTGTAAAACTTGGAATTTTGCAAATATAATAAGTGAAAAATAGCATTTTTGTGTACTTTTAATTTACATTTCTCTTTTTATGAGTGAAATTGGCCATCATTTCATATTTGAGGGATACAGATATTTTTTTAACTAACTGTTCATGTCTCTTGATATTATATTCTTTTATTAGACTCTTTAACTTATCAATACTAATAGTTCTTTATATAATAGGTGCAATAATTCCTTGCCAATGATATAAGTTATCAATAGTTTTTTCACAGTTGCCATTTGTCTTTAAACGTTGTTTATAATTTCTGCTTTATAAAAATGTATTATTTTAACATCGTAATTCCTGGTATTTTGTTGTTGTTGTTGTTCTTTGGTTTTTCCCTCAATATTTTCTTTGTTGATGTAAAATTAACATACAGTGTTATACTAATTTTAGTTTTACAGTATAACGATTCAATGGTTCTATGCATTACTCAGTGCTCATCATGACAAGAGTACTCTTAATACCCTTTATTTTATGGGGCATGTTGGTGCCTCTGATGGTTAAGCATCTGCCTTTGGCTCAGGTCATGATCCTGGGGTTCTGAGATCAAGTCCCATGTAGGGCTTCCTGGTTGTTGGGGAACGTGCTTCTCCTTTCCCCCTGCGTCTCCCCCTGCTTGCTCTCTCGCTCTTTCTCTCAAGTAAATAAGTAAAATATTAAAAAAAAAAACAGCCTTTATTTTACACATCCCGTCATCCACCTCTCCTCTGTCAACTACCAGTTTGTTCTCTGTATTTGTCACTTCTTCATTTGTTTGTTGATCTCTTTTTTCTTTGTTCATTTTTTTAAAAATTCCATATATGAGAGAAATCATATGGTATTTGTCTTTCTCTGTTTTACTTATTTCACTTGCATTATACCATCTAGGTCCACCCATGTTGTTGCACATGGCAAGATCTCATTTTTTTTATGACTGAGTAATATTCCTTCATACATAGACCACATCTTCCTTACCCATTTATTCATCAACCACTTGGATTGCTTCCATATCCTTGCTATTGTAAATAATGCTGAATAAACAGAGGAGTGCATATATCTCTTTGAATTAGTGTTTTTGCTTTCTTTGGGTAAATACCTACTAGTGTGTTTACTGGGTCATATGGTCATTCTTTTTAAAATTTTTTTGGGAATCTCCATACTCTTTTCTACAGTGGCTGCGCCAGTTTACATACCCACCAATAGTGCAGGAGGGTTCCTTTTTCTCCAAATCCTTACCAACACTTGCTATTCTTTTCTTTTTGATTCTAGCCATTCTGACAGACGTAAGGCAATATTTCATTTCACCTGTCAGAATGGCTAGAATCAGAGAGACAAGAAAGTCTTAGCATTCTTTGACTAAACCACGTATTTTTTAAAGATTTTATTGATTTATTTATTTGAGAGAGAGAGAGTGAGAGAGAGAACGTGAGTGGGGAATAGAGGCAGAGGGAGAAGGAGAAGCAGACTCCCCATTGAGCAAGGAGCCCGATGTGGGGCTCAATCCCAGAAACCCTCCTCCTGATCTGAGCCAAAGGCAGACACTCAACCAACTGAGCCACCCAGATGCCCCGTGACTAAACCATATTTGCATTTGACTTGGAGTCTTCTGAAATTTGAGGTTATTGGTGTTCAGAATTAGTGACAGTAGATAAAAATACATTCTTCAGGCCTTAACATATATAGTTTATCATGTATATTAGAAAATACTACTTATTAAATTTAAAAAATGGTGTGAAAGTGGAAATGCTTATGTTAGAGGCCAGAAATTATAACTTAGAATTCATTTGAATTTCTGGTTTTTAGCTGCTTGCTCTTGGCTGTTTTATGTCTGTGTCATGTTTCCTAATAGATTGTATCCTAGATGTGTAGATTGTATCCTAGATGTGTAGATTGTAATTGCAAAGTGTATTGACTCTAACTAGTTTATATTAGAAATATTTAAACATATGTAATTGGTAGAATTTACCTAAAAATATACATTGCAAATAATGTCTGTTAATGCACAACTGCTTGCAATAGGTTTCATATATTTCCAGTGGTAACTGCTTGTGATTAGCTATATGCTTTGCTACATAAATATGTATTATTTTCATTTGAATAACATTATAGAAGGTTACTTCTTTAGCTAGCCAGGCATTCTTATATAAAAAATAAAGGAAACTCTGGTTTTCCGGAATATCTGTAAGTGGATATTTTTGCATTGCATTATTTGATAATTAAGGAGAATGGAACAAAAATCATAAATAAGAGATAAGAGACTAAAAAGTGTGTTTCTACTTAGCAATGCATTTTAGGCTAAGATATTTAATTTATTCACAATTTTATATTTAGGTGTAGGGCTCTATTGATATTAAAGGTACATTTTATAATAAAGGTTAATGAAAACACAGAATTTTTCAGAATAAACAAATGAATTATATTCTCCATCTTCCCTTTCCTACATTTATGGTGTATCTGCTCTATTTATAACTATTAGAAGTTTTTCTAGATATAAACTGTAATATGTAGAAATTATTGCTTACATCTGTTAAGAGTTTAGTTACTAAAATTCTACCACTCTCTCCCCTCCCTATCTGCATCCTACCCTGAATAGATGAGTATAGATTATACACAATTATTCTCAAACTGCTTTAATAAGAACAACAAACACGTAGAAGATAAGCAAGGAATTTAGTAAAATGAGCTATGAAATCGCATTGCCAAATTTTTCAAGTAATAGAAAGCAACAATGCTCAAAACAGTTAAGTGACCACTTGTTCATGGGATTAGTAATGGCAGTGCCAAAGAAGGAATTGTAAGGTATCTGATTCTTTAATGAGAATCAGTTTCTAATAAACAGTGCATGAAATTCTTCTCTCATCATCACTATTACTGCCATTATTCTGTATTTTTTCGTTCTTTAAAAGAGAACCTTCAAATCTCTTTTAATATGAAATGCTGTAGTTTCAAATTAAATAAATGATTTTGAGGTTAAAAAGAGAATAAATCATGTAGAAAGGATAGGGAAGGTTCAAGCTTTTCAGAAAAGAATGTATGATATCTTTAATGTCATTATGAGTTCTGAATTAAGAATTAAGTGTGCAGCAGGGAAAGGTCCCAATTGTCATCTAATATTGTCAAGATGATAATTGTATGAACATTTTTATCATAACTTCCTTGAATGGAAAACTTCATGTATCAAAACATGACATTTGAATTTTATACAGATGACAATGTGATGACATGATGTCATGTGAAATTAAATATGACACACAGTTCTATATGGATATGGAACTTTTCAAATAATTATCATGGAAATTTAACTAGTTAGATCAAGTTCTACAAGAAATTGGATGCATGAAAGAGGATTTTGATTTGGTGTATATTTCATTTAATTTGTAGAGATTTAGAATCTTTTTTTTAAGAAGTAAGATTTCATTAAGGTTAATTACATTTTTAGAGAATATGTAATATTTTATTTAAACATAACTTAAAAATGTTTAAGTTAATTAATGCATTTCTTAATGTTACACTGACAATTTTTTAAAGGTCAAAATACATATGCCATGGCCATGACATTTATATTTATTCACATTGTGAACTTTATATTGCTATATAAACATATCCATCTGTGTGTGTGTGTGTGTGTGTGTGTGTGTGTGTGTGTGTATCAGTGGTGCTAAACCAGAGGTGACTTTCATCCCTGAGAGCTTTGGCAATGCCTAGAAACAATTTTCTCCAGGGCTAAATTGTCTATTAGTTATAGTTGGCATCATCAATAGGGTTCATGATACTTAAAGGGCCCAGAAAATGTTCTAATGCATTTTCAAATCAGAAGAAAATATGAAAATAAATATCATTCAGGCTGTATTATATTAGTCTTTATATCAATATAATTATAAACAGATTTTATCATTTTAATTGAAAATGGGGCCCAAAAGGAAAAATGGTCAACCATCCATGGAAGTTATTAATATGAATCTGATTTGGGGTTCAATGTACTTCTGAAATATAACTGTCTCATTTCTTTCTCATATACTTGATTTTTAATTTTAATTCCACTGTAGTTAACAGTGTGTATTAGTTTCAAGGGTACAATATAGTGATTCAACAATTCTATAGATTACTCAGTGCTCATCATGACAAGTGTACTTTTTAATCCCCATCACCTATTTCACCCAACCCACCACCCACCTCCTCCACCAAGAAGAGGTCACTTAACTATTTTGAGCATCATTGCTTTCTATTACGTGAAAGATTTGGCAAGGTGATTTCTTAGTTCCTTTATTTTACTAAAATTCCTTATCTTCTATGTGTTTGTTGCTTTTAATAAAGCAACCATCCGTTTGTTCTCTATAGTTAAGAGTCTGTTTCTTGGTTTGTCTCTAGCTTGCTCTCTCTTTATTTTCCTTGGCTTCTTTGTTTTGTTTCTTCAATTCCACATATGAATGAAATCATATGGTATTTGTCTTTCTCTGACTGATTTACTTCACTTAGCATAATACTCTCTAGGTCCATCCATGTCTTTGCAAATGGCAAGATTTCATTCTTTTTTATGGCTGAGTAATATTCCGTCATGTGTGCACATATACATATATAGATAGATAGAAACATAGATATAGATAGATAAAGATATAGATATAGACCACTTATTCTTTATCCATTCATCAGTCAGTGGACACTTGGGCTCCTTCCTTTATTTGGCTATTGTAAATAACACTGCTATAAATATCAGGGTGCATGTATCCCTTTGAAATAGTGTTTTTGCATTCTTTGGGTAAATACTCAGTAGTGCAATTACCACATAATAGGGTAGTTCTCTTTTTGACATTTGAGGCACCTTCATATTGTTTTCCACAGTGGCTATACCAGTTTGCTTTGGCAACAACAGTATGAAAGAGTTCCTTTTTCTCCACATCCTTGTGAACACTTGTTTCTTGTGTTTTTGATTTTAGCCATTCTGACATGCATAAGGTGATATCTTATAGTGTCGATTTCTATTTCCCTGATGATGAGTATGTTGAGCATATTTTCTTTCTTTTTTTTATTATGATATGTTAGTCACCATACAGTATATCATTAGTTTTTGATGTAGTGTTCCATGATTCATTGTTTGTGTATAATACCCAGTGCTCCATGCAACATGTGCCCTCCTTAATACCCACCACTGGGCTGACCCATCCCTCCACCCCCTTCCCTCTAAAACCCTGAGTTTGTTTCCCAGAGTCCATAGTCTCTTGTGGTTCATTTTCCCCTCTGTTTACCCCCCTGCCTTTATTTTTCCCTTCCTTCTCCTACCAATCTCCCTGCTATTCCTTATGTTCCACAAACAAGTGAAACCATATGATAATTGTCTTTCTCTGATTGACTTATTTCACTTAGTATAATCTCCTCCGTCCCATCCATGTTGATGCAAAGGTTGGGTAATCACGAGCATCTTTTCATGTGCCTGTTGGCCATCTGTGTTTTCTTCTTTGGAGAAATGTCTGTTCTAGTCTCCTGCCCATTTTTAATTGAATTATTTGTTATTAGGTTGTTGAGTTGTATAAGTTCTTTATATGTTTTGGTTACCAACCCTTTATTGTATATGTCATTTGCAAATATCTTCTCCCATTCAGTAGATTGCTTTTTATTTTGTTGATTGTTTCCTTGGGTGTGCAGAAGCTTTGTATTTTGATGTAGTCCAAATAGTTTTTTTTTTCGTTTTTTGNTTTTTTTTTTTTTTTTTGCTTTTACTTCCCTTGCCTGAGAAGACATATCTAGAAAAATTTTGCTATCAGGGTGCCTGGGTGGCTCAGTCAAAGTAGTTTATTTTTTCTTTTACTTCCCTTGCCTGAGAAGACACATCCAGAAAAATTTTGCTATCAGGGTGCCTGGGTGGCTCAGTCAGTTAAACATCTCACTCTTGATTTGGGCTCAGGTTATGATCATAGAGTCATGAGATGGAGCCCGACATCAGGCTTTGTGTGGACCTGAAGCCTGCTTAAGATTCTCTCTCTCCCTCTCCCCCCCACCTTCTGCTCACTCTCTCTCTCTCTGAAAGAAAGAAAAAAAGNTGAGATGGAGCCCGACATCAGGCTTTGTGTGGACCTGAAGCCTGCTTAAGATTCTCTCTCTCCCTCTCCCCCGCACCTTCTGCTCACTCTCTCTCTCTGAAAGAAAGAAAGAAAGAAAGAAAGAAAGAAAGAGAAAAAGAAGAAAANGGAAAGAAAGAAAAAAAGAGAAAAAGAAGAAAAAGAAAAAGAAAAAGAAAAAGAAAAAGAAAAAGAAAAAGAAAAAGAAAAAGAAAAAGAAAAAGAATAAAGAGGAAAGGGAAAGAAGAAAAAAAGAAAAATGTTGCTACAACAGATTTCAGGGAAATTACTGCCTGTGTGCTCTTCTATTTTGGTTAACTGATTGACTTTATAAAGTTTATAGTTGATACCTTTACAGTAATTCTAAACAATAAAATTAATTTAGGATGTTTAAACACTCTTTGCTTTCTACTTTTCATATAATATTTGTCTAATATCTTTTTCCTCATTAAAAAAAGTACTTTCTAGATTTTTCGTGATTGAAATTATTTAAACATTAGATTTTGCTTGGATTTATTCAGATTCACCAATATCAATGTTTTCCATTGCTTCTACCCTTCTTTTTCCTTCTGGCTTGATTTTTTATTGCTATATACAATAATTTATTTATTTTCTATTTAGCATGTGAGTAGTAAAAGCTTTTTATTTTATTTATTTTTTTTACTGAATTATTGTTTTGTGTGTATGAGATTCTATGATGAGTTTTTCCATTATTGTTTTATTAAAGATATATTGTATGGTGAATTCTACTTTTGATGAGAAATCTATTTCATTTTTAATTTTCTCTTTTGCTTAGGTTGATTTCAAGATTATCACTGTTTTATTTGTGGCCTATAGATGCATTGAAGTGTCTAAGCTTTGATTATTTTTCTTTATCTGGCTTTCTATTCTTTCAGTCTGTATATTAATTAAATCGAGTTGCCATCATACAGAACTCTAAACTGAGTGGTTTAAACAATGGAAAGTTATTGCTTCACCATCCTAGAGGCTAGAAGTCCGAAATCAAGATGTTGTCAGGGTTGATTCCTCCTGTGGTTTCTGAGGAAAGACACCATTTTCCTTGGCTTGTAGATATCTGTGTTCATGTTCATATGGCATTTTTCATGTGTATCCATCTCTGTGTCCAAATTTCCCCTTTTCATAAGAACATCAGTCAAATTAGAGTCCACTTAATGACTTCATTTTAACTTAATTAGCTCTTAAAGACCCGAACTCTAAAAAAAGTATTGGGGGTTAGACCTTCAACATACAATTTTTGCTGGTACAAAATTCAACCCACAGCAGTGTAGAATCAGTACTTGTATAATTACTGAGATTTTTATACTTAATTATAGAACTATGGTATATGTTGTTTTTGTATTTTTGGTTTCCTCATTTGTTGTTTCTTTCTGAAATTTCTATTTGATATAATTTCTGTCAAATTTATTTCTAGCATACAAATCTTCTAAGTTGAATGTTTAGTATGTTCTCTGACTTACACATGAATATTAATTTGAAAATATTTTTAAATTTCTAGCTATTTTGTTCCATTTTTCCTTTTTATATAATGACCTATCCTTTCGTTTATATAATGACCTGTCCTTCTGCTGCTGCTTTTAGGATTTTAGTTATTGCAAACTACTAATTAACAATCTTGTTCAAATTTCCTAATTTATGTTTGTGCTTGTTGAATTGGCATAATTCTTTTGTTTATTCACTATCTGTCATGGAGATTTGATCCCCAGTGTTCCTTTTAAAATTTTGCATTCATTTGTCCTCAATAGTGTACATAAGTAGGAACAGGGATTTTGGTTGGATTCCTCCACAAGTAGCTCGAGAAATATCAATGGAGAGCCACTTATCTTTTTGTATACTGGCAGCCAGTTGGATTTATAAATCTGTATGAATATTAATTTTTAATTTTTAATATAGTGTCTTGTCCATACATTCAGTGGAAATAGCAACAACAGTAACACCAATAACACTAAAAAAAATAAAATTTACACCTTTCAACTGGGCTGCAACTTTTGGTTTCAGTTTATTGCAGAACTCTTACTAGAATCAAGAACTTCTGCTAGACCATTAACTTCCTTGTACTTTCTGAAGCTGGTAGGTAAATAGTCTAATTTTCATTTTATGTAGTTGTTTTTAAGTAGTCTTGCTTTTTGCAGATACCTTCATTCTGAAAGTTCTATACTTTGAGGAGACTGACAATTATGATTTCTAATATTTCACTGTTTTTAGCTCACTTTTATAATACTTCAACTTTTAATTACTATACATCATGTTGATCATTTATAGTAAGATACATGTCTTTTTTAGCTTTGTCTGCCATTTTATTGGTCATATCTTGCCTCAAGTTTTTCTTTATACAGAAACAATATTTGAATTAGATAATCTTCTTAATATCTCTTCTGTATATAAATAATAGTGTTCATTTTACCCTGCTTTAATATTTTCATGCAAAAGTAGAGACTAATCTAAATATTTCCAAAATAGCAAAGAGTAGAAATATACATTCCAAAAACCTTATTGCACTTCTTAAGTAATTAAAGGCTGATTTAGTTCAACATGTATTTTCCCCAAGGAAATGAATAATTTTCAGCATAAGTATTAGATTATTCTCAGGATATCTGTTTCATTATTTTATTGATTTTTATTCAATGGATTTTGAACACTGCATTGCACTGGATCTCACATAACAAAGGTATTTAATTTGAAAGTTGAGCCACAGGGTCTTCAGATGCATTAAGGTTTTTATTTTGTTTTTAAAATTCATAAAGAAAACATCAAGCATTCATTTTAAGAATTAGAATGAAATGTAATCAACTCCTTTCGTGTAGGATATTTATTTTTCCTATATATGATTTGTCACTGTATCCATAGAAATTAAAACAATGTATGCATAGTATGAAATCATTTCTACGCTAAAAAATACTACAAAATATATTTAAAAAACTAAACTATACTAACTTAATCATGGCCTTTAGTTTGCATCATTTAGAACTATAGTGTGATTACAAGTGAGTTTATTTTAATAAAAATTGAATCCTGCCTAGGCTATATTCATTATTCAAAATTTATTGAGTCCTTTCTCAGCTCTGGTCACTATCCTAGGTATTGTTTATATGCTTATGAACAAAGGAGGTATATTGGAGAACATTGACATTAAACTGACGTTCACACAAATACATATTCATTTATGAACATGAAGAGGATTATGGGAAAAAATGTGCTTGCTGTGTACTGTAAAACCTTGACTGGTGATAACAGAACTCTCTGAGGAAAGAATAGTCAGGCTGGTATCTAAACATGAGTAGGAGCTAATCAACCCAAATTGGTGGTATGCTCATAACTATTGGGAATGGAGGCATGTTCATGGTGAAGGGATAACACTTGTAAAGATCTTGGCATGGATAGGACTCTTTAGTTTTGAGGTTCAAAGAAAGACCTGAGTGCCTATAATTCATATCTAGAGAAATAGGGAGACATTGTAGACTTTTCAGAAGAAAATTACATGGCATCATTGTATTTATCATTAGGAAATCACTTTACTCTATGAACAACTGAGGGAAGAAGCTCAGGAAAATCAAAATTCATTTAATTTCTGCAAAGGAGCTAATACAGAAAAAGTAATAGAGTGTAGTTTGCTTACTTACATTTCCATAATGATTCAAGGGATTATGGGATTATGTATTCAAGGGCTGTATAATGTGTTATGGACTCTGGAGAAGACTTGAGATCTATATATAAGTCTCAAGTGGTGGAATCCACATTGAATAAGTAGCCTTGACTTTTCTATTATATAATTGTTTAACCTTGGTAAATCCAAACTTTCAAATGGTGTTGTATTATGCACATTAATAAGGCAGATAAATGAAATGATTGCAGGGATCTTATTCACTTCAAAAGTCTCTGCTTCAGCATGAGTTCAACGGTTTTAAAAAGCTACAATATGCCATATACTGACTCTACTAGCTGTGGAGGTTATACTAATGAAAGACAAGTCCCAGTCTTAATGAAATTAATGAAGAGAAAGCAAATTCAAGGACGGATGATTGCACCACATTGCTAATGGTACAGTAACAGTGCTAAGCACAGGGGTTGGTGGTACAAGAGGTGTAACATCCTTGACTTAGATTCTCAGAAGACAAAGAGATTGAACTGATATTTTGCTATTAATAGAAAATGAGACAGGTAGAGTATATCGCCTCAGAGAGCTACAATGGAATTTTAGAAACGACATATCAAAAGTGGAGAAGTAGCATTCAAAAATGTATAAGAGCAGTAGTTGGAGCACAGAGTAAATGTTGAGGAGAGGGAGTGAGAATGAAACCAGAGAGGAGGATGGGTCCCAGTTACCTGACCTGGCAGGAAACGCAAAGGAGACTCTCCAGAAGTGTTCAAGAATGAATTGAAGGATTTTCGAGTGGGCAGTGACATGAGACATGTAGAATAAATTTGGAGGCAGAGAAGATGCTTTACCGATGTACAAATCTAAACTTAAATTTGGTAATAACAATTTCAGAAGAAGAAATTAATCAAACAATTTTTTGGGATGCAGAATTGATAGGTATCACCTTGACTAAGTGTGAGAGATGGGATGCAAAACCTTTTGAAGATAGTTGACAAGCTTCTCATATCGGGGGTCTAGAGCAAAAGAGGAGGATTATGTCCAGTTGTGAGGGTGGTAATGTTAGATTGTCTGGGGCGTTGTGGGCATACAGGTAGGCAGGTCCAGAGACATGCACTTGAAGGATGTAGGCTAAATGTAGAAATGGGAGACACTGGAGTTTAAGTGGTGATTAAAGCTATGCATAGAGATTTAGGGATAATTATATGGACTGTGGGATCAGAATGGAATTCTGAGGAATATGAAGTTTTAAAAGGAAAGAGAAAACTAGGGCTGTGTAAAAAGTTTGAAAGTGAAATTCTACAGAGAAAGCAAAAACAACAGAGCAGAAGTGGAATCATAGTAGATAAGAAGGAGAACGTCTCAAGGAGGAGAGGGTGGACAGTGAACTTTGATGCTTGAGTGAGGATAAAATGACACTGTATTATATACATAAAAATACATTGAGGGTAGATTTCATGTTAAATGTTCTTACCACCGCTACTGCTGTTGCAGAAAAATATGGATCAGACCAGCGAGAGACCAAGTGACACTCGGAGAAATAGGAGAACAGGGATTTATTTTACGCCGGCAAACCCAGATGAGCTCGCGCTCCAAATTCTTCACCTGGGGCAATGGGGTTACAGGGCTTTTATAGAGGATTGCAGGCAGTCAGGTTCCAAGGGCTATGCTGACTACTGGTAGGTGGGCTTAAACTGGGGAGTGGGGGCTGCTTTAGGCGGGAACAGTAGTGCAGGGAGCCTGTGGTGGTAAGCCTATTTACAGAAGCAGAAATGGCTGGTTATCTCTTGCTCACTGTAGGGCTTCTGGTTATCTCTAGCTTATCAGTAACTTTCCATCTTCTGGGGCCTCCTGGCCTGGGCCGGCTCTGGTCAATTTTCCCTCTGCTACTAAAGAGGGCCGGAGGAAACTTTTTGAGGTGACATATTTATGGTATAGATCGTGGTGATGGTTTCACAGACATGTACTTCTCTCTGGACTTATCAAGTTGTATACATTAAATATGTACATCTTTTTGTATGTCAATATACTTCGAGGAAGTGGATAAAAAAAAAATAACCATAGTGGTGCCTGGTTAAACATATGACTCTTGATTTTGGCTCAGGGTCAGGTCATGATCTCAGGGTCATGATCTCAGGGTCCTGGGATTGAGCCCCAATCTCAGTGGGAAGTCTGCTGGAAGATTCTCTTTCCCTTTGCCCCTTCCCCTGCTCTCTCACTCTCTCTCTAAAATAAATAAATCTTTTAAATAAATTGAGAAAAAAATTACTGCATTTTTTACTTTTTTTAACCTATGAGGTTATTTTTCCCTTAATAGCTTTGATTGTGTCTAGGGGTTGACCCATATTGAAGAGGATTGAGCAGTCATAGAAGAAGGTTATAATTTAAAGTGAATCTATGGATTATTTACTTACTGCTTTACATGTGGTACCTATTCCTGTCCTTTAGCCCTTTTATCAGTTGCCCTCTAGCCGTTAATTGTCTAGAGCCTGTAAAAATTTACGTATTTCTCAGCATGCTACTAATCCTGAACTCTTCTCATCCGCTTTAGTGATTGACACAGTGTTTGTATTGGTTAGTAATTTCCTGCTGACTGTTGAAGGAAACCATGTGAAACTAGTTTAACAATGGGAAATAATTTACTAGTTTGCATATCTGAAGAGTAGACAGGGCTTCAGGCACAGGCAGAATCAGAAATACAAATGATGTGATTAGGATTCTAACCAATTCCCTAAAGCTGCAAACTAATAAAATATGTGAAGTCCAAGACCCAAGATTTGCAGGCAACAGTTCAGTTCCTTTGCTCTGTTATAAAAAGGATTCCTTGCTTGCAGCTAGATATAGAGTGATTTTAAGTGCCCAAATATTTCTCAGTCCCACGTTTTAGGGGTCTATCTTTTAAAGCCTCCCATTTCTAGGAACAAGTTTCTCTATCAATCAGAGTCCTTTGGTTGAAGAAAATCTACACTGGTTAAGAAACAAAAACAAAATAAAATTTAAAAATATAAAATAAGGTCAATTCATTCTACGGAAAAGATATACATCCTTTCCTTGAGCTTTATTGAACTATTGTTCAAGCACCAGCTAGACTGATGAGTCAACCTCTGCCAAATCACTTAAGTCTGAATTTCTGATTCAACCGTTAAAAAGGTTGAATTAGGGGCGCCTGAGTGACTCAGTTGTTTAAGTGTCTGCCTTCAGCTCAAGTCATGATCCTGGGGTCCTGGAATCGAGCCCCGCATCGAGCCTGCTTCTCGCTCTCTCTCTGCCGCTCCCCCTGCTTGTGCTCTTTCTGTCAAATGAATAAAATCTTAAAAATAAATAAATAAATAAATAAATGAATAGGTTGAATTATCATGTGCTCAGACAAATGCTTCCAATAGAACTTTCTGCAATTTTGATCATGTTTTATATTTGTACTGTCCATTATGGTAGCTACTAGCCATATGTGGCTATCAAACATTTTAACTGTGGCTACGGGAGGGATACTGGGGTGGCTTCAGTTGGTTAAGTAGTGGACTCTTGATTACAACTCAGGTCTTGATCTCAGTGTCCTGGAATCAAGCCCAGTGTGGGGCTCTACTCTCAGCAGGGAGTTTACTTCAGGATTCTCCCTCTCCCTCTGCCCCTTCCCACCCCACCTGTGTGTGCAAGCATGCGTGTACTCTCTCTCTCAAATAAATAAGTGTTAAAAAAAAATTGTGGCGAGTGAAATTAAGGGACTGAATGTTTACATTTTATTAATTTAAATTTAAATAGCTACTTGTAGGTATTGGCTACGATATTGAATAGTACAGGTTTAGACTAATCAGAAAGGAAACCTAACCTCATATGCAAATAATATACACACAAAAGTATGAATCTATGAAAGTCACATAAAATTACAGTCATAGAGAATGAAATTAAACATCATGGATCTAACAGCCTTACTCTAATGTGTAAAAAAGTTATGAAGACCGGAAGAGTCAAATCTGATTTTTTTTTCCCTCGGCTTCAAGTAGCATACATTGTTGTTGTTCAGTTTATTTGTATGTATGGGGTTGTAGGTGGGTGCTTGCACTCAGAGGCATGATTTAGTAAATTACCTTCTTGACTGCAACAGAATCTTACTCTGAGTAATTTAAAGATAAAAGTAACTTTCCAGAGGGATACTGGATACGTCACAAGAATTGGCAGGAAGGCCAATGAGTCAGTGTTGAAGTAAAGCAGGAACCAAGGGAGGCTTAGTGGTTGCAAACGCAGCCAACCTGATACCCAGAAACAACTAAGTCAGAATGTTGCCACTTACATTTCTACTCCTAGATTTGCATTGCTATTGTCTCTGTGTTCTTTTTTTCTTTTTTTAAGATTTTATTTAATTATTTGAGAGAGAGCGTGAGAGAGAGAGAGCGCGCGGCAGAGAGGGGCAGAGGGAGAAGCAGACTCCCTGCTGATCAGGGAGCTGAATGCAGGACTCCATTCCAGGACCCTGGGATCATGACCTGAGCTGAAAGCAGATGCTTAACCAACTGAACCACCCAGTTCCCTGTCTCTGTGTTTTTGATACCACAATCACAAATAACATCTGATCTGCCTCTTGGTCTTTTTGTCACTTGGTCAAGTTTTAAAGCTCCAGATAAGAGCGTATGTTAGCCCAGTCCAAGTCATGTGCCAGTATTCCGGCTGCCGCAACTAGAGAGGTACATACAGTCTGGTTCCGGCAGTTTCCCTAATTGAAACAGGATTCTCTCTTCTACCAAAAGTCTCACAATGGGGTGTCAATTCTTCAAAAGTAAGAAGGGGGTCCATAAAACACACACTTGCATACTCATGCACACATGCCCAACATATAGTTTAATGTAATTCCCAACTGTATAGGAAAAATTTAATGTATTCGATTTTTGTTTTACTTATTTTATGCATTGTCTCAAGATAAATATAATTCATCCTATTTAAAAAAAAACCCTCAGATTAGAGTTCACTATCCTTCTTTTTTGAACTCATTTCAATCACGTCCACTGACTTCTTTTGAAGAAAGGGATTTTATTTCTCTCTCTATATATATGCACACATATATATACACCTATATACACGTTAAAAGTAATGATTCATAAACTTGTTCTGGAACATCTTGTCTGCTTGGTAATTGCTTGTTCAGTTCATTAGCTGCTTTGCATGCATGGGTTCTTTGTGATGTTATATCAAAATTATGGGAAGTATTAAACACATCCATAGTATTCAAGGTAATATAAACTACCTTTAATTAAAATAAGAGGACTCTAAGCAGAAAGGAAATGTTATAAGAGAGACCTGTATATATTTTACTTGGAATTACACTCCTCTCTTATAAATGACTTATGCTATGAGTTTATGCTGTTTTTTTTCTCCTTCTAGCATTGCCATTGTTACTCTTGTTCTTTGAACCCTGTTATTATTATTCCATTGAATTAAATTGACCATGAGGAGTTCTCAGATTTATTACTATTTTTATAAACATTGAGATGGAGAATAGTAAAATAATATCTAATTACATATCAATTATCTGCACAAACAATATTAAGTAAATATTTATGTTTCTGGGGGGAGCAGTGTCAATGTGCAATTCAGCTATGGGAAACTAAAGACTCTTTCTGAAGAGCTGTTAATTTGCATCTAAGTAATTTCTATTCTGTGCTTAGCAGCTGCATTTTCTTTAGTGCCTGTAAGAAATGTTGAAAATAACAAGGAGAGAAGTATATGCTACATGTAGGTTACATATTCAAATCAAAGCTTTGATCTGCTGTATATTACTGGGCACAAATAGTAATAAGGTACATAGCTGTAGTTTTCAACTTTGTTTGGATATTAGAATCAGGTGGACAGTTTAAAAAATCTTCAAGCCTAGACTGCACATAGATTAATTAAGTCAGGGAGTCTGAAAAACAGAAATTGATATCAGTATATTGTAAAGCTAAAAAATGATACTAAATTTGTATCGTTCAGAACCGCTGGTTTTTAAGCTCAGTTTACTAATGAAACACAAGGATACCTTGAACCAAATGTCAAGACTCTTTAATGGTGTTAGAAATTGTTACTTTGATTTAGTAACTGACATCTGTAAAATGATGATCATTGTAATGTTGCATATATGTGCTCAATCTCTTGAATAGTCTTGAATAATTCTAGAACTTCTAAATGAAATTATTTTTCCTGTTTGAAAAATATGTGATTAAATGGGATCAAGTATTTTTTTTCTCCGTATAGATATTTTCATGTCACCTTTATTATTTTGTTACGTTGATTTTCATTTTTATTGATATAGTACATGCACCTAGGGAGAAATGTCGAGTAGTACAACAGCAGTTTTAACAAAATTGATATTTCTCTTCCTTACCATTCCCTGCTCACAGCCATTCTTTACAGATAAAAACCAATCTGCAATATTTTGGCTCTTTTATTTTAACATGACTGTATTTTATTTTAATTGCCTATTGGGTTATATGAAGATCTACTGGTTTACTAATCCTACTTCTTTCTTCCTTCTCCCTTCATTGTCTTATCATTCATTTTTAAGTTTTTTTTCCTTTGGTTGTCTTTTTAACATATATAAAAACTGACATGTTTATTTCTTCCCTTGTTAATCATAGACAAGCTACCATTATTTCCCATTTTTTAGGATTAGGCTATAGAAAACCCTACCATTGGCTTTAGAACGCTTTGAAAGATGATAGAATTTGGGCTCCTTTTATCATTAGCTTTCTGGTTAGTTCTCCAAGATATCACAATTTACGTTTTTCTTAAAAATGTTTACTTTCCATTTTCCAAGAATATTCACTCTTGTTGGGAGAGGTTTATGAGTGGCTGTTGAGTATTCTGCGTGGAGACATCAAGTACTTTTTCTATAATTTTTCCATTAACCTTTATGATTCAGAACATTTCACCCCCACCCTCCATTATACTTGGCATTTTTGTCTCCTAAGCTTTTCAGGAAATATGCAAGACAGGCATACCAGAATCCTTCTACACATTTTTAAGAATATAGTTTCCTTTGCCCTGACATGTCAATCATCATTATTTTGTTTGAAATTCATCTTAAGAACCTATGAAATTTTTTTGAGTGTTTAGAGAAACCTTAGAAACTATACTGTGCACAGTGTTTAAATCTTTTAGATCTTTTTTTATAGTTTAATAAGCCTTCAAGGAGAAGAAAAGTTTTTGTTCAAACTCCCATCTTGAGCAGAAAGACTTAAGGGAACTTCACATAAAGGAAAATGTGAATTATGTTATAATGTTTCTTGAAAATTATAGACAGTTTGCAAACTTTGCATGTGTTAATATTGGGGCTATACCAACATGGAAAAGATACTGTATGATACTATATGGTATTAGCATTTTTATCAGACCCAGATGCCCAGTCAGCAATTTTAACTTACACGTTGACTTCATTGTTTTCCATTTTGTTAGATCTTAGACAATAGGGAAAAAAAATCTCCTGGCATAGTAACGAAGCAATGAAGTTGTTTTCATATATTTTAACATCAGCAAATAGTTGTGTGTATATATGCTGTGTAATTATTTCATATTCTATTCTTTTTTCATAATTCCTTAATATGTGTTTTATCATATCGTATATGTTTTATAGTGTATTTAAACATCCGAGTTATAGAATTTAATCAACATCTGTAATTAAAGATTAGAAGAAAAATAAAGCTTTAGAAGACACTAAGATATATCCACTGTAATTTGGAAAGAGTGGAAATTAATATCCAATATAGTTTATACTCGATTCTGGTAAAAACATGGAGACAAATATGATCTGTAGATATTTCTGAAATGGCTTTAAGATATGACTTATGTTGAAGAAATAAACTATTCGTGGGGCGCCTGGGTGGCACAGCGGTTAAGCGTCTGCCTTTGGCTCAGGGCGTGATCCCGGCGTTATGGGATCGAGCCACATCAGGCTCCTCCGCTATGAGCCTGCTTCTTCCTCTCCCACTCCCCCTGCTTGTGTTCCTTCTCTCGCTGCCTGTCTCTATCTCTGTCGAATAAATAAATAAAATCTTTAAAAAAAAAAAAGAAATTATTTGTGCTAGTAAACAGAGGCTCATTTTGTTCATGTCCCTCCCCTCATCCCAGTTAACAACAAAGATACTTAACTGCTATCAGTATTTTTGAAGTTCTGAGAATTCATCATACCTTTTCTTTTTTCAACTAAGTATACTCTTTTAATTAAAAATTTTATTGACATAATTATAGCTTTATACATATTTGTAAGAAACAATACAGAGAAGTATATATTCTGCCCAATACCTCCCAATAGTGGTATTTTGCAAAGCTACAGTGTATTATCACAACCAGGATAGCAACACTGATACAATCTACCAGTTTTATTCAGATTTCCCAAAACCTCCTTATAATCATTTATCTGTGTTTGTCTTAAGTTCTATAAGAACGTTATCACCTGCATAGATCCCTACGTCCACACTGCCACATTTACCCCACTGAACGAACCCAACACTGAAAGGGTCCATCATGTCGCCCTTTTGTAACCACAGTAAATTTCCTTCCTGCAACCACCCTATTCTCTCACCCTCCTACCATCACTAACCCCTGGCAAACCTGAGTCTGTTCTTCTTTTCTACAATTTTGCCATTTCAAAAATGCGAGAGAAGTGGAA
>NC_048220.1:131862670-131867511 GCF_002007445.2 Ailuropoda melanoleuca
CATTTTTATGTCTACTGTGCAATTAGAGATAACTTTTGCATAGAATTTCTTGAAAAAGGCTATCCTTCCTCCTCTGACTTGGTTTTGCACCTTCGTTAAAATTCAGTTGAGCATATATTTGTGGGTCTATTTCTGGGTCATCTATCCTATTCCATTGGTCTATAGATTAGTTTAACTAACTTGGGACTGTGTCTTCCAATAGAAATTTTAGAATAAGCTTGTTTATATCTATAAAGTATATTGCTAGAATTCTGACAGGCATTGCATTAAACTGATAGATCAGTTTTAGAAGAATTGACATTTTACTGTTTAAGTCTTCCAATTCATGATATGAACATGATATCCTTATTCTTCAATTTCTTTCATCCGCATTTTGCAGTTTTCAGCATGTGTTACATAAAACATCCTGCACATGTTTTATTACTGTACTATTTTTAAGTTTATGACTTTCTTTAGGGTGATTGTAGAAGGTGTTTGTTATGTTTTAATTTTAGTTTCTGCATGTTCATTGTTACTATTGATTTATGTTTGTTCACCTCCTATCCTGCAAACTTGTTGAACTCACTTAATAGTTCTAGGAGTTTTTAATTTTTTGATTTGTTTTGTAGGTTTTCNTTTTAATTTTTTGATTTGTTTTGTAGGTTGTCTGCCTTAATAATGATGTTCTCTAGGGGTGCCTGGGTGGCTCAGTCATTAAGCATCTGCCTTCAGCTCAGGGGGTGATCCTGGCATTCTGGGATCAAGCCCCACATCAGGCTCCTCCACTGGACGCCTGCTTCTTCCTCTCCCACTCCCCCTGCTTGTGTTCCCTCTCTCGCTGGCTGTCTCTCTCTCTGTCAAATAAATAAATAAAAAATCTTTAAAAAAAATAATGATGTTCTCTACAAATAGGAGAATTTTAACTCTACCTTTTAACCTGTGTATTTTCTTATTGCCTTTGTTTGCCTTCTTTTTTTTTTTTTAAGATTTTATTTATTTATTCGACAGAGATAGAGACAGCCAGCTAGAGAGGGAACACAAGCAGGGGGAGTGGGAGAGGAAGAAGCAGGCACATAGCAGAGGAGCCTGATGTGGGGCTCGATTCCACCACGCCGGGATCACGCCCTGAGCCAAAGGCAGACGCTTAACCGCTATGCCACCCAGGCACCCCTGCCTTTGTTTGCCTTCTTGTTGCACTAGCTAGGACTTACAATATTAGGTTGATTAAGAGTGGCGAGAGATGACAATTTGCCATGTTTCTAATCTTATAGGAAAATAATTCAGTTCCTTACTATTAGGTATGATGACACTCGTAGGTTTATTATTGATGGTTTTCATCAAAGTTAGTTAATCCCTCTCTACTTCTAACTTGCTGAGAGTTTTTATCATGAGTAGACATTGGAGCTTCCTAGATATTTTTTCTGCATTAGTTGATATTACCATGCTTTTTTTTTTTCATCTTCTTTAACTGATTGATATGGTAGATTATGTTGGGTGAGTTTTTTTATTCTGCCCTCAAGTTAACTGACTCTATCTATCCTCCATCTTCACCACTCTACTGTTAAGCCATCTAGTATTTTTTTTTCCTAGTATTGCATATTTTTATTCTATAATNTTCTGCCCTCAAGTTAACTGACTCTATCTATCCTCCATCTTCACCACTCTACTGTTAAGCCATCTAGTATTTTTTTTCCTAGTATTGCATATTTTTATTCTATAATTTTTTTTGGCTACTTTTTGGTAACTTGGCTGCTGAGATTATTTGTTTCAAGATAATTTGTAATTTATTACTGAATCATTTTCACAAAAGCTACTTTAGAATCCTTGTCAGATATTTCCAACTATCGGTTCATCTTGGTGTTGGCATCAGTTGATTGTCATTGATCATTCAAGTTGTGATATTCTTGGTTCTTTGTGTAGTGGGTTAGTTTCTATTATTTTCTAGACCTTTTTTCCTTATTATTATAAGAGCCTCCAAGTCCTACTTAAATGTTCTGTTTTAACAGGTCATCACCCAGTTTAGCTTTAGCAAGTAGGTCTTGGCCTACTTTTATGGCCCATGGTTCAGGTGGTGGTAAATGTTCAGGG
Organism: Ailuropoda melanoleuca; assembly: GCF_002007445.2. Taxonomy (NCBI): domain Eukaryota; kingdom Metazoa; phylum Chordata; class Mammalia; order Carnivora; family Ursidae; genus Ailuropoda; species Ailuropoda melanoleuca. The sequence goes on from NC_048220.1 coordinate 131,864,738, forward strand.
TTTTTGTGGTATTCTTTTGGTCTGCTTAGTTTATGTGGAGTCATCGGGGTCCCCAGTTCATCTTTGATGGTGCCTGACTGTGAGGGCAAAATGAGTTTTCCCTAGTCCCCTCTGCTGAGTGTCTCTTAGTGGGGGAGTGGTATAGAGAAATGCTCCTGCTGGTGACCTCTGGCTTCTCTCGTGTCCTTGGACAAGGATAGAGAATCTAAAGACCATTAAGTCACAGAAGCTTTGTGGACTAGACCAGAGGTTGTTGGGTTTCTCCAGCATTGCTGCTCACCTGTCTCAATAGCCCTTAGTGGAAAAGGGGAGGAAGCAGAGCTCCCATTAGCTGCTTGATGGGGCTCCCAACAGCGCCCCCTGTCCCGGTTATCTGCTTATCTCTTATTGTCAGAGGGACTTCTGTTTGCNTCTCAATAGCCCTTAGTGGAAAAGGGGAGGAAGCAGAGCTCCCATTAGCTGCTTGATGGGGCTCCCAACAGCCCCCCCCTGTCCCGGTTATCTGCTTATCTGTTATTGTCAGAGGGACTTCTGTTTGATCCAGGGGAGAAATCAGCCTCCTAGGTTTCCTTCTGTTATCAGGGTTATGAGTCAGAAAATAAACAGTTCTAGGTGGCATTCTTCTATTGGTTTGGAAAGTGTTAAGAGACCCTGTCTCTGTCTAATTCCTTCAGATCCAGGATCACAGAGAGACTCACTCTTCTTACCACCTTTTAGTATTCACTGATGATTGCCCCTTTGCCTTTCCAGGACTTACAATTGTGCTTATGAGGCAGAAATAGGGGGAAATTGAGTCTGCACAGTCATTTTTGTACTAGAAGTCTAGCATACGTTTCATACATTGAATTACCATGTTTACCATGGTGAACACCTTATCAATTTATCTTGTGTGTCCTGCCAGTATGTTTCATGCATGCCNTAGGGGGAAATTGAGTCTGCACAGTCATTTTTGTACTAGAAGTCTAGCATACGTTTCATACATTGAATTACCTTGTTTACCATGGTGAACACCTTATCAATTTATCTTGTGTGTGTGGAGGTCCTGCCAGTATGTTTCATGCATGCCTATGCCATTAATATGTGTTGTTAAATCTAGTTAGAATTAACCCCATTTTATGATGTAATGCTACTTATAGCACTATTTTAGAAGAAATAGAGTCATTGGATTGTGGCTGAAACTCGATAATTCCATTTGGATTTGAGAGAAAGTATTTGATTGCTTTATACATAAATATTCAAATGATTTTCCAAGAAGATAAATACTTTAAACTGTGTCACTTTTCCATTTTATAACATCCCAGAACTTATTTAAAATAGGGGTTATTTTAATACAAAATTTATTTCCTATTTAGGTGATTGTTTTGCATGTATGCAGAGTTTTCTCTAGTTCTTCTCTCCAAAATGTATTGCAGTGGAGTTTTACATTTTTCAGAAATATATTCAAGCTGGGGCTGGATTTTCAAGTACTCTTCCCTCCCTCACTCACAGACTCTCTCCTGACTCTTAAGAATGCAGTACCAAGACCCTGGTTTTTATTTGTTTTACTCTCTGTCTTTTCTAAGGCTGCATTGCAGACAAATTATGTGTGTTCTCTTGTCCTTCTAAACTTAAATTTCTTTTTTTAAATTTTTTTATTTGGAAGAGAGAGAGTGGGGGAGAGGGGCAGAAGGAGAAGCAGACTCCCTGCTGAGCAGGGAGCCTGATGCAGACTGGATCCCAGGACCCTAGGATAGTGACCTGAGCTGACGGCACCTGCTTAACTGGCTGAGCCACCCAGGCACCCTAAACTTAAATTTCTCTTAAAAAGGTTTTATTGTCCTCTAACACCAACAAAATCCACGATGAATGCAATGGGATAAAAGACACCCAAAATGATTTTATTGTAGAATTCTTCTAAGTCAACCATACTTCTGTTTTACTGCTGATGGGCCTGGCTTACAATTACTTCATACCTGCTTTCCCAAAATAAAAGGAAGTGGACAATTGATAATGAATTTTAAGGGCAATAAATACTTGCTCTTGACATAGTACCAAGAACATTGGTAAAATGACTTAAAATGCCCCTTAACAGATGACAGCCAATTACATAAAATTTAATAGTTCACTTACACTACTTATTTTGAAGTTGGTAAAGTATTAATAATCATCAGTAACTGCTTTGGTCCTAGGCTTAAGGTAGGTAACCGAATGGAATCATTTTACCACAAATAACAGCGCAGATCACTATCTGAAAGCTGACTACTTTCTCCAAGGTATATGCTTTGTCTTTAGAAGGAAACAGCAAAATATGAGTAGAATGTAGGTGAAGAATTATGGAATCAGAGGATTTTCTTCCATAGTAAATGGAGCACTTGTAATAGTTGTAGAAGTATGGTAATTATCACGTATTAATTACTCAGAGCCAGACTTTAGGGTGTTCCAATGGTCTCTTGTTCTGAATGTCATGCTATAAGGTCATTACATTAGCAGTGAAATAAATTTAATATACAATGTTTGTAATCTGATTCACAAGTTCCTCTATGTGTAGATGTCTAAATGATTTTTCCTTTTGTCAAAGTAGAAGTGAAGTTTTTATTATAGTTGATTCACATCTACGGAGCAAAATTATTTGTTCACATTTTGTATGTTACCTGTAAGTCTGTATTCTTGAACTTCCGTTGTCATCCTTCTTGTAGTTATTTAGCAAAATTGTACTTGATCATGCAATTGCCTTGTGCACTAACAATACTTCTAAAAAACCTGTCACAGAAAACTTCTTTAGTTCCAGTTAGCTA
>NC_048220.1:131867611-131964438 GCF_002007445.2 Ailuropoda melanoleuca
GGATCATGACTAAAACATAATGGAAGTCATAGTCATTACTGCAATGGGAGTATAGAATCCTCCATTTAATCCGTTGAATGGCATGGATATTTTGATTATACAAAACTTTATGTCTTATATCACTTGAGAACTGGACATCAACCTTGTCAATGACAAAGCACGAATATGTAATCTGAAGCGAAGCCCATTATTTTAAAACCAAAGCAACAGGTAAGGTGGATCTCATAAGAGGAAATGCTATGTGTATGTTTAAATGAATATAAATTATGGTAAATTAATAACATCAGTTTCACAGTTATATTAAATTATGGAAGTATCCCTGGAATATTTTCTTACATTAAAGTGGTTTGAAGAACAATCAATACATTCTATCACTTACTGGAATTGAAGCTACCCGCACCCCTTTCTGGCCATACAGAGGCTGGGCTCTATGCCAGCTGGAAGTATACCTCTCCCATGGTAAGCCACTGAGATTTTAAGGTTAATTGTAGCTGTACCTTAACTAATAAATCCAATGGGCAAGGTATGGTTACATGGCACGCTAAGTATCTGTGTGGAGCAGCGAGGTCATGGAAGAGTCAGAGTTCAAGTGCACGATGTCAGGAGCATTGATGGGAGGGGGATGTTTTAGAACTACTAGGAACCTAGGCTATGCTATCTACTTACCTGCATTTTACTTTCGTTTTTAGGGTTAGAGTATATATCTAAGGGGACTGATAAGAGATACAGGTCAGCTTTGGGACTGAATGCTGGCATGTGGATAACAACCCCAAACCTTATTAGCAAACCAGAAAGTATTGCCTTCACTTTAATAGATTTGCTTTACAAAATGTAGGTGAAACAATTACTCTATTTCTCTAAAATCAAATACAAAGTAAACTAATGTATTCTATGACTGTATGGGGGACTGCAAACAGCACTCAGTGCAGACTAAGAAGTCTGTCATGTTGACATTTTCCATCAGCGGCGACACAGCAGGGCCATCTTCATTTAGAAATAATGGAGGGCTGTTTACATTATATTTAGTGTTCTTTATTGACTTTCTTTTTGTTTTCTTTAATTGATTATTCTAGTCTAATATATTCTTAAAAGTGTACCATGGAGAGAAAGCTCTGGCCTCAAGATTCTTTCTTAGCATTTTTGTTGTTGTTGCGACCTGAAAAAAAAAAAAAAGCACAATTTTTAGAATCTGTGGGTGCTTAAAGTTTTCTCTTCTGAGTTTATTCTCACTCCTAATGTTTTGGAAAGAACAATACTCTACTTGTGCGCGTGCCAAGTGCCCAGCACAGGTTTCCTTGAATTTTATCTGGCTTTTTGAAATACAAACAATAGAATATCCATTATTGGTGAGTTCCTGAACTTTACTAGAAAAAATACACTCACAGTGCATACATAAGAATTATGTTAGTTATAGCAGGTTTTGATATAATGAGTATAGATATATGTTATTTGTTTTTATTTTACAAGTGATGAATTGTAGGAACATTGACAAATGCAAGAAAAAATAAAAAAGAATGCTAAATCACCTTTTGTATTGTATTAAAAAATATTTTGCATTAACATTTTTAGGCCATTGTAGAGCTTTTTCTGTGCCTATATATATATATATTTATGTTGAAAAATTGGATTGTTCCTGCCCAAATTATTTCTAGGGTTTTTTTATTTTAAAAACACTTACATCATAATCTTCCTATCAATAAATATTTTGATTCATTATCATCCATAGTTGCTAGATAATATTCCATTTTCAGATATCCCATAATTTATAATTCAACTGGTTACCTATTATTCAACATTTTGTTTGTTTTCAATGATTCATTGCTATATAGAATATGGCCGTAAAACTCATGCACAACAACATTGTAGCCCAACTTTGGCTTATTTATTTATTTATTTATTTATTTATTTATTTTTCATTTGATACTTCTTGTAAGGCAAGGAATGAATTATGACCTCAGACAAGTGTCAATGATTTTAAAAGTGCAGATTCAGGAGTCATATCTCCTACACATGAATGATTTGCTAGCTATATGACCTTGGGCAAGCTTTAATTTTTTGTTCATGTTAACTTATCTTTATAATGTGTAGTGATATCAATCTTTTAAAAGTGTTGAAAAGATTACATGGATTCATGCAGAAAAACTACTCACAAGCTTTTGGTTCGAAAACAAAAATAAAAAAAAAAAACCCAGGAAAAACGTTGGATCACAAAATGTCGTTATTGTTTTTTATTAAATTAATGAAAGAAAGAGTGATAAGAGTGAATATGATGTGGTGAAAGGACAGTGATTCCAGGCAGTTGAACCTGCTGACAGACAGGTCGAAGCCAAACACATGAGCCACACGGCAGACTGGGAATCCCACTTAGGTCAGGGACCAGTTTTAATTCACTGTAGTGAATGAAGCATTGGATATATATATGGTTATTTCCAAAATAACAAAAAAGACAAAAAAAGAACATGGTGTCCTAGAGTGGAAGTAGGCATGTTTCTGCTCAATGATTTTTTAAATGATTTTGTTAAAGTAAAATTGCTTGCTCAAGAGCTGTGCATGATTTGACAGCTTTTCATTCCTGCTGCCAAATTTATGCACCTTTAATATGGGCTGACCAAATACAAAATGGAATGCTCCCTGTTCTTCTTTATAATCTGACCACATATATATACATATATACATATATATGTATATATGTATGTATATATATTTATTGAGATATAATTGACATATAGCATATTAGTTTCAGGTATACAACATGATTTAATATTTGTATGTATTGTGTAGTGATCACAAGTCTAGTTAACATCCATCACGTCACATTGTTACAAATATTTTTTTAGTGGTGAGAACTTTTAAGATCTACTCCCTTACTTGGCAACTTTCAGATTTACAAGACAGTTTTATTGACTATAGCCAACATACTGTACATTACATCCCCATGACTTATTTATATTTATTCTTCCTGAATTGTCTATCACGTATCTGTAGGCTTACATGTCTACTTTTTTCTTTTCAAATTACTAAATATATATAAAATAAAGCTGTCATTTAAATCTACCAAAAATTTACTGCATTTTTACCTTGGTTTATTTATTTATTTTTTTACTCTTTTACTAACATTTGTTTTTATTGATATGAAAATATACTAATAATTGGGGTTCAAATCAATCTTTTTCTCTGCTGTTTTCTTTAGATACAAATTATACTTAAAAGACCAATTCCAAACCAATATTTCTTCTAGCTTTTTAATATCTTGTGAAGTTTTAGTACAGTGGAATTCATCGTGAGTCTTGTGTAAAGAATTTTATTTTTTCCATAAAAGGAACTCTCATTTTGTACCTATTTTCATCAATTACATTATCTTTTTTTTCCTCCCTGATTTAAGATTTCATCTTCAGCATAGTTTAAATTTTTTCATATATATAAATGTGTGTGTGTATGTTAATCTGTTCCACTAGACAATTTTCCTTCCCATCTTTCAATAATATCACATCACAGTACTTTATCCACTTATTGATAATTGATATATATGAGATGTTCTGTAGTATAAAATGTGTATCAGATTTTGAAAACGTAGTGTAAAAAAGTGTAATATATATATCACTAATTTTTAAAATTTTCATTATAGGAAGAATTGATAATATTTCAGATATAATGGGTTAAATGACAGTATTATTAAAAAGAAGTTCTCTTGTTTCTTTTTTACACTTTTAAATGTGGCTGAGAGAAAAATTTAAATTACATATATGGCCTGAATTATATTTCAGTTGGCCAGAATTGATGGAGATCATTTTTACCTCCCCAGATATTATCTATCCCTAAGGATTTTTTTTTTCTGCCTATTCTAGAGTTTCATGTAAATTAAATCATGCTGTATGTACTTTTTTTTGTGTCCAGATTATTTTGCTCTGTTTATCTTTGTTTTTTATCCCTGTTGCTATTTGTATCCGTTTATAAATATTGCCTTTGTTTATGAGTCCATTTACTGAAAAGCATGTGGGTCAATTCCACTTTTGATCTCATGTGAATAAAAACTGCTACAGCCAGGGGCACCTGGGTGGCTCAGTCAGTTAAGCGACTGACTTCAGCTCAGGTCATGATCTCAGGGTCCTGGGATCCCGCCCAGGCTCAGGATCCCCGCTCAGCAGAGTCTGCTTCTCCCTCTGCCGCTCCCCTTGTGCGCGTTCTCTCTCTCTCTCTCTCTCTCATAAATAAATAAAAGCTTTAAAAAATCTGCTACAGCCTTACCTATACAAGTCTTTATGGGCCTTTTTTTCCTTTGGGTAAAGTGAAATTTCTAGGTCATATGGTAAGCATATGTCTAACTTTATAACCAACTGCCAAACTGTTTTCTAAAAGTGTTGCACATCTCACATTCTATCCTGACCTTATATATAGACACTATTGTTTGGCACCGTCACTTGGAATTGTCTATCTTTTATGTTTGCTATTTTTAGGGTGTGGGAGGAGGTATATCATTGTGGTTTTAATTTTACTGCTGACATCATTTCATGTACATATTGTCTATATATCTTCTTTTATGAAATCTCTGTTCACATATTTTGCATATATATATATATATTTTATTGGGAGGTTTGTCTCACTATTGTGTTACAAGAATCCTTTCTATATTCTGGATATAAGATCTTTGCAAGATGTATGTGTTAAAAATATTTTCCCCCAGGATGTTGGTTGCATTTTCATCTTCTGAATAGAAGTTTTTAAGTTTGATAAAATCCAGTTTATGCTTTTTATGTGGTTAGTGTTTTTTTCTTGATCCACTCAGAATTATATGTCTGTCTGTCTCCCTCTCTCCCTATATATATATCCTCAAAATTTGCCCATATATTTTCTATTAGATGATTCCCATTTCAGCTTTCTTGTTTAAGTCTATGATCCATTTTTGAATTGATCTTTGTATGAGGTTGTGTTTTTTTTCCCATGCAGATACCTAGTTTCTCCTCTATCATTTGTTAAAGGAATATGTTTTCTATTGACTTCGTATAAATTAAGTGACCATATACATGTCTCTTTCTGAACTCTCTTATTCTACTGCATTGACATATATTTGATTACTGTGGTTTAAGACATCTCTACACCCAACGTGGGGCTCAAACTCATAACCCCAAGATCAAGAGTCACATGCTTTACTGACTGAGCCAGCCAGGTGCCCCCTGGTTTAAGTCTTAAAATCAGGTGATCTTGGTATTGAGGTCGCCCAAATTCATTCCTTTCTTTTTCACAAAATGTTTTGGCCAATCTATGTTTTTTTCATATGAAAATTAGGGATTTTATTTTGGATCCATACACATACATATATTTGGAGAGAAAGAACATTTTACCAACGTTGAGTACTCAAACACATTAATATGGCATAATGCAAATATTGAACTAACATTCCATTCCTGGGATATACCTACCTAGTCATCATGTGTTTTCCTTTTCATATAATGAGGAATGTTTGTTGAGAATATTTACAGGGAATACTTGCCTATAATACATTTGGCAGATTTGGGGATAAAAGTAGTCAATTTTTTGAAGTTGTATATGGTAATATTAATTCTTCATTACATGTATGAAAAAACTCACCAATCAAAACCTTTGGGTTTTGTGTTTACATAGTGATAAGGATTTTGAATCCAAATCGGCCTCTTTATTAGCTATATTTCTATTTCTTCTAAAAGCAAGTTTGATATGTTGTCTTGATATTTCATTTCATTTCTTGAGTACTGGCATAAAAATCTTCAATTTGTACCTTTATTATCAAAACTGTACATATTTAAGGAATACAACTTACAGGATTTAGACATAAGCATATACCTGTGAAACCATCACCAAGATCAGTGTCATAAACCTGTCCACTAGTTCCAGAAGTTTCCTTCAGACTTTGTTATTTATTTCTGTGTGTGTGTGATAAGAGCACTAAACATAAGATCTATCCTCTCAGCAATTTTTAAGTGTACAGTATTATTAACCATAGAGTCTATGCTACACAGAAGATCTCTAGGACTTATTCATGATGTACAACTGCATCTTTGTACCGTTTGACCAACACCTCCCTGTCACCCTTTTCCCCTAGCTCCTGATAACCACCATTCTACTCTCTGCTTCTGTAAATTTGACAATTTCAGATTTCTCATCTAAATCGAATCACATAGCATTTGTTTGTGTGTGTGTGTGTGTGTGTGTGTGTGTGTGTGNTATAAATATATTGCCTTTGTTTATGAGTCCATTTACTGAAAAGCATGTGGGTCAATTCCACTTTTGATCTCATGTGAATAAAAACTGCTACAGCCAGGGGCACCTGGGTGGCTCAGTCAGTTAAGCGACTGACTTCAGCTCAGGTCATGATCTCAGGGTCCTGGGATCCCGCCCAGGCTCAGGATCCCCGCTCAGCAGAGTCTGCTTCTCCCTCTGCCGCTCCCCTTGTGCGCGTTCTCTCTCTCTCTCTCTCTCTCATAAATAAATAAAAGCTTTAAAAAATCTGCTACAGCCTTACCTATACAAGTCTTTATGGGCCTTTTTTTCCTTTGGGTAAAGTGAAATTTCTAGGTCATATGGTAAGCATATGTCTAACTTTATAACCAACTGCCAAACTGTTTTCTAAAAGTGTTGCACATCTCACATTCTATCCTGACCTTATATATAGACACTATTGTTTGGCACCGTCACTTGGAATTGTCTATCTTTTATGTTTGCTATTTTTAGGGTGTGGGAGGAGGTATATCATTGTGGTTTTAATTTTACTGCTGACATCATTTCATGTACATATTGTCTATATATCTTCTTTCATGAAATCTCTGTTCACATATTTTGCATATATATATATATATTTTATTGGGAGGTTTGTCTCACTATTGTGTTACAAGAATCCTTTCTATATTCTGGATATAAGATCTTTGCAAGATGTATGTGTTAAAAATATTTTCCCCCAGGATGTTGGTTGCATTTTCATCTTCTGAATAGAAGTTTTTAAGTTTGATAAAATCCAGTTTATGCTTTTTATGTGGTTAGTGTTTTTTTCTTGATCCACTCAGAATTATATGTCTGTCTGTCTCCCTCTCTCCCTATATATATATCCTCAAAATTTGCCCATATATTTTCTATTAGATGATTCCCATTTCAGCTTTCTTGTTTAAGTCTATGATCCATTTTTGAATTGATCTTTGTATGAGGTTGTGTTTTTTTTCCCATGCAGATACCTAGTTTCTCCTCTATCATTTGTTAAAGGAATATGTTTTCTATTGACTTCGTATAAATTAAGTGACCATATACATGTCTCTTTCTGAACTCTCTTATTCTACTGCATTGACATATATTTGATTACTGTGGTTTAAGACATCTCTACACCCAACGTGGGGCTCAAACTCATAACCCCAAGATCAAGAGTCACATGCTTTACTGACTGAGCCAGCCAGGTGCCCCCTGGTTTAAGTCTTAAAATCAGGTGATCTTGGTATTGAGGTCGCCCAAATTCATTCCTTTCTTTTTCACAAAATGTTTTGGCCAATCTATGTTTTTTTCATATGAAAATTAGGGATTTTATTTTGGATCCATACACATACATATATTTGGAGAGAAAGAACATTTTACCAACGTTGAGTACTCAAACACATTAATATGGCATAATGCAAATATTGAACTAACATTCCATTCCTGGGATATACCTACCTAGTCATCATGTGTTTTCCTTTTCATATAATGAGGAATGTTTGTTGAGAATATTTACAGGGAATACTTGCCTATAATACATTTGGCAGATTTTGGGATAAAAGTAGTCAATTTTTTGAAGTTGTATATGGTAATATTAATTCTTCATTACATGTATGAAAAAACTCACCAATCAAAACCTTTGGGTTTTGTGTTTACATAGTGATAAGGATTTTGAATCCAAATCGGCCTCTTTATTAGCTATATTTCTATTTCTTCTAAAAGCAAGTTTGATATGTTGTCTTGATATTTCATTTCATTTCTTGAGTACTGGCATAAAAATCTTCAATTTGTACCTTTATTATCAAAACTGTACATATTTAAGGAATACAACTTACAGGATTTAGACATAAGCATATACCTGTGAAACCATCACCATGATCAGTGTCATAAACCTGTCCACTAGTTCCAGAAGTTTCCTTCAGACTTTGTTATTTATTTCTGTGTGTGTGTGATAAGAGCACTAAACATAAGATCTATCCTCTCAGCAATTTTTAAGTGTACAGTATTATTAACCATAGAGTCTATGCTACACAGAAGATCTCTAGGACTTATTCATGATGTACAACTGCATCTTTGTACCGTTTGACCAACACCTCCCTGTCACCCTTTTCCCCTAGCTCCTGATAACCACCATTCTACTCTCTGCTTCTGTAAATTTGACAATTTCAGATTTCTCATCTAAATCGAATCACATAGCATTTGTTTGTGTGTGTGTGTGTGTGTGTGTGTGTGTGTGTGTGTCTAGCTTATTTCACTTAGCTGCAGTGACTTAAGACAAGTATAAGTGATGAAAATCAAAGAAAGGTGGCTGGGGTATAAAGAGAATGATATTCCTCATTTTTGACATTTCAGGTTATTCTCCATCATAATAATAATTTAATTATACTGGGAAAGTCCAGATAATATGTTCTTTCCCACAACACCCTCCATGAACTCTCAATTTCAGACACAGTGGCTGCTGCTTTATGTTTCCAAAGGAGCATTCCTACTGGTGCTTCATAGTTCAATATTTGGGCTAATTTCCTTGTGTCTATTTACTTAGTGCTACAATTCAACAACNCTTTATGGGCCTTTTTTTCCTTTGGGTAAAGTGAAATTTCTAGGTCATATGGTAAGCATATGTCTAACTTTATAACCAACTGCCAAACTGTTTTCTAAAAGTGTTGCACATCTCACATTCTATCCTGACCATATATATAGACACTATTGTTTGGCACCGTCACTTGGAATTGTCTATCTTTTATGTTTGCTATTTTTAGGGTGTGGGAGGAGGTATATCATTGTGGTTTTAATTTTACTGCTGACATCATTTCATGTACATATTGTCTATATATCTTCTTTCATGAAATCTCTGTTCACATATTTTGCATATATATATATATATTTTATTGGGAGGTTTGTCTCACTATTGTGTTACAAGAATCCTTTCTATATTCTGGATATAAGATCTTTGCAAGATGTATGTGTTAAAAATATTTTCCCCCAGGATGTTGGTTGCATTTTCATCTTCTGAATAGAAGTTTTTAAGTTTGATAAAATCCAGTTTATGCTTTTTATGTGGTTAGTGTTTTTTTCTTGATCCACTCAGAATTATATGTCTGTCTGTCTCCCTCTCTCCCTATATATATATCCTCAAAATTTGCCCATATATTTTCTATTAGATGATTCCCATTTCAGCTTTCTTGTTTAAGTCTATGATCCATTTTTGAATTGATCTTTGTATGAGGTTGTGTTTTTTTTCCCATGCAGATACCTAGTTTCTCCTCTATCATTTGTTAAAGGAATATGTTTTCTATTGACTTCGTATAAATTAAGTGACCATATACATGTCTCTTTCTGAACTCTCTTATTCTACTGCATTGACATATATTTGATTACTGTGGTTTAAGACATCTCTACACCCAACGTGGGGCTCAAACTCATAACCCCAAGATCAAGAGTCACATGCTTTACTGACTGAGCCAGCCAGGTGCCCCCTGGTTTAAGTCTTAAAATCAGGTGATCTTGGTATTGAGGTCGCCCAAATTCATTCCTTTCTTTTTCACAAAATGTTTTGGCCAATCTATGTTTTTTTCATATGAAAATTAGGGATTTTATTTTGGATCCATACACATACATATATTTGGAGAGAAAGAACATTTTACCAACGTTGAGTACTCAAACACATTAATATGGCATAATGCAAATATTGAACTAACATTCCATTCCTGGGATATACCTACCTAGTCATCATGTGTTTTCCTTTTCATATAATGAGGAATGTTTGTTGAGAATATTTACAGGGAATACTTGCCTATAATACATTTGGCAGATTTTGGGATAAAAGTAGTCAATTTTTTGAAGTTGTATATGGTAATATTAATTCTTCATTACATGTATGAAAAAACTCACCAATCAAAACCTTTGGGTTTTGTGTTTACATAGTGATAAGGATTTTGAATCCAAATCGGCCTCTTTATTAGCTATATTTCTATTTCTTCTAAAAGCAAGTTTGATATGTTGTCTTGATATTTCATTTCATTTCTTGAGTACTGGCATAAAAATCTTCAATTTGTACCTTTATTATCAAAACTGTACATATTTAAGGAATACAACTTACAGGATTTAGACATAAGCATATACCTGTGAAACCATCACCATGATCAGTGTCATAAACCTGTCCACTAGTTCCAGAAGTTTCCTTCAGACTTTGTTATTTATTTCTGTGTGTGTGTGATAAGAGCACTAAACATAAGATCTATCCTCTCAGCAATTTTTAAGTGTACAGTATTATTAACCATAGAGTCTATGCTACACAGAAGATCTCTAGGACTTATTCATGATGTACAACTGCATCTTTGTACCGTTTGACCAACACCTCCCTGTCACCCTTTTCCCCTAGCTCCTGATAACCACCATTCTACTCTCTGCTTCTGTAAATTTGACAATTTCAGATTTCTCATCTAAATCGAATCACATAGCATTTGTTTGTGTGTGTGTGTGTGTGTGTGTGTGTGTGTGTGTGTCTAGCTTATTTCACTTAGCTGCAGTGACTTAAGACAAGTATAAGTGATGAAAATCAAAGAAAGGTGGCTGGGGTATAAAGAGAATGATATTCCTCATTTTTGACATTTCAGGTTATTCTCCATCATAATAATAATTTAATTATACTGGGAAAGTCCAGATAATATGTTCTTTCCCACAACACCCTCCATGAACTCTCAATTTCAGACACAGTGGCTGCTGCTTTATGTTTCCAAAGGAGCATTCCTACTGGTGCTTCATAGTTCAATATTTGGGCTAATTTCCTTGTGTCTATTTACTTAGTGCTACAATTCAACAACAAAAAAAAAATTTTGGAACACTCACTATACCAAAACAGTTTCTGAGTTTCAAAATTTTGGCAATAACTACTGCTTAGTAAATATCTGTTATGGCCTAGGCTGTGTGTGTGTGTGTGTGTGTGTNATATATATATATTTTATTGGGAGGTTTGTCTCACTATTGTGTTACAAGAATCCTTTCTATATTCTGGATATAAGATCTTTGCAAGATGTATGTGTTAAAAATATTTTCCCCCAGGATGTGGGATGCATTTTCATCTTCTGAATAGAAGTTTTTAAGTTTGATAAAATCCAGTTTATGCTTTTTATGTGGTTAGTGTTTTTTTCTTGATCCACTCAGAATTATATGTCTGTCTGTCTCCCTCTCTCCCTATATATATATCCTCAAAATTTGCCCATATATTTTCTATTAGATGATTCCCATTTCAGCTTTCTTGTTTAAGTCTATGATCCATTTTTGAATTGATCTTTGTATGAGGTTGTGTTTTTTTTCCCATGCAGATACCTAGTTTCTCCTCTATCATTTGTTAAAGGAATATGTTTTCTATTGACTTCGTATAAATTAAGTGACCATATACATGTCTCTTTCTGAACTCTCTTATTCTACTGCATTGACATATATTTGATTACTGTGGTTTAAGACATCTCTACACCCAACGTGGGGCTCAAACTCATAACCCCAAGATCAAGAGTCACATGCTTTACTGACTGAGCCAGCCAGGTGCCCCCTGGTTTAAGTCTTAAAATCAGGTGATCTTGGTATTGAGGTCGCCCAAATTCATTCCTTTCTTTTTCACAAAATGTTTTGGCCAATCTATGTTTTTTTCATATGAAAATTAGGGATTTTATTTTGGATCCATACACATACATATATTTGGAGAGAAAGAACATTTTACCAACGTTGAGTACTCAAACACATTAATATGGCATAATGCAAATATTGGACTAACATTCCATTCCTGGGATATACCTACCTAGTCATCATGTGTTTTCCTTTTCATATAATGAGGAATGTTTGTTGAGAATATTTACAGGGAATACTTGCCTATAATACATTTGGCAGATTTTGGGATAAAAGTAGTCAATTTTTTGAAGTTGTATATGGTAATATTAATTCTTCATTACATGTATGAAAAAACTCACCAATCAAAACCTTTGGGTTTTGTGTTTACATAGTGATAAGGATTTTGAATCCAAATCGGCCTCTTTATTAGCTATATTTCTATTTCTTCTAAAAGCAAGTTTGATATGTTGTCTTGATATTTCATTTCATTTCTTGAGTACTGGCATAAAAATCTTCAATTTGTACCTTTATTATCAAAACTGTACATATTTAAGGAATACAACTTACAGGATTTAGACATAAGCATATACCTGTGAAACCATCACCAAGATCAGTGTCATAAACCTGTCCACTAGTTCCAGAAGTTTCCTTCAGACTTTGTTATTTATTTCTGTGTGTGTGTGATAAGAGCACTAAACATAAGATCTATCCTCTCAGCAATTTTTAAGTGTACAGTATTATTAACCATAGAGTCTATGCTACACAGAAGATCTCTAGGACTTATTCATGATGTACAACTGCATCTTTGTACCGTTTGACCAACACCTCCCTGTCACCCTTTTCCCCTAGCTCCTGATAACCACCATTCTACTCTCTGCTTCTGTAAATTTGACAATTTCAGATTTCTCATCTAAATCGAATCACATAGCATTTGTTTGTGTGTGTGTGTGTGTGTGTGTGTGTGTGTGTGTGTCTAGCTTATTTCACTTAGCTGCAGTGACTTAAGACAAGTATAAGTGATGAAAATCAAAGAAAGGTGGCTGGGGTATAAAGAGAATGATATTCCTCATTTTTGACATTTCAGGTTATTCTCCATCATAATAATAATTTAATTATACTGGGGAAGTCCAGATAATATGTTCTTTCCCACAACACCCTCCATGAACTCTCAATTTCAGACACAGTGGCTGCTGCTTTATGTTTCCAAAGGAGCATTCCTACTGGTGCTTCATAGTTCAATATTTGGGCTAATTTCCTTGTGTCTATTTACTTAGTGCTACAATTCAACAACAAAAAAAAAATTTTGGAACACTCACTATACCAAAACAGTTTCTGAGTTTCAAAATTTTGGCAATAACTACTGCTTAGTAAATATCTGTTATGGCCTAGGCTGTGTGTGTGTGTGTGTGTGTGTATTTATAAACATCTTTAATGCAATGCAAACATTTGGTTACATATATGGTTACATATATCAACTCAATCATCCTGAAAGCACTATGAGCTCTCTATTTTAATCTGCATTTTACAGATAAAAAAATTCAAGTTGAAATATTTTTGTTCCACTTATGTATAAAATCTCTATGGGATATCTGCTGTTTTGTGTTTTGTCTATATATGTTCTGATGCTGGAGATATGACAGCAAGAAAGATAAATATTCTCTCTGAGCTAATGGAATAGTGAGTCAGACAATAAATAGGCAAAACAGTAATAACAACAAAATACACACACACACACATACATGTATGCAAGTGTAAGGATGGGTGTGCACAGAAATATAGACTATTACTATGGAAAATATCAAATATGTCTGAAAATCCTCTGACATTCTTCTTCTTACGAGATGATTCTAAGCTGGCGTTGGTGACTCAGTCTTGATTCTAAGCTGACCTCATGGACTTATTTATGACTAATGGGAAACAGGGTGATGCCGTGTGTCTTCTGAGGCCAGGTCAGTAGAGACCATGGAGTTTCCTCCCAGTTCTGTTGGGATAAGTTCACTCTAGGGCAGGCCAGGGACCATTTAAGAAATCTGACTACTTGAGATCACTGACCACTGTTTTGGGAACCTTCTTCCTATAGTCTTTAGCTGGAAAATTATGTGTGCAGCTAAAACTCAGAGGTTATAGCACTTATTGGAAGAAATAAGGCGATATACTTGGGGGGAGGGGTAGCAGTATTTCTCATAATATGACAATTTATATCCCAGGGTCATTTCTTAACAGCAATATAGGATTCTCTTAACTCTTTATTTGCACTTATTTTAGTCTCTGGGATATCTTTGCTTTGCTTTTCTGAAGTGCTCTGGGTCAACCTGTTCTGATATAA
Organism: Ailuropoda melanoleuca; assembly: GCF_002007445.2. NCBI lineage: Eukaryota > Metazoa > Chordata > Mammalia > Carnivora > Ursidae > Ailuropoda > Ailuropoda melanoleuca. The sequence goes on from NC_048220.1 coordinate 131,881,755, forward strand.
ACTCCTGTCACTCTAAAAACTTGTGCTTTTTATGGTCATTTATTAAACATGGCACTATGCTAATTATGTAGTAAATTTTTGTTCCCCAACTTGAAAGATACTGTATGTGATCACTCAGTCACGAAAGCTGGAGATATTCATTTCACTTGACAAATATTGATTCATCACATACTCTGTGACAGGGCAATATTCTCGCTACTGTGGTTATAGCAGTAAACAAAGTACAGGATGCCTTTATGAAACATACATTCCAGTTGGAAGACAGGCAAGAAACTGAAAAGTAACACGTAGTGAGACATAGAATGGTAATTGATATAGAGGAAACAAGCAAGTGAGAAAGAGAGAAGGGAGTCTGTGGCTAGGGACGCTGTTTTTTATTAGGATGGTCAGGTAAAAATTCGCTGATAAATGACCTTTGCATAAGGACCTGAGGATGAGAGAGAGGGAGCCATGTGTAAATATAGCATGAGAGCATCACAGGTGTATGGAGCAGAACATGCAAGAATTCACTAATAAATGAACTTTGCACGAAGACCTGAGATGGAGAGAGGGAGCCATGCGTGTATATATAGTGTAAGAGCATTGCAGCTGCTCGCACACGCAAAAGCCCTGAGGCAAGATTCTGGCTAGGCAAGTATGAGCTGATAGAAAATTAGGTTAGAGAGGCTGTGTAGAATTAGATTATGAGTCCTTATAAGAAGTTAGAGAAAGAAGCCTCAGCTACCTGGACTCTGTAACTTAGCTGGGAGCTTGAGAGCTTTCAGTTTTCAGCCTGTCAATTTCATAGCTTTACATAGTATGTAGCAGTTCAAAAATCTCCAATGGCTGATGGAAAAAAAAATAAAGTATTGAAAGAAGGAAAAGATACAGAAGAGGAACAATGATCACAAAGTGTTAAATACAAACTGAAAAGGAGCCATTTTTATCCCATGGATGTTAGTCATGGGGAGAAACGATTATAAACTCAGAACGTCTCTAAAGTTCTTGACATTCTCTTCCGTACTTAACATGGAATTATACAATAAATTGTTAATATGGACAAAGGTCTGAAAAATGAATTATATTTTGCCAGGTTATAAATAAGGAATGCAAGTTGAGAAATCACATTGGTGAGCTATATGAAAGTTGATAAAATTAAAAGTTCTATTCAACAACCCACTTACAAAGAGCACTGGCATGTACACAGCTTAAATGTGCAAATAGGTTTGAGCATTGTTTTAATAGTCAAAAGTTGAAACAATCTAAAGCAGAAGAACAAAGGCAAAATATGGCAATCTTGCAGGATGAAATGCTATATAACAGTCCTGTCATATCAAAATTTATATAAAAGATTATGACTTACATGTCTCAACATGACCAGTTGTCAGAAAATGTTGACTGGAAATTTCTAGCTACAGGAAGGTACCTAGATAATGATATCTTTTTCTTTTTAAGATTTTATTTTGTTTATTTGAGAGAGATAGAGCAAGCAAGAGAGAAAGCACAAGCACGGGAGGGGCAGAGGGAGAGAGAGAAGCAGACTCCCCACTGAGCAGGGAGCCTNAGTACCTAGATAATGATATCTTTTTCTTTTTAAGAAAGAGAGAAAGCACAAGCACGGGAGGGGCAGAGGGAGAGAGAGAAGCAGACTCCCCACTGAGCAGGGAGCCTGATGTGGGGTTCCACCCCAGGACCCTGGAATCATGACCTGAGCCCAAGGCAGGTGTTTAACCAACTGAGCCACCCAGGTGCCCCAAGAATGATATCGTTTTAATGAAAATGTTCAAGCACAGGAAAAAAAGGTCTGTATTTTTCTTATAGATACATATGTATATAGAAAAAGTATAAAACATTCATGAGAGTGTTGAACATAGTTACACGAGGGAAATATAAATTTGAAGATTAAACTACATCTTAATGGTTTGATTTTTCCTTAAAAATGGTATATGGTAATAAATTCTATTTGTCAAAATTGGGTAGTGGATTCAAAGGTAATCAGTATATAATTATACCTTTCTGTATACCTAGAGTATTTCATAATATAAAATTACACTAACATAATTTTAACTGAACATTATATAAAATATGTATTTAGCTAAAAATATTATATGTTCATACGTAAATGTACATTTTAAAGTTTATATCTGAACACATTTTGAATAAATGAAATGAGTTTAGATATAAATGCATTATGTATATTATACATAATGAATATGATATGATATGATATGAACATGGATATGATATGTGTACATAAGTATAATAATAATGTATAATAATATACATTAATATACATTATATATGTATATACATATACAGTTAATTGTATATGTATGTATATAGAATTGCAAATAAGTTTCTCCCGGAATTGCAGAAAGAAACAATACAAGTTGAAGAGAGAGATTTAGTCATTAAGGATATATACAGGATATTTTCAAGAGATCTAAAATAGTTCAAAATATCACAAAATATGTTTTGAAAAATACTAGTTCTATGACACGCTACACATATACAGAAAGGGGATTATGTTTGCAGATAAGTGAGGAAAATATCACATTGTATTTTATTCTCTTGATTTTACAAACACATGAACAAAATTATTTTATGTCTTCTGTGGTGTCAAATAGGTCAAATATAGAAGANGGAAGAATTCTATCACCCAAGAAGAAAACATTCATTTATTTACGGATGTATCATCGTCACATGCTATATGCCAGATGTTTAGCTCTTTAACAGTTGTTAACTTTATATAGCCCATTTTCCCTGAACTTATTGATCAAGTGAAAATTGTTCTTTAACTCTTACATAAACACAGTTTAATCCTAATTTAATCCTCCTTTAACCTCAATTAAATTATAAGCACTTATAAAATGCTGATGTAAAATATTTTAAATTGGCAACTATATAATTTGTGATGCTAAATAAAAAAATAAATCTATAGTGTCTATCAATTACAAGCCACGTGTTTACCTAAATATTTAATTTATCATGTATATGTATGAGTTCTGTTGTCAGACACTATAAGGTGAATTCTTGTCTTATAAAGAATGGAAATCAGTAACTTTTCTGAATGCTTTCTAGTTATTCCCCATACTATAACTTTTGGAAATATTCTTATACTTTATTGATTTTACACCCTTAAATTTAGTTTTTGTCTGTATTTTTTTTCTGTTTAATCAATGTAATTTGTAGAAACCACAGACTATGACTTTTTTAAAAATATAAATTTGCTCAAAACCTTGCACAATGTTATAGACATGTCATATAATTAAAATTTATTAATGAATATTGAATGAATAAATGAACTTTTAGAGGGCAAAACCTGGAAATATATTTTCACTTATCTGTAAAATGAAGAAAATAGTAGCCACTGGTATTATTTTTATATATAAAGGCCACAGGATTGTATTTTGCAAAGAATAGGCACTTGATAAATAGCACAGGATATTTTAATGTTAGTGTATAAATAAATTAAAATTCACAAAAGGCCATTACTCACATATAACTCATATCATTTCTCAAATTCCTCTAGTAAATATTTTCTTGTCCTCTGAAATCAAGCAGGATTTAATTGTACTCATTGTAATGACATTGTATTAATGTCCCAAGGTAAATATAATACATAGACATAGGACTACACAACTCATATCAGGATCTAAGAAATGAGACAGAAGTATTCCTAAAAATATGTGGGGAGGGGAAGGGCAAAGGACCAATATGACAGGCTTGCATGTAGCCCATCTGGTAAACAAGCTTTCCTTAATAGAAGACCTGTTTGGCTTTACTATTCAGGAATTTCTTGTTGAAACGGTATTAAGTTTGGAATGTAAGAGCAACAGTCAATTTAATATGCATTTACTATGTTGTAGTCATTTGAAAATCTAGTCTTTTTTTTTTTTATTTCACTCTTGCTGCTTTGAAAGTTGAAAGCACCTAATATAATAATATGTAGGTATATATGTTTTACAAATGTTAATTCATACCTTTCATGACTTTATTCTGTTTGATCCATTCTTCCCATGTCCATAGCTTGCTATGGAACCCACTTCAAAGAAGGTAAGAGATTTCTGATCTAAGTGTGCCTTCTTAGTAAATGGTAGAACTAGGAGGTGGACAGAAGTCTGTCAGACTCTCAAGTTCACATTCTTTCCATTGCTGTATCCTGCCTTCCTGTTACATATAGGAGGACAGCAGATTCATTTATGATTCTGACTCATAAACCAGCAAGACCTTTCAAAAGGGTTCTATCAAGATTTGTCCATATTTATTATGCAAAAACAAAGTTAATGCAGCTTAGAGCAGCAAAGAACTTTCATTCAAACACATTTTGCATTTCTGACCCAGGTGTCATATTCAAAAGTCTCAGACTACACAAATACGAAGCTACTTCCAAGAGGAGTGAGGCATTTAGTGACACTAGATGTTTTACATCCACAAATATAGGTATATCCTCCATATTCATAGGCAACACAAAGTAAAAGTCTAGTCCTCATAAGCTTTCCTGATAAACTGAGTAAGGCATAAGGTTACAGGATGTTATAAAAGTTATAGGAAGGTTTAGGTTGTCTTCTCCATGCAGAGCGTTTATCAGAACTAGGAGAAAAATAGGAATTTTATCATTAGGAATGGAATTTGTCATTAGGAATGGAGTTTGCCCCAGCATAGCTAGGAGGGAGGGAGAATTGATATCATCCTTGTTTTTCAGTGTGGAAAATAGTCACAGAGAAGTTAAGTAACTTATTCCAGATTATAGGGCAAGGAAGTATTAAGAATTCTCATGAAAATTCAGGAACTGCCACTGGAACGAGGCTCTTGACGGTCATCCTGCTACATTGTCTCTGCCATAGTGTAATATATCCAGAAGGATATAGCTTCTTATTACCTAAATTTGGATTTGCTTTTCTTCACATCGCAACCCCACTAACCTAGATTATACCACATATACATCCCTTTGCCCTCCCTTACCGCATGGAAAGGTGTGCTTTCATTTTTGCATTATATGCGCCATGTTAGTCTAACAGTTTAAAATAGATCTGGGGGTGCCTGGATGGCTCAGTTGGTTAAGCCTCTGACTCTTGATTTCTGCTCAGGTCATGATCTCAGGGTCCTGAGACTGAGCCCCACGTAAGGCTCCATGCTCAGCGGGAAGTCTGCTTGAGGATCCTCTCCTTTGTGTCCCTCCCCCCACTCACTTGCACTCTCTCTCAAATAAATATCTTTTAAAAAAGTAAAATGAAGTAGATCTGCAGGCCAGAATATACATTTGCTTTGCAGAAAAACGATTTAATTCATTATAAACATGAGAACATGTTGACGAGGTATCAGAGATAGGTCTTTGTAGCAAAGAACTACAGAAAGTACCAGAAAATTACAGGTGTGAAAAGTGTAATGCTGCCTCTTGTTTTTCACATAAAATGAGAGATCGTCACCCATTCTTTCCTCTCTGCTCCCATTACGCCTTCCATTTGCACCTGAAAATCTCTCTGGACTTCATCTATTTTGAGTGTTTAATTTATATGCAAGAAACTTTAATGTTGGAAAAGAAAACAATATGTGAGGCTGTCAAATCATTTAATCATTCTTCACTCTGTAAGGCAATGTATCTTACAGTAGTTTCAGTAAAACTCAATTTTATGTGAATAAAAGATAAATAATCCAACAATTAGTTAAAACATATTTAATCAATCCCTTTGGGACTTACATAGAGCCTGGTTTTAGAGAACTTGGGTAATGCTTACATTATCTGTCTTTTTGTTATTTTGATTTTTATGATCAGAATTCTGTAAGAAGGTTTTTGCTCACACATATATTTCTATTTTCCAGTATCTTCTATCGAGTTAATGGGATTTATTTTTGCTGCCATATGTAAATTTTAAATAATTTTTCTGATATGTGATGTGGATTTATTTGTGAGGTTTTTTTTCTTCTAAAGACATTTTAGATATTTGATTTACTCAACTTTATTTTATATCACTCAGTAAGAAAACCCCTCAAGTGACCTGATTTGAACCCTTGTAACATTATTCTCCATCAAGAAGTGTAAGCTTCTCCAGTGTGTGCCATAACAGCTTCCATGATCAAGCCTTTGCCCAAAGCCAGCATAAAATGTGACTTGAAAGTAACTAGAATCCATATTTTAATTTAGGAGCCATTATGAACAATCTAGAAATTGTGGTCTATAGAAAACATCAAAAGAGATTACAATAATGCTAAGAGGGAAAAAAAGAGGTACATTTTGTCTCTAGTGAATTTACACTTGGTGTTGGAAAATCATTTCTCTTTGGGGTGGTTATTGAAGCAGAAATGAAAAAAAGAGTCAACATGAACCAGGCTGTGATGTTCTACTATTTGGTAGATTAGATAACCAAGAAAAAAAAAAAAAAAAAAAAAGGGTGTCTAGAAGCAGTGTAAAGGATTTCCATAATAAAATTGTTTTTTGTTTTCTTATTCTTTAATATATATATAGTGAAAAATGATGTATATGTGTATATATATATTTATATATACTAAAAATGATGTAAAAGATAGTGACAGCGAAATGTAACATATTAATAAAATAATAAAAATTAATCATGAAATGAGACACTATTGTTTTAAAAGGAATAGGAAAACCGTGACATGGAGGGATGCCTGGGTGGTTCTGCCGGTTAAGCAACTGTCTTCAGCTCAGGTCATGATCCCAGGGTCCTGGGATAGAGTTCAGCATCAGGTTCCTTGCTCAGTGGGGGGCCGGTTTATCCCTCTGCCCCTCCCTCCAGCTGTGCACTCTTCTCTCTCTGACAAATAAATAAATAAAATCTTAAAAAACAATTGTGACATGGGAATAATAAGGATTGTGACTGGCATAATAAAGATTCATTCTTACTTTCTGTTTACCAAACACATAGATATTAGTTTTATACAATTAGGCTTAAGACATAAGCCAATGAGCTTTGGTATCTGTGACAATATTCAGTTAAAAGACCAATACCTTGCATATTTGTGAAGGTGGACATGGCGTATGAAGACATGAACGACTAGACTGATGGGTAAAAAAACAAGTACAAGGGGAGCCTGGGTGGCTCAGTCATTAAGCGTCTGCCTTCGGCTCAGGGCGTGATCCCAGGGTCCTGGAATCTAGCCCACATCAGGCTCCTCTACTGGAAGCCTGCTTCTTCCTCTCCCACTCCCCCTGCTTGTGTTCCCTCTCTCTGGCTGTCTCTCTCTGTCAAAAAAATAAATAAAATCTTTAAAAAAAATACAAAAACCACAGTTACATATTGATGCTTAGGGAGCAGAGTATTATTACTACTCTTATTTGTTGAACCGGAAGGAATTTGCAGTCTCGTNGGCTGTCTCTCTCTGTCAAAAAAATAAATAAAATCTTTAAAAAAAATACAAAAACCACAGTTATATATTGATGCTTAGGGAGCAGAGTATTATTACTACTCTTATTTGTTGAACCGGAAGGAATTTGCAGTCTCGTCCCCTTCCTCAGTTCATTCATGTCCTAGCTCAGTAATTACAGCAGTGGCTTCAGCTAACTTCTGATTCATGTTTCCACTACATGAGGCAAAGGTTCCCTGTCCGTGAAGCAGAGAAGTTGAGAGGAATCTTAGGTGATCTGGCTAAGGCAGAGTTGAGGACACAGAATCTTACCCTCCTGATTTTACATTCAAACACCAGGGCCAGTCCCAAAGTTCCTTTATAGAGGGAGACCATTAAATGGGACTAAAAGGTACTGCCCAATTATCACCCCTTAAGCTGCCGAATAGCTAAGAAGGTTATATTAAAAGGTACATTAAGCTAAGAAACTTGTATAAGAAAAAAACATTAGCTGTTTCCTCCTACATCTTTACCAAGAATGCCTGGGGTCTTGCATTATATATAATACATAAATTCCCACTCTTATATGGAAGCATCTATACATTGATTTGTCGTGCAGAGAGAAATGGATTAAACTTTTTAGTCTATGTCACATGAGGGACAAAGGACTTGGGTTTTGAAATCAGACAAAGCATTCAATGCTATGAACCTTGGATTTATGGGCTCTGGGATGACAAGGATAGTTTGCCAGTTGTACCCCAAAGTCTGATTGCCTGTTGTGCATTTTAGTGATATAAACACCCCCTCACATGTCTGCCAGCTTGGAATACCTTATCAGCATTCATTAGTCATGCATAGCCATCATTAAGGTTTGGCGAGGTGGGATTTTAGTATGAGTCTTATGTGTTGCTTTCATACAGGCCTTAAGAGGGAAACTGTAAGATTTCCAGTTTCTATTACTGTGTCTTTTCCCATTGGCTCAGACATGGCAAAAGCAATGAAAATCTTGGACCCAGACATGGAAGCCATTGAAGATGGCAGAACTGCTTTGCTAGCAATAGATTGCTTCCATCTGGACTCAGTGAGAGAAAGGATTACGTTTATATTGTATTTCACCTCTACTTGTTACAGTAATTTATTCTCTACTTAAAACAATGACCTTAGGCAAGCTACTTAATCTCTCTGATACTAGGTTCCCTCATTAGAAAAATGGAAGATAAAACTAGATTTACAGTGGTGTTTTGATAATTAAATAACCACGGGCATTATTCAACTTACATTTAATGATATTTTCTTATGAAATTTTAGACTACAGATTTTGGTGTTGTAGAATCCTTTTTGCGAGTCTGCTTCAGCTATCAGTTTGCTGTCCTACCTGGGTCGGGTAATCTCCATAGAGTCAGTTTCCCCTTTATTAAATGGTATAGTAACTAATAAAATTAATAGAAAGATGAAATATGAAAATATGTTCCCTATATTATTAAACTAGCTGTAAGATATGTAAGTTTTATTTTATTCCTAGCTATAAGGCAGAGCACCTTTTGTGTCTGCAGAGACAAACTTTTTGAGTAGCATCCTGGACAGTAGAATGTAGTCTCAGGTCCAATGGAATGAGGAGGGATCTTTGCAGAATTCAAGTAGAAGGGGAACTGGCTATTCCTTCATACCTCTGTGGCCAGAGATGAGATGCCAGTAAGAGAAGATGGGTCCTTATTAGCTATAGAGGCCATGAGGGAATTATGGAGAACAGGGAAAATTTTTTTTAAAGATTTTATTTATTTACTTGACAGAGAGACAGCCAGCTAAAGAGGGAACACAAGCAGAGGGAGTATGAGAGGAAGAAGCAGGCTCCCAGCGGAGGAGCCTGATGTGGGGCTCGATCCCAGAATGCTGGGATCACGCCCTGAGCCAAAGGCAGATGCTTAACGACTGCGCTACCCAGGCGTCCCAGAATAGGGAAAATTTTATTTTGTTTTTGTGTTTTGTAGTGTTCACTGTGTCTTTTGGGTTTCCATTCAAAATCACTTCTAAGTTTGATTATGTACAGTGATGGAAGATAATTCTTGGTAGAATGTTTCCTAAGTCCAGCTGTAAGACTGGCATAGAGGAAAATAGACGTTTTCCATACATAGTTTCATATGGGTACAGCTATCAATAATAATGATTAAATACTACTTATTACAGATCTGGAATAGCAGTTACTCAAAAATAGCTGCTAGTTATGTATTAATATTTAACCTTAAATATGAATATCTTATGTGAACCTAGACTTTGTCTCTATGTTCTATGCCATATGCTCTGAACATAGATGACCATAGCCAAACAGTGATACCTTCGAATGAGTTAGTAAATGAATAATAAGTAAATATCAGTAAATTATTAAATCTATGATTAAGCAAATAAAAGGATAAGAAATAATGGATGATAAAATGGATGGATAAATAAATGTTTATCAAGGTATAAATTATGTAGATTCTTGAATATGTAGTTTATAACCTCATATTGATTTTTGCTACTGCTTTCACTTTTTATCAAGGTATAATTGACATATAATAAACTCACCTAAAGGGTGAGATTTTATAAGATTTTTTATACATATACAAAATCAGGAGATCAAAATATCTACCACCTCAAAAGTTTCCTCATACCCGTTGGGAGTCCTTCTCACCTGCTCATCTCTCACCATCCCTAGGCCACCATTCATTTGTCCACTGTCACAAATAAAGAGGTTGCATTTCCTAGTGTTTGTTATACATGGCATCATGCAGTAAGTACTCTGTCTTATCTAGTTTCTTTTAATCAGAATAATTATTTTGAGATTTATTAATGTTGTAGCACATATAAACGTGTTTTTTGTCTTTTGCTGACCACTATTCCACAGAATGTATGTACTACAATGTGTCATCTATCCACCTGCTGATGGAGAGAGACTTAAATTGTTTGACGTGTTTGAGAAAAATAAATAAATTGCTATTAACGTTTATAGACATGTCTTTATATGGACACATGCTTTCTTTTCTCTTGATAAATATCTAGTGGTGTCAAGTTTGGATGTATGGTAGCTGTATGTTTATCATTTTGAGAAATGAGCAAACTGTACCATTTTACATTCCTACCAGGAGCGTCTGTGAATCCCAGTATTCCTTCACATCCTTGCCGATATTTGATATGCTCATTCTTTGTAATCATTGTAAAAGTTTTTAGTGGCATCTCCTGGTGGTTTTAATTGAATTTCCCTATTGACTAATAATCCTGAACATTTCCTTTGTGCTTCTGTTTTATCTTCTCTGGTAAGTTGTTTGATCACATATTTTACTCATTTATTGTATTGGATTGATTTCTTATTACTGACTTAGTTTCTTATATATTCTGGAAACAAGTCTATATATATATCAATATATCTATGTATCTATATATTTCTCTCTCTATATATATCATATAGAATTTCACCCAGTATATAACTTGTCTTTTCATTCTCTTAACAGTATCACCCAAATAACATATTTTTAAAAATACTTTAATGAAGTCTAATTTATCAGTATATTGAACATATAAGCACAGATCATGTGTGTTATATCAAAAATTTTTTGCTTAGCCCAAGATCACAAATGTATTCTCATATTTTTTTCTAAGTTTTACAATTTTGGTTTCAGTGTTAGCACAATGGTCCATTTGAGTTAATTTGTTTATATATGTGAGGTTTGGGGGGAAGTTTATTTAATTACACATGCATATCAATAGTTACTGCTTCATTTTCCAAAAATATTATCAGTTATTCCCTGCATTTCCTTTATACATTTGTTGAAAATCAGTTAGCTATAGACATATGAATCTCTTTAAGGGCACACTATTTTTCATTAATGTATTTGTCTATCTATGCAATACCACAATCTCTTGATTACTGTAACTGTAAAATTAGTCTTGAAGTTAGATAGTTAATTCTCAACATTATTTTTTCTTTTTCAATATTATTTTGGCTGTTCTTGGTTGTTTGCACTATCATTTGAAAGTTAGGACCAGGTTATTGATTTGTAGAAAAAATCCTACTGGGATTTTGAATGGGATTATGTTAAGCCTATGGGTAAATCTTGAAAAACAGACATCTTAAAATAGGGAGTGTTCTGACCCATTACTCAGTTATTTCTTCCTATGATAAGATTTTCTTTAGTTTTTTTGTCCATGTTTGATTTCTCTTAGCTGTGTACTAGTCCTTCATGTCTTTTCAACATTTGTTCCTAATTACATAATACTCTGATAATTATTTTTAAAAATATACTTTGATTTCATTTTTTGTTTGTTGACTATATGTCTACAGGGATAAAGATTATTTTTATATCTTGAGCTCATATTTTTCCATCTGACTAAATTGACTTATAATTTCTAATCGCATGTTTGTAGATTCAGTGTTTTGTTTTGTTTTGTTTTTATGTAGATAATATGATCATCTGTGAATTCACACACGTTTAGTTCTCATTTTCTAATACGGAGACCTCATATTTAATTTCTGCCTTATTTCATTGTCTAAAACTTTACATAAAATGTTAAATACAAGTGGTGATAGCATATACTTTGTTATGTTCCTGATCTCAGGAGAAAGCATCCATCTTTCATAATTAATAAAGAGATAAATGAAATTTTTCATAGATCGCCTTTGTCAGATTGAATATGCTTCCGTTTCTAGTTTTTTTTTTTTTATCAAAAATTGTTGTTAGATTTAGGCAAATGCTTTGTGTGTGTCTATTGAAATATTTGTATTTTTTCTTAGTTTTTATAGTGAATTACATTTGATTTTCAATTGTTAAATCTGCACTGCATTCCTGAGATAGTCTCAACTTGGTCATGATGTATTAGCTTTTTAATACATTGCTCGATTTGATTTGCTGATATATTCTTTAGAATTTTTCTGTATCCATGAGCGATATTTACTTATGCTTCTATGATGATATCTTTGTTTTATTTTAGTATCAGACTAGTGGTGGAATTACAAAACCAGTTGGAAAATATTTTAGTTCACCCTTTTAATTTTCTGAAAGATTTTGTGGAGAATTGTTTTTGTTTTTATTTTTAGTGTTTGATTGAATTTACCAGTGAAGCCATCTGAGCCTGAAGGTGTTTTCATATGTTTAATTGATGAGTTGTCTTTTGAGAAAGTTCAAATTACAAATTCAAGTTTTAATAGGTCAGGGCTATTTATATTACGTATCTTCTTGAGTGAGATTTGGTAATTTGTATCTTCAAGGAAATTGTTCATTTCATAAGTTGCTGAATTTATTGGAATAAAGTTGTCCACATGATCTTCTTATTTTCTTTTTACTATTTGTAAAACCTAAGTGATGTTCTTTCATTCCTAGTATTGAAAACTTTTGCCCTCTCTTTTTCTTCATCAGTCTGGCCAAAATTCTTATTAATTTTAGAAATTGTAATTATTTTTTAAACATTCTTTATAAAAGAGCTTAGTGTTTGAAAATACTTCAACTATAAAACCTACTTTGTTTAGAAATATAGATGAAACAAAAGGTCAGGCCTCATGACAACTTGGAACTATATTTACTTGGTGATTCTCTACCCATTTTCAGTTTGATCAAGGAGGAATGGAACTTTCATCTCAATACCTCTCATAATGCCAACAGCTTAGACCATAATGTCTTTAAAACACAATGCTCAGTTCTTCATTCTATATGATTTTGGGTGTTCTAGATAAGCAGAAGCCCATGCCAACCCATTTGACTCTTCCATCAGTTGTCTCAGGTTATCACTTAGACACCATCTGTACCAGTATAGCAGTACATTTGAGCGCGATTTACAATGACAACCTATCCAAATTGCATTGCTTTTTACCTATGAATCTCTATCACCTTTAATACACATTGTGTAGAAAGAGAAACAAAACAACAACACAGTTATCCATGTAAACCTATTTTTGCATTATATTTGTATTTTATTTTTCAACATTTGTGCAAAAACATGTAACTGCTAAAGTATTATGTTATATAATGTTTTATTAATATCTACTTCTGAAGCACCGGTCTTTTTTACTGAGCATTAAAATAAGTGGTTTACTGGCTTCATGAGTCTTTACCCTATGACTATCTTGACTACTAATTATTATTATTTATACTTTTTAAATGAAAAAATTGAAAATATAGGATACTACAAAGATTTACACCAAGGCACACATTCTATCTAGTCATATTTTAATATGACTATCTATCTATCTAGTCATATTTTAATATGGTATTAATTTGGTCATATATTAATATGGTATCTACATAAGAAAAGTCTGTGGGCTTATTTTATGTAAATATAACCAGCTGTTGTCTACTAATTTTCTTAAATTAGCACACTGACAGTATATGACAGTATTCATTACTCCATGTTTCTTCCTGTATTTTAATTTGTCCATAGTATTATCGCTTGCCCCTGCATGAATTTTTCCCCTTCTCTCCCTCTGTTTTCTCTCTCTGTCCCTCCATCCTTTCCTATTTCTCAGTCACCCTTTTTTCCCCTTTTTTCTTCAGTATTGAGTACCTATGAATAGATCATGTGAATAAATAACAAATAAGCCATCACTGATGCTCTGTATCTGTCTGCTCCTACTCTAGGCAGTGATCCCTCCTCCACTGCGTAAGTGATGAGTTTCTTAAAATCTGATACATCATACTGTAGTGTTTGCCAGCAGCAAGGATACATTTGGAAGGCAGAAAAGAAAACTTGCTTTTGCTTCTCTTTGATTCTACTCATTATGCCCTTACGTTCCAGCGTACTCTGATTTTCTTTACTGTGTCAAATCCACTGTTTAATTCATCTGCTAAAATTTTGATTCCTGTAATTTTTTTTTTTTACTTCCAGATGGTATTTTTCAAAAGCCTGTTCATTCCTGATGGTTTCTTGTTGTTTGAGCATCTTTGTACTTGCATCCTCTTTTTCTCTAATCATTTTGTGTGCAGCGTAATTTTTCTGCAGTCTGATTGTACATCTGCAGTTTTTGATCATTAAAAATCAGTTGTTTCTCAACTTCAGTTCCCACTTATGTTGGTCTGCCTTTTCATGTGTTTCATAGGTTTTGTTGTTGTGAAGACATGCTTAGTTTTCATACATACTATTCCTATGGGCCCCACCCAGTGAAACTTTCTTCAGTAGAACATATGCATCTGTTTCAGCTGGTAATGGGGGCACGCCCCTGCCCCTGGACTGCCTCAACTCAACTCTCTCCCTCTAATTTTGGCAGAGAGGTAGGGCAGTAAACATTCCAAGCATCTTCACCTACACAGACTGTTGTTCCTGTCTGACTCCTTGCTCCTTCCAGCTACTGGCTTTTCTGATTCACTGCTGCCCCTGCCGTCCTTCCCAGCATCTGCCACCTTGGCTCAGGGTGCCCACCCTGACGCCCACATATTCCTGTCCAGGCTCCAAGAATTTTGAGCCTTAGCCGTCGGGCTCTGAAATCCAGGCGTTTTTCTACTTCAGCTTCTTATCACCTCCCACCATCTCAAACTCATATTGTTTTGGAGGGATTCCCGAAGACCAGCAGTATCTCTAAGTGATATCCTAGATCTTGTAGAAAAGAGAAAATGTGTAACGAAACTCTCTAGAAAGTTCTTTCTTTTTTTGTTTTTCTCCTCTTATTTTTTAATGTACATGTGTGTTTATCTGCTCTTCCTATAAGTATCAATGGTTCCAAGTTTCTAGAAGCATTCCTGGCTCTCTTACCTGTTTTCTGGATTTAATTACCATTTATAAAAGCCTTTAGATTTATAACTATCTTTTATTTTTGATGTCGGACTTATCTGTCAACTGTCCAGATCCATTTATGAGTTTATAGGTAGCTCAAAACTCAGTCATCCCCAACTATCATATCATCTTCTATTTTAAAACCCTCACCTATCCTTCAGTATCACATATACAATTTTTACTGTAAAAGGCATAATTATCTCCTAGTTCTCAAGATAGTAAACAAATTGCCATCCTTGTCTCTACTTCTTTTTCTTTCTTTCTTTCTTTCTTTCTTTCTTTCTTTCTTTCTTTCTTCTTTCTTTCTTTCTTTCTTCTTTCCTTCTGATTTTATTTATTTATTTGACAGAGAGAGAGAGACTGCCAGCGAGAAAGGGAACACAAGCAGGGGGAATGGGAGAGGAAGAAGCAGGCTCCCAGCAGAGCAGGGAGCCTGATGTGGGGCTCGATCCCAGGACCCTGGGATCACGCCCTAGGCAGAAGGCAGATGCTTAACGACTGAGCCACCCAGGCACCCTTACTTCTTCCTATTTCTTATGTTATAAAAATCAATCCATTTCTAAGTTGTTAATATAATGCCTAATTACTGTCTCTGTAATGTGTCCATGTTGAATCTTGAAGCTCCCTCCCGCCCCCCACACACACTTTTTATTTTAATGCAGATTCTTAACTTGTCAGGTTTTCGACAACCTTGTGTCTTTTAACTCAAATTCCACCTTGCTTTACTCCCTAGAATTAAATGGTGCTTCTGTCTTTTGTATGTGTTCTCTCTATATAGATACCTCCCTTTCAGCACATTTGCACGGATTTTTTTCTCTTTTTTTCAGCAAAAACTTTAAACTGTTTGACATGACTATCAAGGATTTAAGCCCTACCTATACCTTCAAACTTCTCCTGATCTGATCTCATCCTATAGGCTCTGGAACTTAAGCCTGAATGCCACTTTTTTTTGCTCTTGAATTTACACTTACTGTGATATTGCCTGGTCCTTAATAGTTGTTTAAGTTAGCTGGTGTTTAGTAAGTGTTCAGTGCATATAGTTGCTGAACTTACAAAGCAGATCCAAGAATCATTTATATGCCCCTGCAAGCATGCATAAAGATGAGATCTCGATAAATTATACAAGATACATTATGAGTGTGAGAAGAAAAAATATAGAAAAATTGTACAGGAATTCAACAGCCTCCAGTTAATATTGTACAGGAATTCAACAGCCTCCAGTTGTTAACATTTATTTAGGAGGAGACATATCGTTAATATTTAATCTTAAGTTTGGTGTTTAATGTATGACTATTGCAGAAGATGTGAAAGTGTATCTACAGTTTTATACATTTAGTCTTTTTTCGGCTTTTCTTTAAATTCTAGTTAGTTGCTTCAGGAGTAAAATTTAAGGATTCATCGTTTACATACAACACCCCTTGTTCATTTAGTCTTTTCAATAACTATGTATGTGTGTGTATAGTAATGTCATTTGGCTAAAGTATAAGACACCAGGTTCTGAAGCTAAGGTATTCAAATCTAAATCCTCTTACTTAATAGCTTTATAACTTTGAACAGATTAATAAGATTCAGCTTGTTTGGGGCACCTGGGTGGCTCAGTTGTTAAGCATCTGCCTTCGGCTCATGTCATGATCCAGGGGTCCTGGGATAGAGCCCTGCGTTCTCCCTTTCCCTCTGCTTGTGTTCCCTCTCTCGCTGTGTCTCTCTCTGTCAAATAGATAAAATCTGAAAAAAAAAAAGATTCAGCTTGTTAATTTAAACAATATGGGGATAATAATAATATCTATCTCAAAAGTTACTTAAAGTATGCTAATATTTTAGCAGGATATATGACATATACAACTCTATCATCTTCCTACTGATGCTGTAACAAATTATCATCAACTTAGTGGCCTAAATAGCAGATCTATTATCTTACAGTTCTGGAGGTCATAAGTTCTAAAATTAAGGTATTGACATGGTTGCATTCATTTTGGATGCTCTAAAGGAAAATCTGTTTCTCTTCAAGTTATTAAGAAGCAGCTTGTTTTCCTTAGATTATAGCCCATTCTAAAATCTGTAAGCCAAGCAGCATGGTGTCTTCAGATGTCTCTGTCTCTTCCATGGACCCTCGGATTCTTTCATTGTATCTTTTATCTGACTATCCCTATACAGCTTACCAAAACACTTGCTACATTGGGCACACCAGGATAATCAAGGACAATCTCTCAATTTGTTCACGTTAGCGAAGTCCATTTTTCTAAGTAAAATAACGTAATAGGGCATCTGGGGGACATTTGGAGGAGTATAGTAAGTTCAAAATAAATGTAGTTTTTAACTTTTCGTAGGAGAAACACTGACAGTCATGTTCTATCACTCCGAAGTTTGCTTCAGATTACAGTGAATTGATTGAAGGACCCTAGTTTTATAAGGGATTGGGAGGAACATTTTAAAGATATCTAATTAGATCCAATGAAACTACAGAATGGAAAAGAATTTGAATATTTCTTTATCTAGCAAGATATAGAAAAATCATAAAGCTTTACTTTTGAAGGTAGACAGTTTATTTTTAAATTTAAAGTTTAAAGTCCTACAAGGCAATATGATATAATTCATTGTTCTTACCAAGCTTACAAATGTTCTTTTTCTTAACAAGCCTAATATAATTGAGGGAAATATGTGGGTACAAGTAAAACATTCTTTAGATCGTGTTCAAAGCCTTGTTAACATTGTACCTGAAAGAACAAATCATTTAACCTCATTCATTTACTAAAATAGCCATTTCAAAGTTAAGGAAGTTTTGAGGTAGGCTTACAGCATTCTTGTTGTATTTCATTTTGTATTGTAAGCTCAAAGGCAGGGAGGCTATATCGATAATTATGTTTTATATAGCAACCATTGCCGCATACTCTCGGTGCTTAATAAATTTTTAGAATTATTAACAATAAAAAGAGGACATTTTATGTGACATATAATGGACATAAAATAAATGCACACTTGATGACATTTGAAACTTTATAAACCATCTCAACCAAGATAATGAAAATATTGCAGTCACTAACCCCTGATCCCGACAACCACTGATTTGATTTTTCTAACTACAGCTTACATTTTTCATGTCTATGCATTTATATTCAATACATTTTACAAAGGGAATCAATATCTGTGCCCGTTTTCTATTTGGCTGATTTCATTCATCATTCTGTTTTGAGATACATCCTTATGCATCATTAGTGGATTCATTATTGCTCAAAAATTCAGTGACTTAAAACAACAGATATTATCTCATAGTTTTTGTGAGTCAGGAATCCGTGGCGTCTCTGGGTGTGTCTGATTCAGAATCTTTCATAAGATTGTGATCAATTAGCCCAGTGGCGCTGGAATTACCTCAGGGCTAAATTATGTAGAGAATCCACATCCAAGTTCACTCACATGTCTGTTAGTAAGCATCAGGTTCACATCGGCTACTGGTTGGAGACATCAGTTTCTTGTCCTGTGAGCTTCTTTATAGGGCTTCCCATACAAGCAGCTTGCTTCTCTCAGAACACCAAGAAGGAAAGAGAGAGTGCATCAGAGTTGCAGATGACAAGAATGGGCAAGTGTTATGGAAGCCAGTATCTTTTTATAATCTATTTTTCAAGATGACAACACATCACTTTGATCTAGTTAGGAGTTACTGCATCCCACCCACAATTAAGAAGAAATTATATATGTGTGTAAATAGCTTGAGGCAGCAATCATTGTGGGTAATTCCAGTTGCTGCCCACTCTAGGCTACCCTCTGACAACCCAGAGATTCATATTCCTCCTACAAAATACACTCATCCATACCCAAGGTCTTTGCAAATATCATCCCATTATAGTGTTAGCTCAAAATACTGCATCTCATTATCTAATCCAAGTCCAAGTGTAGACGAGGTTCTTTGGATATAAGTCCTTAAGGTAATATCCTCAAATATAATTCTTTTTGGTCTGTAGTTATGTGAAACTATAAAACATGTTACTTTCCCACCACACAGACAATGATGGGACAGACACTAAAACCAACAGAACAAACCAAAATAAACCACTATATATTTAAAAAGGATGAAGTTAGAGACACAAAGGATTCACTGCTCCATGGGATTTTGAAATTCTGTCAAGCAGATATTAGAAGTTCCTTAACTAGTTATCTGGATTCTTTTTTTTTTTTCTTCTTCAGTCTGTATCATCCTTTCAATTTTTATATAAAAGGATGTGATTATTGATGAGTGGTTTTCTTAGCTGGCATCCTGCTATTAGAATTTTTAGAGCTCCATCAGCTTCTTCCTAGAATATTTGAAGAAATATCCCTATTACACTGTGTCACTTAATTAAATTATTAAAATACATTAGAACCTTCGTTAACTCAAGTTACCATTAATCTGTGTGTGGGGTCTGTTTTTGGATTCTCTATTCTGCTCCTTTAATCTGTATGCCCGTATTTATACCAGTGTAGTTTTCTTGTGAAACCTGAAATCAAATAGTTTAAAATGTGCCAATTATGCACTTCTTTTCTAAAACTATGTTGGCTATTGTAAGTCATTGGTAATTTCATATAAGTTTTAGAATCAGCCTGTTAATTTCTAAAGTTGATTGGAATTCCATATACTCTATGGATCAATTTTGGGGAAGATGATAATTTTACGGTCACTTCCAGTTTTCAAGTGTGGTATAGATTTTTTTGTTTTGCTTTTCTAATTTTCCAAGCAGTGGTTTATAGTTTTCAGTAAAGAGAACTTTACACATACTTCTTCAAATTTATCCCCAATTATTTAAGCTTTTTGATGCCATCATAAATGGTATTGTTCAATGTCTTAATTTTATTTTTATTTTTTTGTTGCTAGTATGTAGAATTGCATTCAGTTTTCAAATATTGTCCTTGAATACTCTGACTTTGCTAAATTCATCAGTTACTGTGTGTGTGTGTGTGTGTGTGTGTGTGTGTGTGTGGTGTCTAGATACATAGTTTCCTTAGTATTTTCTAGGTAAACAAATATGGTTTTGTGAATATAAGCAGGTTTACTTCTTCCTTTCCAAACTACATATTTTTTTTGTTTCTTTTGTTTGTTTTATTGTAGTTTAGAACTTTCAATACAATGTTGAATATAAGTAGTAAAAATGGGTATACTTCCTTTTTTCTCGATGTTAGCAGGAAAGATATTTGGATATTTATCTTTCAATGCAAAGTATGGTGTTCACTTTAGCTCTTTGTAAATCCTACTTATCAGGTTGAGAGTTTCCTTCTATTCCTAAGGTACTAAAGTAAATACCTC
The DNA here is from genome assembly GCF_002007445.2 of Ailuropoda melanoleuca. Taxonomy (NCBI): domain Eukaryota; kingdom Metazoa; phylum Chordata; class Mammalia; order Carnivora; family Ursidae; genus Ailuropoda; species Ailuropoda melanoleuca. The sequence goes on from NC_048220.1 coordinate 131,902,042, forward strand.
TTAGGACTTTGTTGAGATAACTGTGTAATTATTTTCCTTAATTGTCTTAAAGTGGTTAATTGAGTTGTTTGATTTTTTAAATGTAAAGCAAACCTGGGATAGATGTCCATTGCTCATGGTATGCTATTCATTTTATATAATTCTGGATTCTATTTTCTAATATATTATGAAAAAAACTTTCTTTTTTTTAAAGATTTTATTTATTTGACAGATTGAGAGAGAGAGAGAGAGAATGAGTATGGGCAGGGGGAGGGCAAGGGGAGACAAGGGAAGGGACAATGGCAGAGGCAGAGGGAGAAGGAGGATCTCTGCTGAGCAGGGAGCCCCATGTGGGGCTCAGTCCCAGGACCCTGGGATCATGACCTGAACTGAAGGCAGGCAGACACTTAACCAACTGAGCCATCCAGGCACCCCTATGTCATGTAGTTTTATAAGAGGTTCTGTACTATAGTATTTTCCTCGTTTAATATCAGACTCTAAGTTTTATTCTTTGGAAATTTATTGAGACTTGTGTTATCAAATATATGCTCTCTTAGTGAACATTCCTTGTGTACTTGACAAGAATGTGTTATATGAAGTTGTCAGGCTTAGTGTTTTGTAAACTCAACTTGGTCAAATTGATGGATGGCACAAGTTTTTCTTTCTCTTTTTATAAGTTGGTGTATTATATCACTTAGCGAGAGTGAGGCGTTAAATTTACCACCACTGTGTATTTCCCTGTTCCTTTTATGTCAATTTTCATTTCATGAATTTTTGTGATCTATAATTAGGTCTATGTGTATTTAGGACTTTTGTATGCTCTTAATAAGTCATTAAATTTTCTCCTTTAACTCTTGTCACATACTTTGTATTGAAATATACTTTGATATTCATGAACTTGCTCTTTTATGTTAATAGTTGGCTTGTGTATCATTTTTCATCCTTTCAGCCTTCTTATGCATTTTCATTTAAGGCACATTATTTTACTTCCAATCTAACAATTTCTGCCTTTTAATTGTTATGTTTAGTACATTTATGTAGTTTTTTAATTTTTATTGAGCTATAATTCACACCATATACATCCTTTTACAATGTACAGTTCATTGGCTTTTAATACATTCTCAAAGGTGCACAACCATCACAACTCCCTAATTCCAGACTATTTGCATTGGTCTGGAAGAGAAACCCCATGCTCAAGCGTAGTCAGTCTCCACTTCTCCTCCTACCCCCAGCCCTTGGCAGCCACATTTGTTTAGAGGTTTTGTGTCACATATGTTTTCATATCTCTTGGGTCCATATTTAAGATCCCCATTTCCAGGTCATATTGAAGCGGGAGAGCGAGGTTCTTGTCTCACAGAGTCGAAGAATGAATTTCACCGATAAAGGAGAGTGAGCAAAGTGATAGAATTTTGTTAAGCAAGGATACAGAAAAAGCTCTTAAGAGTGAGAGGGGTCCTGACCATGTTGCCTATGTGGGCCTCCACCGACAGTCTTTTATTTAGAACTGACCAGGGAGCTTGTGGCCTTAACAATCTTGTGACGTCTTCATTTGAATTAGGACTGATGATAACATCTTTAATAGCTTCCTTCTTCTTTGGGGTCTGGTTATTCTTCGTTGGTCACAAGATGGCTGTCATATAAAGACCCCACATCTGACACCAGGGCAGGATGGTCTGGTTTGTTCCCTTATCTCTAGTTTCGTTATGCCTCCGCATTTTGGGGATTTCTGTGAGCCTGATCACGTAGCCCTCTGCCTCTCTCTCCCTACCTAGACCTGCCTGTCCCTTACAGGATGTATATCAGTGGGTCATATTCTTGGGGGGGCGGGTGATTGCCAACATGTATCTTGGGCAGTAGGGATAAAGGAAGTTTCCAAAGGAATTTTTATATGTTAAAGTAGATTTACAGGATCCTGGGGTCAGGCTAAGACTGCCTTTTTCCCTTAGCAAAGTATCCACATTCAGGCAATTGAGTCCCTAAGGGAATGTCACTCTGCCTGTTTCAAGGACTTGTCAAAGGACTGTAAGTAGTAAGGAAATTTAATAATTTTTCTTCCGTCTTTGTTTCCCACATCAATATGGTAATTATATGTGTGACATTTTGAAGAGCTGCTAAATGCTTTTCAAAATGGCTATACCATTTTAAACTTCAGTCAGCAATGTGTGACGGTTCTAATCTCTACATCCTTGTCAACACTTGTATTTTCTCTTTTTAGACTTTGAGCCATCCTGGTGGGTCTGCAGTGGTTGCTCATCATGGTTTTAATTTGCATTTCCCTAATGGCTAATGATGCTGATCATCTTTTCATGTGCTTATTAGTTATTCATGTCTCTTCTGAGAAATGTGTCTTTATTTTTTTGTCCATTTTTTTGAATTGGGCTACTGGTCTTTTTATTGTTGTGTTATTTATAAATTCTAGGTACTAGACCCGTATTAGATATATGATTTGCAAATATTTTCTCCTACTCCATGAATTGTCTTTTCACTTTCTCGATATCATGCTTTGAAGTGCCAGAGTTTTTAATGTTGTTGAAATTCAATTGATCTATCTCCTTCTTAGTTGCATACGCTTCAGGTATCATTGCTAGAAAAATATTGCCTATTGCCATGTTGCAAAGATCTACATCTGTGTTTTATTCTGAGAGTTTTATAGTTTTAGTTCTTAAATTTAGTTGTTTTTTTTTAAATCTGCTTTCAGTTAATTTTTGTATATGATTTGAGCTTGGGATACAATTTCAGTTTTTGCATATGTGTATCCAATTTGTCCATTCAAGATTTGTTGAAAGAATTGAAGAGTTGACTTATCCTGACACACATATTGAAAATTAATTGACCTTAAAATTACGGGTTTTTGGGGGCTCCTGGGTGACTCAGTCAGTTAAGCATCTCACTCTTGGTTTTGGCTTAGGTCACCATCTCAGGGTTGTGAGATCTAGCCCTGTGTCAGGCTCCAAGCTCAGTGGGGGGTCTGCTTGAGATTCTCTTCCTCTCCTTCTGCCTCTGCCCTGCTTGCACGTATGCACTTTCTCTCTCTAAAATAAATAAATAATCTTTAAAAAAAGTATGGCTTTATTTTTGAACTTTCATTTCTATTCCACTGATTTATAAGTTTATTCTATCCCAGGACCACGTGGTCTTGATCATGGTAGCTTCGTAGTGAGTTTTTAAAACTAGAATATCCACTCTTCCAACCTTGTTCTTTTTTGTACTTTTTTGGCTACTTAGGTTCCTTGCAGTTCCATTTAATATATGAGCAGCTTGTTAATTTCTACAAAAACATTGGGGTTTTGGTGGATAGTCCAATAACTAAATACTTCAATATTAATACTTAAATTTTCCAGTTAATGAACCATATATGTCTTCCCTTTTATTTAGGAAATTTATTTAGGAAATTCCTTTTATTTACTAATTTTTAGGGAATATTTTATAGTTTTCACTGTATAAGTTTACTCTACTTTTATCAAATTTATTCCTAAATATTTCTTGTTTTGGATACTATTTTAAATTTCTTAATTTGAATTTTGAATTCTTTACTGCTTATTTATAGAGACAAAATTTATATTTTTATATTCATCTAGTATCTTGAAACCTTGCTGAACTTTCTTTTAGCGCTATTAATATTTGTCAGACTGCTTGGGTTTTTGTATATAAAAAGTCATGTCATGTGCAAATAGACATACATCTTTTCTTCTTTCCAAACGAGATGGGTTTGTTTGTTTTTTTTTTTTTACCCTAACTTGATTACCCTGGCTAGAAACTTCAGTGCAAGGTTGAATAGAAATGGCAAGAGTGGATAATTGTAGTGCTTCTGATCCTTGGAGAAAAACTTTAGTCTTTCACCATTAAATATGAAATTAACTGCTGGCCTATTATAGATGCAATTAATCAGGTTGAGGATGTTCTCTTCTATTTCTAGTTGGTTGACTCTTTTTATTAGAAAATTATGTTAGGTTTTGCCAAATGATTTTTCCAAATCTATGAGATAATCTTATATGTTTTTTAAAAAAAATACTTATATTATATTGAATGGCTTTGGTATGTTTTAAGCAACCTTGGTTTCCTTGATAAATCATACTTAATCATGTCGTGTCATTCTTTTTTAAAAATATAAAGGTTGCTGGATTTGATTTGCGGGTATTTTGTTGAGGATTGTTTTAGCTATAAGGTAAATTGATCTGCAGATTCCTTTTTTGTGATATTGCTATCGGATTTTGGTGTCAGTTTAATGCTGGCCTCATATAATGAGTTGTAAATGATACTGTTTTTGGAGAAGTTTATGAAGGACTGATGAGAATTATTTCAGTGTTGGATGGAGAAGTTTATGAAGGACTGATGAGAATTATTTCAATGTTGGATGGAAAAGTTTATGAAGGACTGATGAGAATTATTTCAATGTTGGAAGGAAATCACCAGTGACGCTATCTGGTCCTGGACTTTTCTTTTGAATTTTCACTGTTACGTTAAGATGTTGTTTGTCAAAACTACTGTGGAGTTGTGGGGGTCAGGTAGATGGGAATAAGGCACATTAAAATACCACAGAGATTACTGTTCACACCAAGATTCAGCTGTTTTTCTTGCTTACATTCTCCCAGGAATGCTACAATTCTTTGGTTAATTTCCAGAGATCTGAAAAAGTTGATTCTTCCAATATTTGCCAGTATTCTCTTGCTTTTATGGAGGAAAAACGTTTAGAGATCCTTAATCCACCTTTTTGCTCTCATCTAGAACACATGGATATTTAATATAATAATTGATGTGGCTGGTAGACACCAGTATTGTTTTTGTTCTTGTTTTGAACTCTGTTTTTGTTCCGTTTCTTACCTTATCTTAGTTTACTCACATTTTTAAAAGTAATTCTTTTTAGCTCTTCTATAAAATTTTTAAGTAATTCATCACTTGATTCATTTGTAGTGTTGGTCCTAGTCTTAAACGATACGCATCAATAGCATCATGCAGTCTCTTTTGGAATCCATGTTTTACCACAACATATCACACACTTCACATTTGCTACCCTGTTTCCTCTGCGTACCTCACACTGGATACTTTCTACTTTCCAACTCCCACTTACCATTCAAACATTCCCCTTCACAAATGCAGTTCCACTAAAACAGTATAATTAGTTCCCGCCCATTTCATTTTTTTTTTATACTTCTGTCATACCTTTTAGTCAAATTACCTTACAAACCCTTCTTACAATGTTATTAATTTTGCTTTAAATATTCAGTTTTCTCTTAAAATTGAAGTTTTTGAAACACGGTTTTTAAAAAGTGTACCTCTTCACTGACCACTTTTAGATCTCCTCATTGCTTCCGGGTGAGCCAAGTTTCCTCCAGGTATTATTGTAATACCCTGACTCTTCTTTTTTTATTTGTAACTTTTTAATTTCCTTATTTATTTTTTAGTTGATATCTTTTAGTATATCATGATTTATGAAAATTCCAATCATATTTCATTCTTTAATGATATTTATTTAATTATGTTCAGTTAGCCAGGATATAGTACATCACTAGTTAATTTTTAAGTTATTAAAAAGTAACAGAAAATATGTTTGCTACTCGTATTCCGTATTTTATGTTATAGATCATATATTTTTATTTATGGTAGGAAAAAAAGGTTTAAAGGCAAATTTAAATGTTTAAATAGTGAAAGTAGATAAAGATGAAAGGATCTTAGCAACGAGTCCTATCACAATCTCTCCATATTACCAAAAAAACCCCAAAAAACCTCAGTTGCAATGAAAAAATAATATTTATTAAAAATCAGATATGTATTGTATATTGGAGACATGACAGTGAATGAAACTTGGCTTCTGCCCTCAATCAGAATCAAGTAAAGTACAAGATGTGGGGCATTTCATCTGAAAGATACCATGAAATGGTAACTACTTAACGATAGGTAAGCGAGGGTTTCTTTGACATCACAAAGGAAAGACAGATTCTTTGGATGAAAATTTCAGAAACAATTTTACAGAAGATAGGAAATGACTTACTTCTGGGCAGGTACATAGAAAATATCTAGTTTGAGGAAATCTAACGTGGACAGTGGACCCATGAGGAGCCAGATCATCCAGTTTAGTTTGCCTAAAAATTTGGTGTGAATGGTGAAGTGCCCAAAGATTAGGTTAGACATGTTGACGAGAGCCAGGGGGAAATGTATTCCATCTGAAGGCTGTGGGACGCTCTCAAATGTTTTATTTCAGAAAGGATAAAATTCACATTTTAGAAGTAACACACTAAACTATGGTGTAAATGGAATGTGCATGGAACAGAAACAGGCAGATAGTTAATGAGACCACTTAGGGGAAACTGCAATAACCCCAGAAAGTACAAGAGCATGAATTAACTCTGCTAACTGTGATGGAGAGAAGGGGTGAGGGTGGGGAGATTTTTTTTTTTTTTAAGATTTTATCTATTCAACAGAGATAGAGACAGCCAGGGAGAGAGGGAACACAAGCAGGGGGAGTGGGAGAGGAAGAAGCAGGCTCAGCGGAGGAGCCTGACGTGGGGCTCGATCCCAGAACGCCAGGATCACGCCCTGAGCCGAAGGCAGACGCTCAACCGCTGTGCCACCCAGGCGCCCCAAGGGTGGGGAGATTTTTTAAAGAGATAGAATCACAAGAATTTAGAAAGTTTTTGGTGAGGAGAAATGGGAAAAGAAAAATCATCATTAGTGCATAAGATTTCATACTGAGTGACTGAGAAGGTGGTAGCTCTGATAAGAAACATATGAGAGGGGTTATTCAATCTAAGAAACACATGAGAGGGGTGGCACAGTCGTTAAGCGTCTGCCTTCGGCTCAGGGCGTGAAACCAGCGTTCTGGGATCGAGCCCCACATCAGGCTCCTCTGCTGGAAGCCTGCTTCTTCCTCTCCCACTCCCTCTTGTGCTCCCTCTCTCGCTGGCTGTCTCTCTCTCTGTCAAATAATAAATAAAATATTAAAAAAAAAAACACATGAGAAAGTAAAGAGTGAGTTCAGACTTACAGCTGAGTAAATTGGACTTTATGATTCAAACATTTCAGAATAGCATTTCATTCTGAAGCTTAACTTAGAGGAAAAATTGTGCACAATAGCAGACCACACAATTTTCATTTTAACCTGCAGTGTTACGTATGCTCAACTCTGGGTTGAGTAGCCCCACACATCACAGAAAATCTTAGCAAGAAAACTTACATTTTGCACTGTATCCTCCTTGAGTTTCAATCCACAGTTTCTCTCCATTGGAAAAGATTCAGTATTTCCATGTCTTGCATTTCCAAAGTTAGACCCAATATTTGGGAGTTTTGCATTCTGCTTCCTTGTGCTGATGTAGTTTTATCATGTTTTTTAAATTAGCTTTCTCAAAAAAAAAGTAAATAAATAAAATTATAACTAGGTGGTGTTTGGTAACCTTAGAACAATTTATGTTGCGTGATTAGATTAAATCCAGAACACACATGAATAAGGAAAAAGTTTGATGAGAGTTAAATTTTAGAAAGTGTGTAAATTTTATCCCTTTATAGAAATGGAGAAACAGAAATATAGATTGAGACTTAGTGTCCTTTCCTCTGGGAAAACTTCCCAACAATGGAAAATTAGTTTACCCTATGCTTCAGTCAGAACTGTCCATACTCTGTGGATCTATTGCTCTTTCTTGCTCACTGCACTAAAAACTTCTTGAGGACAAGGAACTTGATTTATTTCCGCACCTTGCTTGATACATAGTAGGGATGGATGCTATATTTTTTTCTTCCATTCAATTACGCTGAATTGGTTTTAAACCTAGAGTAAACACAAGGACCCTGTTGATATAGACCAAGAGAATAACTGAATGGAGACAGATGTGGAAATGGCAGGCTTACGTGAGGGATATATGAGATAGGCAGGGATATAGATGCAAAAATGTCAAGACTGGCTTCAGCAAGACAAGACAGCCAATTAAATAAGCATTACCTCGCAGTACCTGGGCAACTTGAAGCAATAGCCTTAGAGATGTGACCACATTCAGGACAGAATTTAGCAATCTGAGGCATGGCCAAATATATATATCAAATTCTTAAGCATCTCAGAATGAGAATCAAGCAAAGGTTAGGGGCTATGCATAGAAATCAGATGGTACCTGAGATTTTCTAATGATTCCTACCTCTTGGAGAAGGCTGCAAGATACTCTGATTTTTCCATATAACTGGCCCAAAGAAAATTCAGAACTGTTGTTCATTAACAACAACAAGAACATTTATATTAAAAAGTAATATTTATTTAATTAATTAAAACTGAAAGATATGTAAAAGGAAATTGACTAAGTCACTGCAGTGTCAGCTTTTTTCTGCCCTCAGCTTTTTTCTGCCCTTCTTCAAGTCTCACTGGCTTGGATTATATTCTTTCCTAACTATCCATATGTCCATGTTAATAAATAGGAATATTCTATACATGTAGCTTTTGTTATTTATACTTTTATCTAAGTAAGATCTCAGCTTCTATATTATTGCATGGCATGGTTTTCTCAGTCCACAACCAATTATAGAGAATTCTTCAGAGCTAACAAAGTCATGTTATTATTGTAATGATAATTCATAATTTATGAAACAATCCCCCTCCAGTTGGACCTTTAGATATTTTGCCTCTGAAATAATCAGTAAGCGTTATTCATACATAGATATCCTTATCTACAGATGTTTTAATTTCTCTTATTTTCCAGGACACTAGCATGTGTTTGGTTTTCCTCCTACCTAACTAGTTTCTCCTTCTCTATTTTTCTGGTCTTTTTAATTTCTTCTACATTTATTTCATTGATAACCTCATTCTGTTTCATTGCTGTAAATACCACTTTTGTGCTGGATGTCTCCTAAATTTATAAAGCCAACCATATTTGTCTTTTGAACTACAGAGTTCATATGAAAATGGCCTCTATATCTCTACTGAGATCACCAATAGAAATACCATGGTTAGCATGTCAAAATTCAATCCCTAATCTTTCCTATCCTAGTTCCTGATACTGTATCCTTCCACATCTCATTTGATTACAATTCCAAATTCTTAGTAACTGTGGGAAAGGGAAAGAATCTCAAGCAGACTGCTATGATTGCGGAGCCCAGTGCGGGGCTTGATCTCACAACCCCTGAGGTCATGACCTGAGTCAAAATGAAGAGTCGGATGCTTAATTGACTGAGCCACCCAGGCGCCCTCTTGGTTGTACCATTTTTTATCACTTTCACCATCACCCCAGTCCATGCTGTCATCATCAATCATTGTATTATCATGGTGGCAGTCAGTCAGTTCTCCCTGCTTTCATTTTTGTTCTTTTATTTTCTGTTCTCAGTAATGAAGTGGACACAATCCTTTTGAGACATAATCAATTGTGATACTCCACTGCTCAAAACTCTCCTGTCCCCCTTTGTCTCATCCCTGGGTCCTCCATGATCTTACAGTACAATATATCTTACTGTACTATACTCACCCTTCTTATTGTGATGATGTGGGACAATAAAATGATAAGATGAAGTGAGGTAAATTATGTGGGCATTGTGACACATCATTAAGCTACTATTGACCTGCTGATGATAAGTCAGAAGGAGGATCACCTGCTTCTGGACCACAGCTGACAGTGGGTAACTGAACCCAGGGAAGTGAAACCACAGACAAGAGGGAACTACTGAATTTCTCTGATATCTTCTCCTACTGCCCTTATCTGTCCATGCAACTCTGGTCACACTTGCTTCCTCTCTGTTTCTGGAATCTGCTGGTCATGTCCCTAACTTGATCCCTTTGCTCTTTCTGTGTTCCCTGCCTTCAGTGCTCTTCCCTATAATATGCACTTGGCTAACTCCCTCACCTCCTTCAAGAATTTACTAAAATGTCATCTTTTTAATACGGCATATCTGACTCCTTTATTAAATTTTATTGTTGCTTTAACAAAGCACTGCAAAATTAATGCCTCAAAACCACACAAATTTGTTTTCCAACACTTTCATAGGTTAGAAGTTTAACATAGTTCTCACTGGACTAAAATCAAGGTGTGGTCCCATTCCCTTGCTTTTTCCCAGCTTCTAGAGGCCTCTCTTAGGTCTTGCGTGAAGATTTTTACGTTTTAGAACCAGCAATGAGGTGCTGAATTCTTCTCACACTTCCGTTTTTCTCTCTCTCTCACCCAGCTGCGATCAGTTCTTCCCTTGTAAGGACCCATGTGATCAGAATTGTCCCATCTAGAGAAACCAAGGTAATTTCCTTGTCCTAAGGGCCTTAACCTCAAACACATGTATGAAGTCCTTTTGCCATATAAAGTAACATATTCACAGGCTTCCAGAGTAAAGATATAGACATCTTTGAGGGGCTGTTGTTCTACCCACCATACTTCCATAGTTAATATTGCAATCTCTCTACACATTCCCAACCATCTTTGATAGTTCTTCTCCTTTACTTTCTTTCTCTGTTTTTAAGTATGGGTCATGCCACTGTCTAACATATATCAGTCATGTTTTCTGCTTACTGTGTATTTCTCGCCACTGGGATTAATGTATATCCTCCTCCCAAGTTAGGAATCTCTGTATTATTGATATGTTTAAGTACTGAATACCAGGACTGGAACATAGCGAATGCCCCAAAAATATTTGTTGGATATATACTTCTGAAAGTGATTGCTAGATCAAATGATAATGTCTTATTTTATTGTCAGATGAATTTTCTAAATGATTGAAGCCATTCACTTTTCTGTCATCTTCTTTACCTCTCCCTCTGATATGCAATTACTGCTTTCTTATTTGAACAAAGAGCTAAAATGAACAGTAATGACAGAGTTTTAATGGAGATGAAATCACAACACATGCAAATGTGTAGACAATGGTTTGGGCCAGTATTTTTCTGGAATTGTACTAATATTAGTACACTCCGAGATTTTTTTTCTTTAAAACCAGCTGCCAGGGCTGTCTTTTTCTCAGCTGGACCCTAATTGGCAGATAAAAGAACACAGATTAACTCTGATAGAGAAGAGGTACTCCTATGCCTCATGTATCTCCAACTTTAATCAATTGGTTGGTTTTTGAGGCTTTCCAACAACGAACAGTGAAATTCTCAACCACTGACTTGCCTCCTGCAGTGCCCAAATATTTGACACATCCCAATGGGGCTCTCTAAAGTACAGCTGTTGGATATGGAATTATTACAACTTCAGATCAAAGATATTTTATAGTTTTTTTTTTTTTTAAGATTTTTTTTTTTATTTATTTATTTGACAGAGACAGAGACAGCCAGCGAGAGAGGGAACACAAGCAGGGGGAGTGGGAGAGGAAGAAGCAGGTTCATAGCAGAGGAGCCTGATGTGGGGCTCGATCCCACAATGCTGGGATCACGCCCCGAGCCGAAGGCAGACGCTTAACTGCTGTGCCACCCAGGCGCCCCTATAGTTTTTTTTTAATCTTGTACATTAATATGCCTAATCTGGGATTAAGGGGATATAATAAACACACACTTCTTCGTGTTCCTTTTCCCTTCTCCTCCTCACTCATTAGTTTTCTTCTCTAAGAATACACATTAAGAAGTTAAATGCTAAAAACTGAAATTCAACAGGGGACTTTTGCATGTTTACAAAGACCTCTGATGTTTCTAGTTAAACAAACACATACCTTATTTCCTTACTGTCACCTAATTTCTTAACTTTTTAATCAATTAATGTTATATTTGTGGTTGGGCAAAGTGCTTTTTCATTACTAATTTTAATATAACTTTTTACATATTAACTGATGCCTAATTAAAACCAGTGGTTACGTATATTTTTTTTGCTCTAGACTGAAATGTTAATTACCGAGAGACTATTATGATTTGATATGTTTTTTCTTCTTTACTCAATTACTTATTAACAGTTCAATTGAATTTTGTTTTATCTGCTTATAGTTTAAAATATAACACATTCTGGAAAAAATATAACATTCTGGAATGAAGGATGCATAATCCATTTTAATAACATGTATTTCCTATGATCCTCACATTGCATCACTTGTATTTTGTGTATTGGGAAAATAATAGTAGTGGAATTACTACACAATATTTTCACTTTGTTCCTAAATTCCACTTGAATATTGTAAATATAAGTTTCCAACTCAAAAAACATACATAAAACATGTAGTTTAAAATATTACAATTTTAAATCAGTGACCTATCTTTTTAACATAGCTTAAAGTCCTCACTAAAAGCAACTTTTGAAGTTAATTGCTCTGCCACCATGTTCTTAACCTTTTAAAGTTATTCTTCCCCAAGGGATAGACTATTATCTTAGCGAGGAACTCTGCATTGGAGTGAAAGCTATAAATTTTTAGGTCCTGATCCTAATGTGGTCCGGAGTGAATAAATAGTTTTCTAGGGGGAACTCATGTGAGTCTCATGAGCTTTCTAAGTACCATAGGTTACTACTTAACACTTAGAAAGAGACAATTTATTAAAGTAATGCCAGAGAAGTGGTCATTTTGCTTTACTTGGGTGGTTATATTTTTTTTCTTCATTCTCCTCCCCTTTTCCGTTTTCTAAAGAGCAGTTATTTAACTCTACTTTATCATGTGATTACATACAAAAGCACTCTTTCTTCTTGCTTTAGGACAATATAACATCTGTCCTTTGGCACAAAAGAATCACTTGCTTTGCAAAATCTCATGACTCTAAAAGTATATTCCCACCACTGTGTGTTATGATAAGACCCTGACACTGTTCTCTCCATGGTATTTCTAAATTGTCTGCTACAAAGAGTTCAGTATATATGACTAAAATCTGCTTTGTCTCCCAAATATTTTTATATATGTCAATGTAAGATAAATGAAAGTCTCTCTTTAATAATATAGTAGCTAGCTCAACTTACAACATCATATTTTGCTGTTGCTAAATCAGCATTATGTCAAGATCCAGAGTATTTCTACTGTATGTGCTCTACTCACAATTCTTTCATTTGATGTCTCATTGCTGCCCACCCTCGGAGATAACACATTTCTATCCTGGTTATCTGTTTTACCTGATTATCAAAGAGCTTTCTCTCCATATCTTAAGATTTTTACCTCTACTAGTATGATTATGCTCATCCATTTCATTCATTCATTCACTCAGTCATCCATTCACTCATTCACTGTTTCTTTGCCTTAAAAAGTCCCTGATATACAGCACGTACTCTTTCAGGAACTTAAAACTCACTTATTAAGCAAAAGAAGACAAAATAACTGGTGGTCCTCTCAGGAGTCACCTCTGTTGCAGATATATATATTCCAAACTGAACTGAATATTTGGAAATGGGTATCTGGTAGACAGGAGGTAATCCTGAGAGTGGATCACTTTTTTTTCCCCACAAATGGTTATCATCATAATCATATAAACTACTAATTTGACTGAATGCCATTGGAATAGTTTCCCATCAGTGTTAACATAAAAGCTAATCGTTCCAAGATTCAACTAGGCCTGCTGAGAGATTTATAAAATCCATTAATGAAATGATTATATTATTTAAACACTCAAACTAAGCATTATTAACACCTCATATAATTCAAATACATATTTGTAACATTTTAATATAACTTTTACTATGTTATCCAATAACATAAATACTGTTAAATTATAATTCACTGATTTTATTGCACATCTATTTTCAAATTAGACATAATTTCAGAAATATTTAGGCTTAGTTGTTTACTAATTATAAATACTTTATGAATGTGGAACCAGATCCAAGTCTTAAAATCTAAAGCCATAAAATTACTCACATTTATTTCTTTTATCTGAATTGCTTAACAATCTATATAAATCATAGAGTGTGTTATGCTTTTAATACATGCTTTAGATTGACAACTTTACTATTTCTCTCACATACTTCCATTGCTGGTCTACATATATAATCCCATTCTTTAAATGTGATTAACTTTTTGTTAATACAAACCTTTATTCCAAAATAAAGTAACATCAAAATAACCTCACTAAGAACATAGAAGAATATGAAAATATATCCTGAAAATAAAAGTCAATTGTCAGCATTGCTATATCTTTCTGAAGTAAGTTGTTAGAAGCATAACACATTTCCCCTAGTAGGGTTTTAAATTAGTTATATAGATTTCTAATTTATATAGTATAACAATAGCTAATAAAACTGTCTCACATTTTATTTAATAACAAGAGTGTTTGAGAGAGTGTTTTTAAAAACATTTGTTTAATGAATTTGTTGCTTTACATTGCTGTGATTTGGTTACAGATTAAAGCAAATTTGCAGAACATGAAACAGGCTGCTCTATTGATATTTTGCAGGTGTCTGCTTCATAAATGATAAATCCTTCTTCTCAGTACTAAAAAGATATGTCAAGAAACATAAAGAAATGACTAAATACACTTCCATCTATGCATACAACTATCTCCACACAACTCATTCTGCATTCTTCATTCAGTAGTTAATTTACTAATGAAGTGTGAATCTTTGAAAGCTATGTTTTTCATATTTTGCTAATGGGTTTCTTACGCCTCTTTATAAAAGCTAAAAAAAAAAAGTAGTTTGGAAAGATATAATTTGTTGAATCTTGCTAAGTGATTTCCATCAGAATTTGTCCCTGTTTATGTCTTATGCGTTTTCAAAAAAAGAGACAGTGTATTTTTGATGTAGTATAATTTATATTTCAGTTGCCTCCATTTTACCATAGGATAGTCCTTTTGTCATTTATTTTTCTATATTTTATCTTTTTAAAAAATGTCTTCTAAGGGTTCAGATTTTAATATAATCCTTGAAAAATCTCTCTTTATTATGGAAAGAAACCCAAAAGCTATATGGACAAGGTTATATTTTTCAATGTTTCCAAGTGTCAGAAATGAGCAAAAAGTGAGTAGTTGAGGTTATATAACCAAAAAGGTTTCATATGAAGGATAACTGTTCAGATCTCTTGGGAGAAACAATTCTTCAGATATTTATTTAAGATTTAAGAAAATATTGTGTGGTTGTTTAAAATATAGCAGTGGCTCTTACGGAAATATTTAATTAAGATGGCACAAGTTGAAATAGATTATGAAATATGAATTATATGCAGTTTAGAAGCATTTCTCGGGGAGCCTGGGTGGCTCAGTCGGTTAAGCATTCAGTTCTTGATTTCAGCTCAATTCATGATCTCAGGGTCATGAGATTGATCCCCATGTTGGATTCTGCGCTCAGTGCAGAGTCTTCTTGAGATTCTCTCTCTCTCCCTCTGCCCCTCCACCTGTGTTCTCTCTCTCTCTCTAAGATAAATAAATTAAATAAATAAATAAAATCATTTCCTGATGTTTAAATGACAAAAAAGTGGTTTATAATTATCTTAATATCTATTTATCTTTCTAACTAAATACTTCTCTACTGAAATATTACTTCTGTAATATCAATTAAAATGATATTCCAGTATTTTTATTTTAATGAGTGAGAATTTGTTGGTGTATTTTAATTAATTTAAAAAATATAGGCCTATGTATTGATTAAATCAATCACTACAATTGAAAGTTAAATTCTCATAATTAAAAAAAAAAAGTGGATGCCTGGCTGGTTCAGTGGCTCAGTCAGTAGAACATGTGACTCTTGATCTCAGGCTCATGAGTTCAAGGCCTCTGTTGAGTACAGAGATTACTAAAAATAAAAAAACAAACAAACTTAAAAAAAGAAAACATTCTATTTTAATCTATTTTAATATTCTTAATGTTCTAAATCTGAGCAAATAATCTGGGAAATAGTCTTTTTAAAAATTTTTCAAATTATAAAATTAGTACCTCTGTAACAAATAAATGCCTCTTTTGTGGAGATTTTTAATAATTTGAATTTTCTCCTACGATACATATTTTTTCTTTTTTAAATTTTAGGTTTGAAGTAAAATGCCAAACAATTAATTTTTAAAAATCATTATTCCTGAAAGTATTGAAGGCAACAGTGATTTACTGGTAGTTTCTTTTTCCAATTCTATTTTCTGTAGTTAGTGAAGTGTTGATTTAGTAGAAAAACATCAAGTGTTATTGTTTTTCTTTTAATTAGTATTATTTATTAATTACTCTTAAGGTAATGATTGGATTTTTTAGGTCATGATAAAAATATCCATAGTACCAGGTAGAGAAGAACTGTAGAAAAATAAATGATTGTAGTAACCTATAGGACACTGTGGAGATAAGAAAAGTTAATCAAAGTAAGTTAGAAATTATAGATAGGCAATTTTAAAATAACATGATGTTAGGTTGGAATATAATTGCAAGCTAAATTATTTAATTTGTATTTTCCAGCTGCACTCCAATTCTGACAAAGGCGATGGGTCTGTCAAGTACATCCTTACCGGAGAAGGTGCTGGGACTATATTTATCATTGATGATACCACTGGGGACATCCACTCAACGAAAAGCTTAGACAGAGAGCAGAAGACCCACTATGTGCTTCATGCCCAGGCTATTGACCGACGAACAAACAAGCCTCTTGAACCTGAATCCGAGTTCATAATCAAAGTACAAGACATCAATGACAATGCTCCAAAGTTCACGGATGGACCGTACATCGTTACTGTGCCTGAAATGTCAGATATGGGTAAGAAAAAAATCATTGTTTACTTTGGCAGTTAACATATTTTTAAGAATCAAAAAAAAAATCATCATTTGAAGACCAGTTTTTCATTTTGTGTATGTGTGGGGAAATCTGAAGAAATTTCAAAATATTTTTATATTTACATGTGGCTTAAAATGTTAAAGAATATTGGGTCTAGGTATTAGAATATCTATTAAAATTAATTTCTGAACTTATAAGTAGAGATGATAGTTTGGTATCAAGAAAAAAAATCATTAATGGGAAAACACCAGCAATTCTTGCTTGACATAATTTTGACCATATTATTTCTTCATGTATCTTGCTATGAAGATACCAATACATTCAAGGTGACAATTTACATAAATAGAAATAGGTGATATAATGTCTGAAATCTTTTGCCACATGTCTTTTAAGCTTGTAGTGTATGACCAATTTATAATAGCATTAAAAATGCAAGTAATTAGCTATAGCATTCAGTAAAACTTTTTAGATACTCATAAACATTTACATACCTCATTTGTTTTAAAACATAAGAAAATTCTTAAAGTATTTTGGATACCATTTTAAAGATGTATAAGCCAGCATACTGTAATTAGGTGATTTTTCCCAAATTCATATATCTAGAAAAAGGCCAAGAAGAAATTGACACCAGGTTCTCTTGAATGTAGAGCTTACCCTGCAGTTGATGGGGTATGATTTAGGCCTCATGTCACTCTGATGACCTGGGGCTTCCTCATCGCTTACAGATCTCTGCCGTGTAGCTATTTTATTTTGTTTTTCTCTCCTATGACAAATTTTGTAAATCATTAAAATGAAGTTCAGCTATGATAATTTTTTGACTATCTCTATAAGACTCTAAGGGATGTAGAACATGATTTTTGAGTAAGGATTTTATATATTTGAGCTTATATATGAGTATTATTATATATGAGTATTGTATATGTAAGTATGACTTAGTTTAAGCTGAGGTTATTATAGTCATTAATCAAATTGTTGTGTTTTGGATATGTATATAAGTGGTTTTATTTTTAATTTTTATTTTTAAAATGTTTTTGAGATATAACTGACAAAAAGCAGTGTGAAATTTAAGATGTACAATGTAATACCTTCACTTACACATATCTGAAATGATTACCACAATAAGTTTAGTTAACATTCTTCATCTCATATACATATGGGTTGTTAATGAAAGATTGTAGTTTCTCCCCTTCCCTGCTCAAGCCCATTTTAGCTCTCATGAGGTAGGCAGATGGCTCCTGAAGCTGTTGGGGAAGCAGGTTAGAAAGAGAAGACTAGTTCTTTACCAGAATCTCAGAGCAGAAAGCAATTCTACCAGAGTAGAACACAGGGATCAGCTCGAGAGAGTCTGGGGAGAGTCCCAGATGTCACTCGGGCTTATTGGTCTCTAAACAAAGTTGAAGGTAAACTGAAGGGCTCAACGCCATTAAGCCTGGCAGGTGAGAGTTAATGTGGAAATTCTAGAACAGACTTCCTTTTCTCACTTTGTCAAAGAACTGACACCCCATTTGCTAACCTACTTTTGTCTCACAAAAGTGAAGAGCTCTGCGACTCCACCATTTGTGAGAATGCCATTGGTAAGGGTAACTTCCAGAGGCTACATTAGAGTCCCAAGGAGCAGAAGTGAAACCACCATAACCAGGGGGCAAACAGAAACACAGGCAGAGCAGTCATTACTAAGCAAGTGTGCTGAGCAAAAGATAACAAGAGCACTAGTGTTGTTGGGATACGACAAAGAGATTTCTGTAACTCAGAGCCATGTTTTCTGCAACCAGTAAACAACAAAATATCAGTATATGATTGAGGCATGAATGGCCATTGATATGATCCAAATTATTGTCCTGGAACTTGGGAACATATCAGACTGGAAGAATTAACTAAAAATCAGAGAGCAAAAAATCCCCCAAATGTGGGAATTGTGGTACAAGATGAGACTTAAAAAATATATATGTGCATTAGACCTCTTGTGTGGATGACATATGTTCCCAGAACAAAAAAGAGTAGATGAAGGAAAGTATGATTTTTTTTCCCTTGAGGTGAAGAACATATTGAATTTATGAGTTTAATAGAGTTTTTGAGGAAAGGTTAGAATAAGAATTAAACCTACGTAAATCCTGGCAAAGTACCTGAAACCTAAACAAAAGAGAAAATTTTACAGATTTTCAGATATTTTTAAATTGCCTGGTAATCTATGTAATACATATCATATTTATCACTTGAAATGCCAGAATCTGGGGCACCAGGGTGGCTCAGTCTGTTAAGCAACTGCCTTCGGCTCAGGTCATAGTCCTGGGGTCCTGGGATCAAGCCCTACATCAGGTTCCTTGCCCAGCAGGAAGCCTGCTTCTCCTTCTCCCTCTGCCATTCCCCCTGCTTGCATTCTCTGTCTCTTTCTCTCAGTCAAAAAATAAAAAATCTTAAAAAAAAAGAAGAAAATAAATACTAGAATCTGTTTGACAGTTGAATGTATAATCTACAAAGAAAAAGAAAAAAACTCTAGCCCCAAATCCTTTGCTCATCAAAATATGACTCATTTGTAAAGGTAAAAGAAATGTTTGGGGAAGGATCCAGAAAGTAGATTGCGTTATCTTATCTAAAAATATATTTGAGAAAATGTTGAAATTGAAAATTGTTGAAATGAATCCAAACAGAGATCCTCAAAGTCAAGGAAAATGACAAGGAGAGGGAAAAAAATTGGAAATGTACCCTGAAATATGTGTTTATGTGTGTACACAGTTAAATCTAAATGGATACATTTGAGGATGCTAAAGGATACTGTACAATCCAAGAATCATAGCTTCAAGGAATTACTGTGGCATAAGCTATAGTTTGAGGACTTAGGAACAAGTCACAACATTGCAAAGTCTTCATCCAGGACTTAAGAGGAGGATGGGAATGGGAAATAATATTCCTAAATTCTTTTACTGAGATGAGTATGGTTGAGGAGGAATATACAATATCTGAAAGAAGTAGAGAAAAAGGGGGCACCTGGGTGGCTTAGTCGGTAAGTGTCTCCTTCAGCTCACGTCATGACCTCAACGTCCTAGGATCAAGCCCTGTGTCAGACTTCCTGTTCAGTGGGGAGTATGCTTCTCCCTCTGCCTCTCCCCTCTCCCCCTGAGAGAGAGTGCTCTCTCTCTCACTCACTCTCTCTCAAATAAAATCTTAAAAAAAGCATCCATTTAAAAAGAAAAAAAAGAAGTAGAGAAAAAGAACACGACAGAATAGGTTTTAAGTAACTGTATTATTGTGCTTCTAGGCATGATTCCATTGAGAGAGAGAAAATTCACTGAGAAAAAAAATAGATAAAAAAGTATCAAAATAGCATCTATTGTACATTTTAATGTGAATGTATAGGAGGTGCTTTGAAAGTTAGTGGAGGGATGAACTCACTTCACATGTGTGCTTCAGAATGGGTGATGCCTGCATTGATTCTGATTTTAGAATTAAAAAGCTAGTAGTATTGGAGAGGAGGGACCAGCCAACAGTGGCAAGGGAGACAAATTCAGCTTGTGGTCTATTTTTTTAATATAATGTTTAACTGGAATACAGCCACATCCATTCATTTAAATATTGCCTGTGGTAGTTTGGGCATTACAGTGACAGAATTGAGAAGCTGCAATGGAGACCATTTGACTCACAAAGCCGAAAGTAATTCCCTTGTTGCCTTTTACAGAAAAAGTTTGTCAACCACCATGGTAAGGGCTTGCAGGGGGTGTGACCGGAGGCAGGGGGAATAATAGAGGATAGTGTCGCAGTCTGATAGACAAAGCATCTGCTGCTCTCAGGCAGTTAGTGTTCTGCCAGCCCTGCTAAATATACACATATACACGGACATATGTTATTTGTTATAAACGATAGGTTGGGGCTTCTTGCCTTTAGGTGGATACTGTTAGTTATCTAACTAATATTCAGCCTGTCTTTTCGTGTTACTACAAATCAGTATTGTTCAGGGTGACATGATGCAGAATCAAATATTCACCTCCCACCACTCCCTTTCATCTAGGAGTGACCATGTGACCTAAATCTAGCCAGTAGGATGTCAGTGGAGGCCAATGGGGTGGGATTTCCAGAAAAGAGATAAGTTTCCTGAGAAGACATAGGTAGCATACATATTTCACCCCTGGCCCAAAAACCAGATGTGGTCTGAAAATGCAGCAGCCTCTGGCATCGTAAGGATGAAAGCCTCCTGCTAAGTGAGATGGAGCAGAAAGTTAAAAGGGTCTGGAAGGGTGATTCTAATGCAGAAGTGATGCTCTATCCCAGCCTGCCAATGACAAAATCATTCTTAACAAAGTAAACCTGTTTCCATTTAAACTGTCTTGTTGGATCTCAGATACATACAGCTACATTGAATCTGAGTTGGTACTTGGACAAATTCTAGATTTAACAAGGACCCCAAAAGCAAAAAATGAAATCCAAAAGAATAGTGAGAATGGTTTCAGCATCAGATAAGAAACAATGATGCCATTTTCCATGAAGTGCCTTGATTTGGGAATGACACATGAAATCAGCACTTATTTTCCTTTCTATGTATTTGTGATGCTAGATGATTGTACTATGGCAGCTATTTCCCTTTTTGCCTATGATGCAGCCAACAGTTGATTTCAGATATTTTAATCTTGCTTGCCATCAGCTGTGGAATTAATTGCATCCATAGAAGTTTTGATCAGCAAGGAAAAGGAAGTTGAACATTTGAATGTTGACTTTGAGTTCTGCAGAAAATCTAAAGTTGGTCACCCCAAAACAACCAGTTAGTTTTGTCAGCATCTGAGACTACAGGTTGTCAAAGCAGTTGTTCTAATGATGTTATGAATATTGAAACAGCATCAAGGAATATTTATTGAGCACTTACTATATGCCAGGCATTGCATGTAATTTATAGTAATTTCCTGCTCACATCATAAGGGCAACATGATGGTTATCCTTGTTTTACAGAGGATAAAACTGATACATAGAATTAAATGATTTGCCCAAGACTACATGGTTAGTAAGAAGTGCAACTGGAAAAGATTTCTAAGCCAGATAGAGATTTAGCTTTTAAGTTCCCAATTTTTTTGTATAGTGAAAAATGTAAAATCTGAATCAAGCTATTGGTGGAATAATTATAACAAGAAGAGTGGACATTCCAGAATCCTTACAGTTTATTGAGCCGGAAGTGGAGGTTGCCTTCTTGACATGTGAGGCTAGATCTGATGTTACAATGTTTCTTCTTATTTTAAAGGATTGGATTTGGGGATGGCTACATACCATAAAGAGAAAAATTATTCCTAAACGCTGAGAGTAAGGGAATAGACATTTATTTATACTACAAATCTAATCACTAGGGAGTCCAACAAGGATATGCTTTTGAAAAAGAATTTTCTAACAACTCCATAATGTGTACGTTAGATAAAGTGTGGATAAAGACAATGGACAGTTTCCAGATAGGTATGTGCTCCAAAAGCTGAAAATCCTTTGTGATGCAGATAGTGTGCACAGTGAAACAAATGGAGGTATTGAGCAATGGAAAGTAGCCTCATTAACTGGGCTCAGGAGTGGGGCTCAGGTGGAGGGCCAGGTATACTCATGATGCTGGGACAATAGGGATAGCATGGTTTTCCCAACGCTTAAGGACAAAGTAAATAGTAAATAAACCTGTGATTAAACTATAAAAACTAAAACTTTGAATCTGCTCATGAAAACATAACCACTAAAAAAATAAAACGAACAAGTATATGGTTAAAAAAGGACTTTTTACAGTAAACAACAATCAATAAGACATGAATTTAAATGAAGAAACATTTGAAAATACAGATGTCAAATAATTATGCTAAACCTAATAAAATGAAAGATAAACTGAAATACTGGTAAACATACCTGGCTGACAGGGGGCTAATTTTTATTACATAAGGGTATTTTTTTAATAAAAAAATATGTCACAATCAAATAAAAAATGGGAAAATTACATTAGCAAGAGAGTCACAGAAGAAAGAAACGTGTTAATTATTCAAAGAAAAACCTCAAATTCCATTAGCAATTTAAGAGGCCACGAAGGAGAAGGAGAAACTAATGTTCACCTACCAAAGTTTACAAGTCTGATAATTCACAAAGTTGTTAATGTACAGAGCCATTAGCCAACAGGTGAAGTCCTACAGTTGTTTTGGATAGCAATTTAACAGTATTTTAAATTGAGAACATACCCTTTTGTTGTACAGTTTGTATTAACCATGCATTCACATGGTTACACCAAGGTACATGTGAAAGGATGTCCATTGCAGTGTTATTCGTAATAGCGAAACATTGGGAACACACTTAAAGTCTACTAGTAAGGAAGTTTTCAAGTAAATGACTCTTCAAGTACATACAGATTACCTATGCAGTCTTAAGATGAATGAGCTTGTATGTATATACTGACCTATGAAGATTATATTGTTTTAGTGAAAAAAAGTTTTTAGAAATATGTGTAGAATAGTTTATTTTAGAACGTAAGGGTGTGTTGTACAGTGTATGTGCACAAAGGGCATATCTTAAAGAAACACACATACTGATGAAGGCAATTGCTTCAAAAAATGGGCTATGGCTTTATCTGCTAGCAGATAAATGCATTCTTCTTTATTAAAAACTACATATATATATAATTTATAAAGTGATAATAAAAAGTGAAATGCAGACTTGTGATAAAAATATTTTAAATAACAGTAATACTTAAAGACATATAGGTTTCTAATATTAATAATGGCTAACAGTATAAGCAGAAGACAACAAAATTTTCCTTAGCATATGGTGCCTGACAAATTCATTGTTTTTATCATATACTCATTAATTTGGTTTTGAATTACTCAGCCATTAAAAAACATATCTCCATTTTTGTATCTCTTTAATTCTTTCTGGAAAGAGAGAGAAGGAAAGTATTTTATATGCTGAGAACTAATAGTGAGTAGCAATAAAATGGTAGAAAAGAAGGAAGGAAGGAAGAAAGGAAAGGGAGAAGAGTGAGGAGGGGAGGAGAGGAGGAGAAAAGAGAAGACAGGAGAAGAGAAGAGAAGAGAAGAGAAGAGAAGAGAAGAGAAGAGAAGAGAAGAGAAGAGAAGAGAAGAGAAGAGAAGAGAACAAGTTCCCTAAATTTGAACAGGCTACAGACACATAAATAGAAAATTTCAATGTAGTGTTTGATAAGCTAAACATAAGGGAACCATAAAGTGGACAGTGAGTTCAGCTTGCAGACTTAGAGAACTCCTCAATTAATCTTACGTAGTGTACAGGGGTTTATCAGTTAGACAAGGATTTCACATAGAAGATACAATGATGAAAAATACTCGTCTTCCCTGTGGGTTTATGGCTTAGGGGTGTGTGTGTGTGTGTGTGTGTGTGTGTGTGTGTGTGTGCATATGCACACATTTGTTAAAGGGAGAAATAAACAAGATTGTCATGCAAATAATGAATCCCCTTCACAGTTTAGCAGAATATGCTATGAGAATGCAGAGAAGGCAGCACAAGAGACCTCTGGGGTGTGCAAGTGTTTATCAAGTTATTGTTTCTTGTATATCTATAATGCTAAATAGTAGTCATGGAGCCCTCCAAGTAATTGCTGTGTGCTATATTACCAGGGAGAAAAGCAAAATGTGGTTGCATGTTTCTTGTCAGTGAGTAATAATCAGCAGACAAAGTCTGTGGCAATTCTGGATGGTTTAATAAAGAAAGATGCAAAATAGAGTGTTTTTCAATGCATGTTTCAATACGATGTTTTTCTTCACCTCTTTGAATTATGTTGTGTAATTTCAACTATTATGTAGGGAATCATATTCCTCTACAGCAGGGTTTTTCAACCTTGCCACTAAATGACGTAGTAGCCTGGATGATTCTTTGCTGTGGAAGACTGTTGTTGGCCTGGTAGGATGTTCAGCACCTCCCTGACCTCTGAACATTAGATGTTAGTAGCATCCTTTCTACCACCATCATATTACAGTGTCTTTAGCCATTGCCAAATGCTCTCTGGGAAGAGAGTGTTTTTTAAAGCATTTCAAAGTAGAAACATGAATTGGAGAATATACTATTTGTCAAATTTATAGTCACTTCCAAAGAGAATCTCATAGTGTTAGAATACTCATATATTTTACGACCAAAAACAACTCTATCTGCCCAGGTCAGCAATTTTCATGATTAATATTAATTGACAAATTCAGTTGCACTGTATTATGAAAACAGTGAGGTATACCATTGAATAAAGTTAAGTCATTTGTTCTCACAGAACAAAGTGTAACAGTATGGCTTCTTGAGAGTCACTGTAGCTCTCATTTTTAAAAGAAAATCTGCTTCTTGTTATAGTGTTGATTTAGAAAAGGACCATTTGAGTTATGATGAATGCCTTGTAAGCTACTGACTGTCACACTGCATTTTTTTTACTCACCTAAAAATTTGATCAAATAAAACAAAATGAACATGTGTGGACAGAATGACATTATAATATTATGGACCTGGTTAGGTCCATGAACACACTTGCACACATTTTATCAATGAATGTTTAACATTTTTCTTTTCTTTTTTCCTCTGGTATGCAGTTCATTATCATGCCAGTCTTTATGATTTTGCCACCTCCTAGCAATTATTCTATACAATAATTGTCTTTGGCCTTTAAACAACTTCAAAGAAGTACTTCTTTAATTTTGATTTAATGCAACTTCATTAAATGTCTAAGTTTTTAGACCTGAATTTTAAGAATACGAAATAAAAAATTAATAATACTGATCATCATGGCACAAAGAGGAAAATAACCATGAGATGAAATTATATGTGCTTTTGGAGTCAGCAGTCTAGTGCATGTGTGGCATTTAAGAAATGAAAATAGGATAAGTAGAAATGTACTTGTAAACAGCACTGCCATTCTCAGAAAGGACATTATAAGTGTCTTAAGACATTTAGTGATACTAGAATGTCATATTGTTATAAAAAGCTAGTAAAAGTGTTTTTATCATGTATATTGAGCAATCTCTTTAAAAAAACTAATTTTACAGGGGCGCCTGGGTGGCACAGTCTTTAAGCGTCTGCCTTTGGCTCAGGGCATGATCCCGGCGTTCTGGGATCGAGCCCCACATCAGGCTTCTCTGCTAGGAGCCTGCTTCTTCCTCTCCCACTCCCCCTGCTTGTGTTCCCTCTCTCGCTGGCTGTCTCTCTCTGTCAAATAAATAAATAAAATCTTAAAAAAAAAGCAATTGAAACAATAATTTTAAAATAATAATTTAAGAGGATAATTTTGTCTCTTCTATTTTTATGAAAATACACCCAAATATTTGCAATTATAGTCTTCTTTTTACCTAGAATCAGTAGTTTTTAGAAGTTTTAATTGTTTTGCAGTCACTCTAAATTTTCAAAAATAATTACTTTATATCCAGCAATTGTTTTGAGAGTAGCCATACTAGATTACAATGCAATTTGCCTGAAAGCAAATTTCACATCTTTAATTTGTTTTTCACAACAGCATATCTCTAAGGAATCATAGAAATTTCTACTTCTTTTCTTCTGTGTATTAATAAAAGGTACCTATGAGTAAAAGTCATTTAATAATATTTAGGATATTATAACAGACTACAAAAATAACAAATTTTGTTGTTTATGGGAGAGAGAACAAAATATTACATTTTGTTAAATTAACAGTATGTAATTTATAAATTTCAGCTTCAGTAGAGCACTGATTCTTAGTTTGGCGTAAAAAGAAAATATATGAAGTTTTACTATATGACCCTTAATAGCTACAAGGTGCCTTACCCTTGGAGATATATTAAAACATCTTCGTCTTTTTCATGTCTTTGTACCTCTCCAATCTCTAACTCCCAGGCCTATTTCCACTTGCAGCTGTGTTCTTTGTTGCAGAGCAGCAAGAAGAGACAGCAGCTGTGCTTACTTTATTGCACTGCTTGTTGGGGGACTGATTTAGTTCTGGCCAAACATCTTGGGAGATTCACCCTGGATTTCTTCCAGGATTCTAGTAGCCATTTTACAATCATTACCCTGGGGCATAACTTCAGAATGAGATAATTTTAATGAAATGAGGCTGACACTGCCATTCTACATGGTAAATTAAAAGTGCATATAAGGAGTCACATTGGACAACTAATGAAATGAAAATTGAACAAAAATTTCTAAGTTTCATAACTTTTTTAATTCTCATAACTTTTCCCTTGTGTCGGTTAACTAGTGTTTTGTAGCAAATCAACCCGCAACCCAGTGGCTCAAAACAGCATCCATTTTACAGTGAACTATAAAAAAGATATAAATTAAGAAAGCAATCCCATTTATAAGAACATCAGAAAGAATAAAATACTAAGGAATAAATTTAAGGAGGTGAAAGATCTGTAAACTGAAATCTCTAAAACATTGATAAAATGAACTGAGGAGGACGTAAAGAAATGAAGAGGTATTCCATGTTCATGGATTGGAAGAATTAATATTGTTTAAATGTCCATTCTATCTAAAGTGACCTACAGATTCAATGCAATCCCTCACAAAATGTCAGTGGAAGTTTTCACAGAAATAGAACAAACAATACTAATGTTTTTATGGAACCTCAAGAGATACCTCATAGCCAAAGTAATCTTGGGTAAAAAGGACAAAGCTGGAGACCTCACATTTCCTGATTCCAAACTATACTACAAAGCTATAGTAATCAAAACAGTTTTGTATGGGCATAAAAACAGACACCTAGTTCAATGGAATAGAAAGAGAGACCAGAAGTACTCATGTATATATGGCCAACTGTTGACAAAGAAACCAAGAATATATAATGAGGAAAGAATATTCTCTTCAATAAATGGTGTTGGGAAAACTGGACAGCCACATGAAAAACAATGAAACTGGACCATTATTTTACACCAAACACAAAAATCAACTGAAATGGATTAAATATCTGAAATTGTAAAACTCCTGAAGAAAGCATGAGGGGGACTTCTTGACATTGGTCTTTGTAATGATATTTTGGTTTTAACACCAAAGGCAAAGAAACAAAAACAAAAACAAGCAACTGGCACTGCATCAAACTAAAAACTTCTGCACAGCCAAAGAATCATTGACAAAATAAAATGACAACCTATGGAATGGAAGAAAATATTTCATATTGACTCTTAGAGCTGCATTTCAGTAGTATAAAAGTTCAAGTTTCAAGGGTTTTTGAAGAAGAGGCCCAGAAGCTTTGGTGTCTTACTTTTGTAGTATTATTATAAACACATCACTTGAAACCATATTCTGTCAATCTTTACTGAATTTACTGAATTTACTGAATTTACTGAATTTACTGTCTGGAGGAAAGATTTTTTTTTTTTTTTTTTGAGGAAAGATTGTGAAGAAATATTGCCTTTTAATTTTGGGAACATCATTGTTCTTATATCGGGTAAAAATTTACTATTGCTTCATGAAGTAATGATTAATTTTATTTTCCTATATATTATTAAGTTAGTTGTAAATGCAAAAAAGGCCACATAAGCCAATCCAGTTTCTCATTTTTATTCAATGATAGATATGATTAAACAGATTACGTTTTACGCTACTGCTGATTCCTCAGTCTCTTCACTTACTCTTTATGAAAGTAGACTAGACTTGGAACTCCCCTAAGAAAACTGATCAATTTATAATGGAAAATACTTCACTGGGATATTTTTTTCATCATAAGATGGACTCATTCACGAAACTTAAATTTGCATATCACATTAAAAAATATATTCGAAGAATGATTTTCATGTATGTACCCCTCAGTGTAGGAAATTGAAAGCAATCAGAGTTTTGGCAGTTCTAACATGCATGTAGTTGTAAAAAATATAAGTGAAACGTCCATAGTGGTCAGTGGAGTATTTTGGTATATAAATTGGCCTTGGAGCTTAACATGTTTCTTGATGGAGATAATGTTTTGTTTTGTTTTAAATAAACACAACTTTAATTAATATATGCTAATGACCCTATATTTTAACGAAAGTACATACATTGAACTTATTGTAAAGTTTAAAAATTGAAAATAAATTATGTGTCAAATCACTGAATTAGGGCATATGCTCTTAAAATTCCATTCCCAAAACTCAGGCATGCAATAAATTCAACCTCACTATTCATTGAACTTGACTCCTAATTCTATTATGCATTTCAAATTTCTTTCTTGAGACACCATTTTGGATATTTTTCTTCATTTTCTCAGAGTCACGTACAGAGCAAAGGAATAGTAACCCAGTATAAAGTAAAGGCGTAGCAATCACGTATGAAGTGAATGTTCAGTGTTCAGGTGTGGAGGGAAGGCTCAGCATGAGGTATGTTAACCCTAGCCATTACACATAGAGTAAATGCATAGTGATCAGGAGTAGGGAAAATCATAGTGATGAAGAATTAAATAAAAACACTACAATCAGTTATAATTAGAAGGTACAGTGATAAGGCATAGATAGAAGGGAAAGTGATCAGGTAAAGATGGCACAGTGCAGAAGAGGAATGTTTGTGCCATTGTGGATTCCTGCTGCCATCTACCAGGTGTCTCTGTTCCTCCTAGTTTTCAGTGATCAGTCCTTTATGGTCCTGGCTGCCTGTTCTCCCTTTCATTTGCAAGGCCTTTTAAGATCCCCTGAGTTTCTCTTAGCTAAACTTCACTTTCCACCTTAGTAAATGGGAATTATTTTCTTGCTCCCATCTGCTGTTAAGGAGAGAACTCAGAAGTTCAGATCAGACGCTTTTTTTGCCATTATAAACTAAATGGCCTCTTAAATCTTCTACTGCCACATCACATTGAAGCACCATGGAATATTGGAGAAGCTGTGCTCCTTCAGAAGACGGTACTACTCATAGTATCGCATGTATATAGCAACAAACAAACACACATAAATATAAAGAAATTTGATGGCTTTAGTTTTATTCAACTTTTTGTGATAATTTGTTACACAGCTATAAAAAATACAACAAACTAGACAAATCTAAATATGTGTCAGAAAGCAATGTGAAATGTCGTGTAGCTATTGGAATTATATTTGTTTAGTTGGCATGGAAATATCCAAGACATATTACTACTTATAGAAGAAGCTGCAGAGTGTTTTGTGTATTATATACATAATTACATGACAGACTTTTGAATGAACCAAAATAAAGTTATGGAAAGACATGCAAAACAGTATTAAGATTATTTTTCTGAAGGGAAATGACAGTGGAGTTGTATTTATTTTTCTTACTAAGATCGTGTTGTACTTCTCTCATTTAAAATACCCAGTTTGTCACTGTGGCATAACTTAACCTCTTCTCACTGATATATCTCCCCTTGGTGTATCAAAGAGGATAGTCCAAAAAGAAATCATAAATATTTCAAAAAGAAACCATAACAACAAGATAGAGTAACAAAAGTGAGTCAGAGATTCTGAAAATTCCTGGAGCATTGAATACATTGAAATTGAATGGGGGAAAGAGACAGGCCATATTTATGACCCTAAGAATTAAAGGTGAAAATTGTTCTACCCATGAAAGCCTCTGTAAATTCACAAACACAGAAGGACCTGGGGAAGTCACCCAGGCAACTTAATAAATTAGAGATTTATTTATTTATTTATTTACTTATTATTTTATTTATTAACAAAAAAGACTTTTCAACCTCATCTATACATAGCAAGAAAATGTGTTTTTATTCTATTGTAAAGCTGTTGATGATTTTTCCCCCTAAAAATAGCTTACATAAGGATATTGGAACACTGGGATGAAGCAGAAAATAGCTTTCACTAAACCAAAATTCCACATCAGAGAGGAACAACAAAAAAGAGTAAAACAGATCTTACCAGTGGGCAAGTATTACAAGGTCCCTTCTTCTCCTCATTTGGGGGAAACAAAAGTCCTTGACCTGTGTGGCAACTATATTTACCCATCTGGCCACATTTATTTAGATGTAGCATTTCTATTTTAGAGGGATAAGCATCAACTCAATTTCTGTTTTAGCCTTAAAATTTTTCAGCTTTATTGAGTTATAATTAACAAATGGGAATTTTATATATTTAAGGTGTACAACTTGATGTTTTTATATATATACATTGCAACATCACCATACTCAAGCTGAGTACATATTCATCACCTCACTTAGTGAATGTTCCCTACCTTCTTCCTTCCTTCCCTCCCTCCCTGTCTCTTTCTCTTTCTTTCTTTCTTTCTCTCTGTGGTGAGAATGCAAGATACTTGTTAGAAAATTTCAAACATACAATATATATAGTATTGTGAACTATAGTCACCATGCTGTTTTCTAAATCTACAGAACTTACTCGTCTTACATAATTGATTTCGTATACTATTTGACCAATATCTCCCCATTTCCCTCACCCCATAGCCCCTGGAAACTATCATTCTACTCTTTGTTTTATGAGTTTGAATATTTTAGATTCCACATGCAAATAAGATAATGTATTTGTCATTCTATGTCTGGTTATTTTCCTTAGCATAATGACCTCCGGTTTTATCTACATTGTTGCAAATGAAGGATTTCCTTCTTCTTTAAGGCTGAGCAATGTTCCATATATATATATATATATATACCATATGTATTTTTTCATTCCACATTTTCTTTAGTCATTTGTCTATTGATGGACATTGGGAAATTGAGGTTGTTTCTATATCTTGTCTATTGTAAATAATGCTGCAGTGACATGAGAGTAGAGATACGTCTTTCAGATAGTGATTTCATTTACTTTGGATTTTTTTTTACATACTCAGAAGTGGGATAACTGGATCGTATGATGGTTCTTTTACTTTACTGAGGAAACTTTATACTACTTTTTATAATGGATACACCAATTTACATTTCCACCAACAGTGTATAATGGTTCCCTTTTCTGCACACCCTTACCAGCACTTCTTATCTTTTATCTTTCTTATAATAAACATTCTAACAGATGTGAGGTCATATCTCGTTGTGCTTTTCATTTACATTTCCCTGATGATTAGTAACATTGAACGCCTTTTCATGTACCCATTAGCCATTTGTATGGCAGTAGTAGACATGGGTGATCAACTGGAAATATTTTACTTTTGTCGTGAGAAATAAAAAAGATATGGAAAAACAACAACAACAACAACAACAAACCCCTGAGTTTTCAACTTGAAGAAATATAAATAAGTACCAAGCAGGAAAACTAATTATTAATTTGAAAACCGACATATCAAATTTCCTTGGACAGCGAAGAGATTTTAAAATGTAATATAAAAAAGATAAATTTTGAAGGACAAATATTTCTCTATATTACAGTTTTCATGAGCAAAGATAGAAGTGAAAAGACAATGCCAACCTGTATAAAAATTCTACTGTAATTCCAGCAGGAAGATTATCAATCAAATATTAGAGAAAATAATTTTTTTTTAAAGATTTTTATTTATTTATAAGACAGAGATAGAGACAGCCAGCGAGAGAGGGAACACAAGCAGGGGGAGTGGGAGAGGAAGAAGCAGGCTCATAGCAGAGGAGCCTGACGTGGGGC
Source organism: Ailuropoda melanoleuca (assembly GCF_002007445.2). Classification (NCBI taxonomy): domain Eukaryota; kingdom Metazoa; phylum Chordata; class Mammalia; order Carnivora; family Ursidae; genus Ailuropoda; species Ailuropoda melanoleuca. The sequence continues at coordinate 131,933,996 of NC_048220.1, forward strand.
TCGGATCCCATAACGCCGGGATCACGCCCTGAGCCGAAGGCAGACGCTCAACCGCTCTGCCACCCAGGCGCCCCGAGAAAATAATTTTTTTTTCAGATATGAAAGGTCTCAGAAAATTTCAGGCATGGAAAGACTAGGAAAAATCAACAATCACATCTAGTGCCTAAGCATGAATACACTAGAAATATATATTATGAATTTTAGTAAATTGCTAAACTGTACAGTATGTCCAGGAAGAAGAGTATATTGGATTTCTAAAAAGAGTAGAGAATATGCTATATGCACTAAGAATTAGAAAATAATTTGATCTTGACACTTGCAACATTCTCATTTTTGTGACAAAGCTTAGAAATACAGGTTTTTTTCATCTTTTCGAGTTATTCATGTCACATTAACTGATTTTGCAGAGAATACTTTTTTTGTATAATCAAATAGAGCTTATTCTTGATTTTTTAAAATAATTTATGGAAATAAACAAAGACCAACCAAACGATAAAGAGCAAAGGCTATTTATTCAGAGTTTGCTGTAACAAGAGAGTTAACCACAATCGCTTGCATTTTGGCAGAGACTCAAAAGCAGGCAGAAGAGTGGGAGAGGTTTATAGTGGACAAAAGAGAAAGTTTTGAGTATGTCATGATTGGAAGCTGTTGTCCTAGGGAAGCTGTAGGTGAGCTACCTAGAAACAGAGCATCCTTTGTGATGGTTACGAATGCGAGTCTTGCCTTATCTGATTGCTTTTAAGTTGGAAATGGGGAAAAATAGAAAGTGTAAGTTATTGATCAATTCCTGGTCATTGGGGCTGAATGTTATTGTTTAACTTCCTGGATTATCGTTAAGGAAGATCATTTAACCTCCTGCACGTATCACGTATAGAAGATAATGTAGTCTGGGTCCTGGGCTGTTATTGTAGTAATAGGCTGATTTCTCGTTATTTTTATATATGGCCTGGACATTGTCCATTTATATCCAGCCTCTCAAAAGCATAGAAAAATCACAAAAATCATTTTTTGGAGAGGAAGAACATAATATAATGTATACTACAATGACTTAAAACATGTAACCGACAAAAATTGTGAGTAAAAAGATGGTAAATTATATATATTTCCTTAGAAATCATTAAGGACATACTTGCTGCCTAAAATTATTGAGGCAAAATATAGAAATTTAATTAACCATTTTATCCATAGTGATAAAAGTAACTAACATAACTAAAATTAATAATGTCATTAAATTGTGTGATGGGAGAGGTATTGGGAGATAATTTTGATGCAGCGAGTTCTTCATTTTCAATTATGGCATACCAATGAATACTTTTCAATTGTGATACAATCAAAATTTTAAATTATAATGAAAGAACAAGCAGTAGGGCAAAAGTTGGTACACTCAAACAGTGATTCTGGTGAGAGTAGGCATAGGAACTAAGATGTAAAAAGTCTTCTAATTATATGTATATATGGTTTAGTTGTAGTTTAGTTTATTTTTGACTACCTTAAAAATATATAGACTGTGCTACTATGCTATTTTAGAAATCCATTTTCCTAGTTAATTGGTTAAAATAAATAAATATTGGAGTTTTTTACTCAATGATTGAAGTTAGTGATTGTATGTTGCTTGTCTGTGTCTGTATATATAAATATGATGATGATATATAAATATGTCTATATAATATACAGTGTGTGTATTATTATGAATATATACTATAATCTTTTAGTAAACTCTTCTGAGCTTTTATTGACAACTTTGTGAGCAAACAAGGACAAAATATTTTTATCCTTGTATTCAATTTTGTGTTGTCCTTTGTTTTTTTTTTTTTTGGTTTTTGGTTTTGTTTCTGCTTTTGCTGTTGCTACTGAATGAAAATTCAGCTGAAATAATATTCCATTATTCAGAACAATGCTGAATTTGGTAAAATTTAAAAATTTTTTCAGATAGAATATTCTCCAAACAGTGAAAATTAAAGCAATTTGTAGACACAATTTCTAATTTTTGATAAGAAACTGATAACAAATCAGCCATAGTACAAGGACTTAATTATCACACATGATAAATTAAAGAAATAACTGGGGAGTACTTTGAGAAGTATTGAAGTTTTCAATTGTGTGTGTGTGTGTGTGTGTGTATAAATATGAAATTTTCACACATATATGAAAATTTTCTTCTTAAGAAACGTTTTCTCTTAAAATCTCATAATTTTATTTTGCATACAATGAATGACTCTCCAAATGATGTTTGTCAGATTCCAATATGTTGACAAATTTAAAGTTTGAATGTAAAAAACACATAGGTTTTCATTTAAAAATACTAACTATATTAGAATCAAGTACAGAACCTAACCTTTCTATTTGGTGAAGTATAGTCATTACTCAGAAAAGCAGTGAAGGATAGTTGGGGAGAAATTGTTAATACCTTCCTTATCACAGAGTTTAAGCAGGATAATAAAATCCACTGCCAGTTAGATCAAGAACAGGAATCACAAATGTGGAATGAATTACAAAAATGAAAGAAGAAATGAAAAACCAAGTCGTGGGCCATAAAGCAACTAGGGAAGGAGTTTAGTATCCCTAGGGTGGGAAGACTAGTGTTACCTGACCATAGGTGCTAGGCTTTATTGCATGGACCCATGGAATAAGGCAGCTCAGAGGGAGCTAGAACCATTGCAGAAAAGCAGACACTGCCAGAGATACCACCTAAGCCAAAAGAGAGAAGGAGGGTGTAGGGGAAGTAGACAGAGACAGAGGTAGACACATCTTTCTTTTCTGTATTGTAATTTTCCTCTAGCATTTGCTCTGTTTAGTTGGTAAGGAAGGCTGCAGAAGAGCATGACAGTATTGTCAGTATCTGGAGAATGCTTCCCCTAACTGTCCTACTACACACCTTTTTTTACAAGACATGTATAATGACTTGGCTTTTGGCAGGTTGACAGAGGGTTGAAATATAACACAACCTCTCCCCAAATAGATGCACTTGGACTGCCATTACATACCGTGAAGGAAACATACATGCACACAGAAAGGTGGAAGATATTGTAACTACTAAACTGAATGGATCTCTTAAACGCCATCCTGACTGGTTGGAGAAATAGAGTAGAGAGGAAAGAATGTCACATATCAAAATAGGTAGGATGAGGCTTGAATTCTGCATTTTCCAATTGTCAACTATGCAACCTTTTCAACCTCAGTACCCCCATCTGTAAAATAGCATTAAATGTAATTTTCTCAATAAATTAATGTCATTATTAAATTGAAAGGCATATAGCAGAGTGTTTTTCACATCCTTGGTCCTAATGTGTGTTACTTCCTTAATTAATTTTTTTTTCTATTGAAGGACTATAATACAAAATTTACTTGAATAATGTGAAATTTTACACTATGCATTTCCATAAAAGGGATCTAATTGAAAATACACAGAACTTAATGATAGCCATGATTTAAAATACATGGATACAACAGTGATTTTTGCTTTGGTACTAGATGTTTCAGAAGTGTTCTTGCAGAAGAATTTTTTTCTTATAAATTCAATGACTCCTGGGGGAATACTCAAATCTTTATCAAATGACACGATGACTGGAATCCTGTGTTATTTCTCTGTTGGTGAAATTACAGTCCTCCTGTGTAGAATGAAATTTAAGTTCTATCTTGATGACTATTGCTTTTTCCCAATCCCTGGAAAATTCTTCTGAGAATTAAGCCCTATGAGATTCCTTCATAGAGATACTCTCTGCCTTCATACATCTTCAGCTTATTTTTACTCAAAAGTTCTTGCTCAGCATTGATTCACTTGAGATTTTCACAGAGCTGTGAACCTTGACAAGTCATGCGTAACGATTTGCAATCTCAGAGAATATTTGCTTGTATTAAAACGCTTTATTAAATATTTCATATTGGTCTTTAGAGACTTTCAAGAAAGTCCACTCTTTCTGCTTCTCCATTGATATCTAACTTTCCAAATGCATGCTATTTATAAAGCGTAGCACAAAAAGAAACCAAATCAAAAGAGTGACACAGGGCAATTCCCAAAGGGAACTGGGCTTAAGTTTTATTGTAGAAAAGATACCTTGAAAGCTTTTTCATGTACTTTAATCTTTTTTTCAGATTTGTATAAAACATCAGCTGAAAGGTACTAATCCCTAGCATGGGAACAGCTACGTGTGTGCCACAGGAAATATTTAACTTGAAAATATTGTGCACTGAGTAGCCAATGAAACTTTAAAACACAATGTTTCTGTGATTGTTTTTCATGGGAAATTGTTGTAAAAATTAAGAAAGCTTATAAAACACTTGAAAAGTTTTCTTTGATTAGAAGCTAGTTATATAGAGAAGGGGCTACTGGTTTTATATGTATTGACCAAATGTATATAATAATTTCCAGAAAAAATAGATTATTTTAATATTCTAGTATAATAATGGACTTTTTGGCATTACTTCATATATTTTTATTTGGAAAGCTAGCATTATAAAGAATAATAATTTTCTCTTTTCTTCTATGTATACAATTAGGGCACATAGCATGAAGAAAGGAATTGAATTGTCTAATGTGAGATACCCTTCTCAGAATAGAAAAATACTGATTTTTTTTTTCCTCTTAAACATTTAACCAGGAATAGAAATCTTCATTAACATAACTAATACATCTTGTTAATTTACTTAAAAATGCCAAGTTATAGCACTAGTAGTGCCTACTGTTTAAAAAAATCAAATACCATTAATTTCTACCTAATTTAATTTTGTCAACTTGTGAGGTTAACTTTTTATTTTATCTCATTTATGATATAACTGGCATCAAAGAGCAAAAGAAATTATTCCTCATTTTATTGTGAATTGTAACTTTAGACTCTTGTCCAGATTCAGTTAAAGAACACCTGTAAATTCTGAGAATAAATGTAATTTCTTTCCACTGCAACTGTAACACATTTTATTATTTTGCTAAGGCTCCTGTACCAAAGTACCACAAGCCCAGTAGCTTAAACAACAAAAATCTTTGTCTCCCTCTTCTGAAAGCCAGAAGTCTGAGGTGAAAAGTGTCAGCGGGGTTATGTGTCCTCCTAAAGTACTGGAAAATGGTCTGTCCCAAGCCTTTCCTTTAGCTTCTAGTGATTTGTTGGCAATTCTTTTTTTTTTTTTTTAAGATTTTATTTATTTATTTGACAGAGATAGAGACAGCCAGCGAGAGAGGAACACAAGCAGGGAGTGGGAGAGGAAGAAGCAGGCTCACAGCAGAGGAGCCCGATGTGGGGCTCGATCCCATAATGCCGGGATCACGCCCCAAGCCGAAGGCAGATGCCTAACCGCTGTGCCACCCAGGCGCCCCTGTTGGCAATTCTTGACTTTCCTTGGTTTGTAGAGAAATCACTCTGATCTCTGTCTTCATCTTCACATAAAGTATTCTGTGTGTGTGTAGGTGTGTGTTTCCAAATTTCCTATTTTTATAAGGACACCAGGCATATTAGAGTAGGGGCCCAAACTATTCTAGTTTGACCTTATCTTAATTAATTACTTCTTCAATGATCCTATTTCCAAGTAAGATCGCCTTGATGTACTGGAGTCTAGATCTTCAACACATGGACTTTGAGGGGAAACAATTCAACCCCTAATACATACCCTGAAGAGTTCTATTTTTTTAAATTATTATCTATTTTTAATGAAAAAAAACCTTTCTTTAAAGATTTTATTTATTTATTTGAGAGAAAGAGAGGGAGAGCACAAAGGGAGAAGACGACTCCCTGCTGAGTAGGGAGCCCAATGCGGGTCTCGATCCCAAGACCCCGAGATCATGACCTGAGCCAAGGCAGATGCTTAACCGACTGAGCCACCATGTGCCTCAAAGCTTTTTTTTCCCTAATGTTGAAGAACCTCTAAAAGCATTAATTGTTCTTAAAATGTTGCCATCTAGGCTTCAAGTAAGTAAGAATGTCAGATATCTATATATTTTTTTCTTTTGGCTTCAAACCCCCTTACCAATTCTCCTTAGTAAGAAATCCTTGAACAGTTGGCCAAGGGACTTATTTTCCATCCCTGCTCTTTATTTTTACCCTCACTGTGTTCAAGGGGCAGCCTGACTTTCGGCTGTGCTGTGCTGTAGGCATGCGCGTGCTCCCTTCAACCAGCAATCTGTGAACTCAACGTGGTGGTCTGATGCCTTCAGATGCCATCAAAGTGGAATGATAGAGATCATTTGCTCTACCTTTCTTCACACAAAACAAATAGAATTGCCAAATACCTGTGAGACATACTATATAGAGATATGTAACTGTTGGTGACCATACATTTTGACCAGGGCAGAGAGTTAATATATTGTCTTTTTCTCTCCTGGATCCCTTCTCTGTTCACTTCCCTGTGCTACTTTAAACCATCACTTAGTCAACACCATGAGGCTACCTTTTTTCTTTTCTTTTTTTTCCTTTTCTTGTTCTTCCTTTCCTTGTCACTCCATTCATGCCTTTCAGCTTTCGCTTGACAAGGATGGACTTTTATAGACACTTTAAGCCAAGCAGAACAATTTTTTTTGATGTTATTTTGTCATGTGGTGATGCAGCCTATGACCACAAAGAAGGTGTGATCTTGCACTGGTTTTCTTTCTCAGCTTTCTCTATAGAATGGTGCTTGGGGACTATTTTTAAGATGTTAAAAATAATTTAAACCTAAATAACTTGCAAAGCCAGAGAAAATTTTAAAAAACGAGGATTTTATAAGTGTGGCTTCTTAAAAGATGACCATTATTTTAATGCTTTCCATCTATACTGTTCTCTCTTTCCCGAATCTCAGTGATCCTTGTATAGGACCAGTACGATCAGCATTTTCCCAATCGGATCAAACATTTTACTGATAAATTTTAAAACACTTCAGCCACAATATAGGCTTTTTACACTTTTTAGAGCTTTGTCTGGGCACCGACTACTGATTTAATTTTTGTCAATGTGCTATCAACATAAATGCCTCCTAAACCAACTTTTATTTGTAGATGTCTACCTACTGATTTTCTCTGAACAGGTGGAGAGATGAATGTGAGGTATGGAACAAGTGTCGTGACATCACAGAACAAGTCCTTGAAACTCTGTTTATATACATAATAATAATAATTAGACATAGGAGTGTAAGAGGTAGTGTACATTTAGCTAACTCTCCAAAATTTAATCAAGCCAGAAAATGTAGTGCATTATATAATGAGAAAAATCATGGTACATACACAAGCCTAAATAAAAAGAAATTAAAAAATTAAAAAAAATCTCAGAACGGAATATCATTGAGGCAAGAAAACAGTCTTTTTTTTTATTTCAACTTTTAATTTTGAGATCATAGGTTCATAGGCAGTTATGGGAAATGATATGGAGGGATTCTTTGTATCCTCACTCCGTTTTTCTCCATGGTAACATCTTAAAAAATTATCATCTTGCAAAACGATAAAAAAATCATAGCCTGAAAATCGAAATTATTTAATCTATCACTCTTGTTTAGATTTCCCTAGTTTTACTTGTGTGTGTGTTTAGTTCTACGTAATTTATCACAGGTGTATGTTCATGTATCACATACCATAATCAAAATACTGAATAATTCTAGTATCATGTTGCTCTTTTATAACCGGTCTCCCCTACCTCTATCTCCTCCCCCTCAACCTGGCAAGTACAAATCTGTTATCAATTTCTAAAATGTCATTACTTTAAGAACGTTAAATAAATGGGATCATACAATATATCACCTTTTGGGACTGGCTTTTTTCCACTGGGTATAATTTGCTGAAGATTCATCTAAATTGCTGCATGTATCAACAACCTGTTTATTTTTATTGCTGAATAGTATTCCATACTATCAGTGTACTGCAGTCTGTTTAACCATTTTCCCAGTCAAGTACATCTGGGTCATTTCCAGTTTGTGGCTACTACAAATAATGTTGCTGTGAATATCTATGAATATTTACAAACACAGTTTTATGTGGACATATGTTTGCATTACTTTTGCATAAATGCTCAAAACTATAATTTGCTGGGTTGTAAGCTAAATGTGTGTTTGATTTTATAGGAATCTGCTAAATGTATATTTCCACCTGCAGTGTACAAGTGACCTAGTTTCTCAGTATTCTTGCCAGCAGTTAGTGTCACCGTTGTGTTTTATTATTCATTATTAGAGATTTCTTTTAGACATCATGCAGTCCTCCCCTTCTGAGGGTGCACAATTACTAATCATATTTCTGCTTATAATCTCAATATAAAAATATTATGTAGAGGCCAGAATCTTAACATATTATTAAAAGTCCATGTACACTTACAATCTGCTAATAAGGATCATCAGGTAAAGAAGGCATACTAATTCTATTAAGTTTTCTAGGATGCCTTGAAGACAAAGAACAAGCTTTGTTTAAAGTCACATCTGCATTTCAACACAGGAGTTAAAATCTTTGTGGTTAAACGAATATTAGACCCTTAATAAGTGTGCCATACCTTAATAATTGAAGTACTTATTAAAACTAAAGACTGAAAATTGTTAGTCCTTCTGTAGTCAAGTGCCAAATGAATGCAGAATTTCATACAGATTTACTTGATTGTGGAAATATTTTTGTTTGCTACATAACCTGAATTAGTAGGTAGAATTTTTCTAGTTAAGCAGAATAAAATATCAAGTATGCATTATTAGATGATTCATCAAGTACATTTCATGAATAAATGAGAGCTCTTAACCCACTAAATTTACAGTGGAGTTATATAACCCTTAATAGATGGTTGTCTTGTTATACTTAGATCAGTTTTCATTTGGGCATAACTGAAATATGGTATAAATGTACCTAATTATGCAAATAGTATTTGCAAGATATAAACATAAAAGAAATCAGCACAATACAGCCACTAATTTTACCTCAAAATACAGTTTTTTAAAGTTTATAAATTCCTTTAAAGTATACTTTAATTTTCAAAAATCCAGTGTAATAAGCATATTCTGATACCCATTGTAGAAAGGTGACTATGGTGGCACTATATAGAAGAATCTAAAAGACTGAGAACGGAGCCTTGAAGACCAGTTAGGAGACTCCTCATTAGTAGTCCATGTAAGAAATAAAAATGTCATAAATGATGGAAAATGGTTTGTGCTATTTTGATGCCACTGATAATTTAATGTCAACCCACCCGCATTCCCCCCTAATCACAAACCATGCCACCCCCATTTTCCGAATAGGTATATAACATGCAATGTATGTTTTCACTCTACTTTACCTTTACCCCAAGTCGAACACCAGTTTGATTCTTTTTTTTTTTTAAGATTTTATTTATTTATTTGACAAAGAGAGAGACAGCCAGCAAGAGAGGGACCATGAGAAGGGGGAGTGGGAGAGGAAGAAGCAGGCTCCCAGTACAGCAGGGAGCCCAATGCGGGGCTCAATCCCAGGACCGTGGGATCACACCCTGAGCTGAAGGCAGGCGCTTAATGACTGAGCCACCCAGGTGACCCCACCAGTTTGATTCTTGATCATCAGTCCAACCTAACCCTGATTATGTGAGTGTCTGAAGAGGCCTTCCATGGTGTTATTGGCACATACAAAAATATAAAATATTGGAGATCAAATATTTTCTTTTGGCCTTTCACCTGGAACAGTTGTTGGCAGGGGAAAAAAGCAAGGGCTATGTCTGACAGATACATCAAAGAATTAAATTTCGTAGGATACATCTATTATAGTGTTCCATAGGTATGTCATCATAACTTTTTTCTGTGTACAAGTCACGTGCTAAATGTTACTGCACACTAAAATTTGTTTTCCTGAATGCACAGGTACCTCTGTTCTACAGGTGACAGCTACTGATGCAGATGACCCTACCTATGGAAACAGTGCCCGCGTGGTGTACAGTATTCTCCAGGGACAGCCCTACTTCTCCGTAGATCCGAAAACAGGTTAGTGCATTTTTGTATAATTTGTGTGAATGTGTGCTGGAATGAAAGAAAGCAATGTTTTTATTTCTGTGTCTTCTCCCACAACAGACGTTGTTGTTTTAGCACATTTTAAAAAAATGACCTCGCTTTTTCTAACATGAGGTGATTGAATAATTGAAGATAAATTCACTGTTTCCCTTAATATTTGGATTATCCATCATTTATACTGGCAAAATTTCCTCATCTTTGCAGATCTATGTATCAATTACTTTCTGCTTAAAACAAATGTGGACTATTATATCCAATGAGATTTTCAAGTGTATCATTTGTTGTGTTTACATATTAGGTTTAATTCTTTTCCCAAGATGGTAAATAATTTATTGAGTGTTTCCATAGTTTATTTGAATTTGATTGTCACATAAGTTGTTATATATTACACTGAGGTAATTGTTATGTCTTGAACTGAGGTTTTTTTCCTAATGATAAAATTCCTCAGTCTTTAAATATTGCATTATGTAAGAGAATTTAACTGAGAATAAAGACAAAAACATATTTTTAAGGAAAAAATAGAATTCTCTCCTTCCTCTCTTTTTTCTGTCCAAAACAATCATATCATATTAGGTGATATCAAAGTGGGAATGGAGGATACTCAATACTGCATTATAGGATTATGTTCAGCAGAATAATCTAAAAACCACAGAAGCTCATGGTCCCATTGGCAAATAATTTGTTAACAACAATTGAACATAAACCCATTCTGAAAGTAGATAAATGTTGAGTAAGAAATGAGTTTCAAGTTTTACTAATAATTTCAATGATATACATAATCATGAGACACAGATGAGAGAGATCCAGGATAATCCAGAGGTTCCAAGGTCCTTTCTAGTTACATTAGATTTATTCTGAATCAGATTAAAGTGTGGGATTATCAAGTAATAGGCTCAACCATATAACACAGAAGAAAGCCATGTTTGGTTGTAAATATCCTCTTACACTCCCATAATTAAATAGCATACAAAACATTTTTCAAGGAACCCTGCTTCATAAGTTTATAGGTTCCAGGTTTATTTGCCATTATCTTAGAAAAGGTACATCCAACTGAAAAGATGCTAGCATACTCTTGGTAGTTAATGTCATTTGAATGCTAAGAGTATTATTATTATTATGTTTCCAAGAGGAATCTGCCAGCTTATTGTCTTCTTTCTCTCTCTGGTGTGCTCCAACACATAAGTACACAGGACAAGAATAGAGGGCAAGCATACTGCTTAACTTCTTAACTATCATCATTTATGAAGAAAGTAATGAACATATATAAATAGGTAAAAGAAGAATACATGTATACATATATGCATTTTAATTATAAGATAAATTATATATAATTAAATGAAGTAAAAAATAAAAATCAGGAGATGATAAAAAGTAATATAATGTGAGCTAAAATGATTATCAGATAGGCAAGTCCTTTTAGTACCAAGAGAGTATTAAATATTCAAAAATAAAAATGTTAATTAATATGTAGTCAAAGCTCTGGGATGAAAATATACATGTATCATATACATTGTTACTCTGGTAGGAGGGTTTAGAATTAGTTGAAAAAAAGCTGTTTATTGAAATGTAGTTGACATAGTACATTATATAAATTTAAGGTGTACCATGTATTTGGTACACTTTTATATTGTAATAATATTGCCATCATGGTCATAAAAAATCTTAAGACAAAAGAAAATGATCATTTAATATTGGTGTTGCTCATTTTGCTCTATTTCCCCAATAAACATGATAGTTTTATATATGAAATACATATGTTTCTCATTTTATTTACTTATTTTTAAAGATTATATTTATTTATTTGAGAGAGAAGGAGAGAGAGATAGTGAGAGTGAAAGCACGAGCAGTGGGTAGAGGGAGAAGCAGAATCCCCACTGCGCAGGGAGCCAGACGTGGCACTGGATCCCAGGACTCTGGGATCATGACCAGAGCCAAAGGCAGACCCTTAATGACTGCTCAGGCGCTCCTATATTTCTCCTTTTAAATGTGCATTTCCTGGAGCACCTGGGTGGCTCAGTCGGTTAAGTGTCTGACTCTTGATTTTGGCTCAGGTCATGATATCAGGGTTGTGAGATCAAGCCTCTCATCGGGCTCCACGCTGAGAGTGGAGCTTGCTTAAGATTCTCTCTCTCCCTCTCCCTTGGCCCCTTCTCCCCCCACTTGTGCATTCTCTCTCTCCAAAAATAAATAAATAAATAAATAAATAAATAAATAAATAAATAATAAAATAAAATAAAACAAAATCAGCTACAATAAAATAAAAACAAATAAGCATCTCCCTAGAGGAAAGAAACAAGAATACTATTCTTCAATTACCACACACAGCCTCAAATGTGCAAAAACACACATGGCTTTAGACCACTTACTTCCTATGCATAGCCAAATATTTATAAGTAAGTATTATACTTACTAGAATATTGTTAATATATAGACAACATATACAGATTTTTAAAAATTTCCGTACACTCTGAATTTGTTAAAAAAGAAATACCAATTCTATGTGTATATGTGTGTCTGAGTGTCTGTGAATGTTTGAACGTGTTTGTTTGAAGACGTGTGCATGGGTACTTTGGATGGATAAAGCACGCCACTGAGGACAAGATTTGACTAGTGTTGGACTCTGCTGTAGTTTGTGCTTTAGTGAAGAAAGTATATCAGTAACATAACATTCAGATAAAAATTGCATTTGGTTATACATGTTTATCATAGGTTAATTTAGTACTTCATTAAAAGTAAATAAAAATTATCTGAAACATACATAAGCTGCTATTCAAATACTGCTCTATGATATTGCTATTACATTCCTTTGCTCCTTTAAAAAGATGATTAAATACAAGTATACCTCCATGTTGATATATTTTAATTTCAATATTATATTGACAGAAGCATCATAAGAATCTATGAATATATATCCTAATATATTCTTTATTCCAGTACCTTAGATAGCTGTTTGTAGAAAGTGCTAAGATGAATTACAAAACAAATTGTTCATTATTCTCTTCAGTAAGACATTATTGGTAATTTATGCTTAAAAATATATTATTGTGCAATTAAGCATCCTCAAAACTAATGAATTTAGTGGAAATTGTGTTTAAAATGACTGGAATTAAATACAAATGTACTGAAAACTAAAGGATCAGTTGCTATGGATGAGATGTTATATAAGAAGTGTTGAGATAATGGTTACATAGAGTAGTACATTTTCATAGTATCATTTTTATTCTACCTCTGACTTGGCATGATTCTATTTCAAATTGTCTACAGTTACTTTCAATGAAGATTAATTATACTGAAGGAACTTCTGTGCCCAAATAAAGTTGTGAGTGTTCATGGTTAAAATCAGAACTTTGGGTTGCCTTGTTTTTATTACGTTAAAAGATACATTTGGTACTCACCATGGTTGGCCAAAGATGAGTTGCCCATGAAACCTTGCTGCCTATTATAAAAACCATCTATGAATTGCTGTATCCAGAGAAATGAATTATGTTGCTCTTGAGTTCCTATACTATTCATAACTGGTTTAATAAGGTCTGTATTGTTTTACACTGAAACTTTGTTAATCAGTATGATGAAACATAAGTCTTGTGAATCATTTATTGTTTTAAATAAGTTTAGTTGAGTTAACTATGTCATGATGTTTGCTTAAGTATAAAGAGGAATGCCCATTAAAAGTGATATTTTAATGTTACAATTTAAAATATGTAGAAAACTATGAAAGAATAAACTAAAGGAGATGACAATGAAATATGAAAGACCTAATATTTCTGTCCAGATTCATGTAGAAAAACATGTGAATGTAAGCTAAATGAGTATAATTCTATTTGAAGATACTGATTTTAATTCGGCAAGAAAAAACTTTCAGAGTTGGTAAGTGAAGTAAAAATTTTCATGTTCATGGAAACAACTCTAAGCAAGGCATGTTGAGGAAGGCTGGTGAGTGAGAAAGCCTGGGGAAATGATCAGGGAACCAAAGTCAAGAAATCTGGGCTGATCCTAATCCAGTAATAGAGCGCAACTGCATTCAAAATAAATCAATATATTCAAGGTTTCTATGCCTCTTTAGAGCCTATGAAATTTCTGTCAGGTGGTGACAGTAGAAGCTGCATGATTGAGGTGCTTTTAAAAAAAGGAACCACTTCCCTTAACTTAGTTTGAAGACAAAGCCAGAAATCCACCATCTATCTTTTCAGGGTCTTTAGAACAAGGTCAGGGGGATTACACAAGAGATGGATGTGCAGTTTCGAATTAAAAATGCAAATCTCTTAATGGCCATAGCGTTTATAGCCATTTGGTGATTCTCCCTGCTTTTTCAGTCAATAATCTACTAATTACTTTGTGTTATCTTAGCTACTGCATATATGTTATGTCTGTGTCTGTTTCACACAAATTGCTGAATCCTGATGGTTAATTCAGAAAATATGAAAACCTGGATTATCAACCTGATGTCAGGGAAAACAGAGGAATATGCTGGTTTACAAAATCCCAGATGAGCTTTAATTGTATGAAACGTGTAAATCAGCAATAGTCAATAATGGGATCTTTGTATCTATATAAATAGTACTCATATCGTGAGTTATTGCCACTCCTAATAAAGACTATTGGAAGAGTTATCTAGTTTAATGTAGATGTACTTACATTTTAACTTGAGTCATTTTTCATACAAACTTCATATATTTTTGCTAATTAAATAATGAATATTTAAAAGAAAAATGTATCAACTGAAAACATTTCTGCTGATAAAGTCTACATTTAATTTTCAGGTACATAAAAAATTAGACTAGATAAGGTTACCTTTTAGTTATATACAAAGAGCATACTAGATATTCTTTTTTTTTTTTTTTCAACACTCTTAGGGCATTTTAGCTCTCAAGTGGTTTCTGCTACATGTTGCTAAGAAAGGGTAGACATTGGGTTTCAAATCTTTTGTCAAACACTTCTGCATTCATAATAGCCATTCCGCAGGTAACAGGACACTTGTTATATATAACTATATATAATGCTGTGGGTTCTAAAGTCGCACACATTATTACTTACTTTTACAAAGCATTATTGTAAACAAAGAAATTGTTTACTTGTCCTTCCAATGAAAAGATTAATGTATTTAGTTATGTTATAGTTTAATTAATATAGTATAGTACAGTAATTCATATTTATTGTTTTTCCAAAATACTAAGGTATATTCCAAAATGATTTAAGGATACTCCATGATCGGGGCGCCTGGGTGGCACAGTGGTTAAGCGTCTGCCTTCGGCTCAGGGCGTGATCCCAGCGTTATGGGATTGAGCCCCACATCAGGCTCTTCCGCTATGAGCCTGCTTCTTCCTCTCCCACTCCCCCTGCTTGTGTTCCCTCTCTCGCTGGCTTTCTCTATCTCTGTCAAATAAATAAATAAAATCTTTAAAAAAAAAAAAGGATACTCCATGATCAAATCCTAGGATGTTACTTAAAATATCGTAGTAAATTGATCAAGTTACTTAAATGTTATGCCTCTGTTTACTTGTATATAAGTTTAAAATAGCAGCTATATCCAATGAGAAAATTAATGCAATGCTTTTAGCCCAGTCCTTGGAAAGATATAGGTAGTTAGTAAAGTTCTCTTGTTCAACATTTTTTTCCTTTAAGATTAAGAAGAATTTCCAAAATTGCATAGTGTGCCATGACAAGAGTTTGAAATAGTCTTACCTGAAATAGGGAAAAAAATTAATTTTGTTTGAAAGAATTTTTACTCTACATAACTACACAGAAGTGAGTTCCACATATTAACTTGTATATAACTAAATTACATTTCTTTTCAGGTATTCATTTATTTTTTTTTCTTCTTTTCAGGCATGTAAAGAAAATTTTATTATATTTTTACTAAGACAAATATACTTGTAGAAAATTTCAAATGACAATTTAAAAGGAATAAGTTAGAAATTAAAATAACTAACCTTTTATCTTAAGAATTGATTGTCCCAACTCAAAATAGTGTCTCTAGATTAGTTAAGATGGCATGCTACCCATGAAACAATTGTTATTAATGCACGGGTCTTGACCAACAATAGCTCTGATTCTTGAAAAAGACCTTTTCTTAACATTTTGTAGCAGAAAGCAGTCAGCTATAAATATGCACTCAATGGAAGGCCTCAGTGAGTTTCTTAGGATGTGATTGAAAACAAGGTTTTCAACATTCTTTGTCCAGTGTACATGATGTGATTAAATTCATCAATAATTCTGTTTCTATTTAACCTCTTTAATTTAATTTTATTTCAACAGTGAACAAAAAATTGTGGAAGATCACTGTGTATGTTTGGATAAAAGATGTAAAGCATCTCTTTTTTAAAGTTCTATGGATTTCATTATTAATTTTGCATAATTCCAAATGAAAATCTGCTTGAAAATAGTTTTTTCTCAAAAGCAGTATTTTATGTTTATTAATAGCTAAGCAGTTAAAATATTTAATTTATGGTCCACAAAACCTGCAGAAGGAAAAAAAGTCCATAGTAGAATATATTTTGTCATTTTTCTTATTCATAGCCCACTCTAATTGATTGAACAATAATTGCACAAATACATTTTTAAATAATTTCCTATAGTTAACTGCATAATAGACTTTTAAAAATAGTTAATTAGTAAGCCCAATGCTAAAGAATTTGCTTCTCTTAGAGAAGAAATCATGCATTAATTCAGAACTGTGCGTTGTTGCCAGATTACTGAAAGAAACATGATCTCACTTTCTTTTCTTCTTCTTTTTTTTTTTCCCGTCACTTTTATTTTCTTTAGGGAAGAATTCTAAATAGTTCCTGAAATGTAGCAGAGCGTATGGGGATTAACACAAGAAATCCATTTTATATAGCACTTAAGAAATAAACAGTTAACGAACTATAGTAGATATTAGTGGTTTTCCACTCAATATCAATTTCTCATTTTGCTGGTCGTATTAGAACTCTAATTTTGCTCATTATAGCAACATATTCAGTTAAAAAGCTTGATTTCGAGATGTGATTATTTCTGAAACAAAAAAGAAAACAATAACATGTTATTTTCCTGTATCATTAAATAATTACATCCATTTAAAAAAAAAAAAAAAGCTAGATTTCCCAGCTTCCCTGTAACTACTGTGACATCGCTCTAGCCAGGGAAATATCAAAGAAAGACCACTGGAGGGTTTTTGGTATCTCTATGTAGGTGCTGGTGCTTCCTCACTTTGCCTTCCCTTCTTCTGGATTTAAACATATGCATAATCATTGCAAGTACAATCATGTGGCAATGAGCATATAAGATGAAAGTCACATGGAAGAAACCGGTGAGCAAAAGCCTGGCAGTGAAGTTACTCTGAGAAATTTTTGTGCAAACACAGGTAGTGCTGATACCTGATTTTTGTGAAATGTGCTTTGCAGACCATTAAATCACCTTCACAGCACAGCACGCTGCCCACAGAGGTGGAGAGCTGGTTCCCCTAGACTACTTTCATTCCTCTCAACGCAAAATCCAGGATCCAGAGAAATTGCACAGTGCTCTCTGTATATGAGCAGCCATTTTACAGTTCTAGATGTCAGATAATGCTCCTACCTCATTGCAAGGAGATCATCATGTCCTATTTACATCAACAGAATTAATATCTATCAAATTTAATCGTTATGGGTATAGTTCTAATGAAAAAATATATAGATTAACATTTTATGTTAGTTGCACTATTTGTTACAGACTTAGATAGATCCATGTAATTGAAATAGTTTGAATTGGACACAAGTGGATTTAGTGGTATGGAGACTAGACTTAAATAAAGCTGTTAAACAAGCAAATGAAGAAAGGAAACCAATTGAATCAATTTTTTCCTCAAATATCAACTTCTTTTAACTATATTGACCAACTATTTCCTAGAAAGGGAAAAAAATAATCTCTTTGAACATAAAACAGTAGTGATAAGAAGTGATAGGAATCAATGTTGGTTAATGTTAACCTGTTTTTTACTATTTCTTCCTGGTAAAAAATAGATTTATCTTATGTAATTTCTGATTGTTTGTTGTTATATTATAGAAATGCAACAGATTTTTGCAAATTGATTTTCTATCTTGCAACTTTACTGAATTCTTTTATTAATTCTAACAGTTTTTGGTGGAGTCTTTAGGGTTTCCTATATATAACAGTGTTTCATCTGCAAATAGTGACAATTTTACTACTTTCTTTCCAATTTGGATGCCTTATTTTTGCTTTTGCTGTTTTTGCTTTTTGTGTCAGAGTAAAAAAAAAAAAAAAAAAAAAAAAACATTGCCAAGATCTATGTCAAGAAACTTACTGCCTGTGTTTTCTTCTAGGAGTTTTATAGTTTAAAGTCTTATGTTCATGTTTTTAATTCATTTTGAGCTAATTTTTGTGTATGGTTTAAGATAGTTGTCCAGTTGCATTCCTTTGTATGTGGCTGTTCAGTTTTCCAAACACCACTTAATGAAGAGACTTTCCTTTCCCCATTGTATATTTTTTGCTCCTTTGTTATACATTAATTGATGACATACATGTGAATCTATCTGTGGGCTCTCTTTTCTGTTCCATTAATCTATGTGTCTGTTTTTATGCCAGTAACATAGTGTGTTTTGGTTACTGTAGCTTTCTAACGTTTGAAATCAGATAGCATGATACAACCAGATTTGTTTTTTCTCAAGATTGCTTTAGCTATTTGGTGTCTTTTGTGGTTCTATGCAAATTTAGAATTGTCTGTTCTATTTCTGTGAAAAATGCCATTGGGTTTTGATAGGGATATATTAAATCCATAGATTGCTTTGTATAATATGGACGTTTTAACAGATTGATTCTTCTAAGCCATATGCATGGAATGCATTTCCATTTATTCGTGTCTTCAATTTCTTTCACTAATGACTTATAGTTTTTAGTGTGTGGATCATTCACTTCCTTGGTTAAATTTATTCCTAAGTATTTATACTTTTTGATGCAATTATATCAGATTATTTTCTTAATTTTTCTTTCTGATTGCTTGTTGTTACATTATAGAAATGCAGATTTTTACATATTGATTTTCTATCCTGAAACGTTATTGAATTCTTTTATTAATTCTAACAGTTTTTGTTGGAGTCTTTAGGGTTTCCTATATATAATAGCATTTCACCTGCAAATAGTGACAGTTTTACTTCTTTCTTTCCGATTTGAATGCCTTTTATTTCCTTTTCTTGCATAATTGCCCTGGTTAGGGCTTCTAATACTATGTTGAGTTGAAGTGGTGAGAGTGGGCAACCCTGTTTTGTTCCTAGTAGTAGAGGAAAAGTTTATAGCTTTTCACTGTTGAGTATTGTAGGAGTGCTAATAACATTGACTTCATCTTTGGCCTTTCATCTTGTTTTCCTCACTGGTGCGTGGAGGGTGCCATTTTATCTAACCAGAAGAGATCCTCTGGCTTACAAATGGTGCAGCCTAGGTGTCTACCCTGTGACCTCACTGCCATCATCGTCACGCCATAAGGGCTGGGGATTAAGGTCTAGGTAGGATCAGAGAATAGGGGCTGAGAGTAGCTGCCGAGTCCTCTGGATGATCCATTTGCCTGATTGCCCCATCAGTAAGTTACCCTAAATAAAACTCTGTATAAATGTTATGGGGTGGTTTCATTGGTTTTTCAGTATTAAAGTGTCTTCTCAGTATGGAGGGTATTTTACTGACCCTCCTCCACCTTGAAATAATTTGCATAGTCAGCAGGATTCAGAAAAAACAAAACAAGCATACATAAAGGGACCTTGCCATGGGAAAGCTTCTTGTCCAAGGCCATTGTGGGGAAGGTTGGAAACCCTTTGGAGGTAGGGGGAAAACCAGGTTGGGCAACCACCTCCATGTGGGGAGCCTACATCAGGTTTTTTGAGCATTTTGGACCAGTGTATGAGTACAGGGGCACCCCTAAAATGCTTAAAGGATGGTTAAATATCCTATTCAAAATAGTACAGAAAAAGAAGTAGAGAAAGGAAAGTGAACACACCATTGCAGCCGTAGCTTGGCCACTGATCCTTGCCTTAAGATACATCACAGAAAAGGAATTATGAGTTGGGAGAGAATTGGAATAGACCCAAGAAACACTGGCTTTGGAAAAGGATGTACAAGCTACATGTTCCTCGAATACAGACATTATGTCCAAAAGAATTCAAAGGCAAGAGGAACAGTTAGAAATTGTGGCATGTAAGGTGTGGCAAAGATGTATGAGCACAGATTACCACACACTAGAGTGACAACTACTAGATCTCAAGAGAATTGGGGTCCTAAATCATGAGACCCCTGGGGTAATGATTCCTCCAATGAGGACATTTTCATAGAAGAGGAAAATGATTTCCAGGCATGAATTTTGATTCAAAGGCCCAGGCCACTCATGAGTCTGGAGATGACCAAGACAAAATTTCCACTAGTCAGAAAACAGCTCTGAGGGAATGTTCTGCAGCTTGGTGGAGCTAACCACCTAACTTTAAGCAAAAGGACTGAGAAGGGGTAGCTACTTGGGTGTTACCACTGTGGGATGCTGGGGGAAAGGGTCTTCTGTTAAATGGGTTTCAGATGTCAAAAACGGCCTCAGTCACTTCTGGACCTGCCTTGTGACAAGATTATATATCACAGGCATGGGTGAGGATCGCAGGTGCTTAGCTAATTTGATTGATTGGGTAAATGCTAGCATTAAGATAACCTGGCCTAATGTTCTCTCCCCTTTGTTTTGCTGGACTTCTATGGAAGAACTACAGGAAATTAGGAAATTATACATGAACTGGGAATGAAACATCCCATTTATACTCAATATTTTAGAAGCCCACACAGAGAATTGTTTTTTTTTCTGGTATAGAAGACTGTGTCTTAGAGTCAGCCCTGGTGTCATGTTATAGGAGTTTAGTATTTTGCCCCTATGGTTAATGGCCCCACTGTTACAGTAGCAGCTATGGGGGTGGCTGACTTAAATGAAACCGAAAGAATTCATAATGAGGGAAATAGATTGAAAAACAGACGATTCTGTTGATGATAAAATGGCAGCGGCTAGGGAGGGTGCAGGGAGGGGGGTCCATCAAGGTCTCTTGTAAACAATCCTGGCAATATCTGATATTATCAGGGACCCCAAGAGAAAATGTAAACAGATGACCAAATTTGGTCTTGCTAAACCTGTGGAAGGCGTTGCCTAAGGGAAAGCAGTTTACTCCCTTGGAGGAAGGCTCAAAAGAGTCAGGTGTGTCATCAGAGTGCTCCTCCACTAATAGAGGAATTTCAGGGGTAGATACCCCCTACCCCTAGAGATAAATGATTAGGGAAATGTTGCTCTCTAATTCATGCAATTGGGGGCAACCAGAGGCCCATGTGGAGTTAACCATCTATTGGTCATGCACTAACAGACTGCACTAGCTTTAATAGACACTAGAGCTGAATGCACACATCAGTGGAAACACTTGGAAATTTCAGAGAGAAATAAAGGCTGCTGATGGTTGCAGGTGACAAATTGTCAAAGTCTGACAAACTAGGCTCAGCTACAAATC
The DNA here is from genome assembly GCF_002007445.2 of Ailuropoda melanoleuca. Lineage (NCBI taxonomy): Eukaryota > Metazoa > Chordata > Mammalia > Carnivora > Ursidae > Ailuropoda > Ailuropoda melanoleuca. The sequence continues at coordinate 131,955,379 of NC_048220.1, forward strand.
AGCTTGTGGCAATGACAAAATGAGAACTCAATTACAGCCATAAAGATGTTGGGGGTGGAATATAGCAGTACTGACAACACTAACTCTATCTTTGACCTTCCATCTTGTGCTCCCCACCAGTGGCGCCACTTTAGATTGCTAGTAGAGATAGCTTCTGGCGTGCAGATGGTACAACTTTAGATGACTACCTTGTGACCTCACCACCATGCCTCTTACTCCATTAAGGCTGGGTATTGGGGTTCAGATAGGAGCTGAGGATGGCTGCATAGTGCTCTAGACCATCAGTCGGCCCACTTGATTGCCCCATTGTATGTTACCTTGAATAAAACTCTGTAAGTGGTACGGAGTGGCTTCCTTGGTTTTTCAGTTTTAAAGTACGTTCTCAGGGGCACCTGGGTAGTGTAGTCGTTAAGCGTCTGCCTTCGGCTCAGGGCGTGATCCTGGCGTTCGGGGATCGAGTCCCACATCGGGCTCCTCCGCTGGAAGCCTGCTTCTTCCTCTCCCACTCCCCCTGCTGTGTTCCCTCTCTCGCTGGCTGTCTCTCTGTCACATAAATAAATAAAATCTTAAAAAAAAAGAAGTATCTTCTCAGTATAGAGGATATATTACTGACCCTTTCCCCCTGTAACAAATATGTTAGCTGTGGGTTTGTAATATATGGTCTTTATGATGTTGAGGTTAAGTCCCCTGTTTGTCCACTTTGTGGAGTTTTTAATCATAAATCAATGTTGAATTTTGTCAAATGCTATTTTGCATCTATATGATTTTTATCTTTCATTTTGTTAATACAGTGCATTTAATTGATTTGTGGATTTTGAACCATCCTTGCTTTCCTAGAATAAATCCCATGGATAATGGCGTATTGTTCTTTTTAATGTATGGCTAAATTTGGTTTGCTGATATTTCTTTGAGTATTTTTTGTATCTATGTTCTTTAGGCTTATTGGCCTATTCTGATGGTGTCCTTGTCTGGTTTTGTTGTAAAGGTAATGCTGGCTTAATAAAATGAGCTTGGAAACATTCCCTCTTCCTTAGCTTTTTGGAAGAGTTTGAGAAAGATTGATATTCTTTGAATTTTTGGTAGACTTTACCAGTGAAGCCATCTGGTGCTGGACTTTTGTTGGGAAGTTTTTGATTACTGATTCAATCTCCTTACTAATAATTGGCCTGTTCACATTTTCTATGACTTCATGATTCAGTCTTGGTAGTTTGTGTGTTTCTACAAATTTATTCGTTTCTTCTGAGTTGTCAAATTTTTTTGGCATGTAACCTATAGTTATAGTAGCGTCTATGATCATTTGTATTTCTGTAATATCAGTTATAACACCCCCATTTTCATCTCTCATCCAGCTCTTAGTTTCCCTGATTTTTTTTCCCTTTTGTCTTCTTAGTCTCTATTTTTTTTTCTGCTCTGACCTTCATTGTTTCCTTCCTTGTACTACCTTTGGGCTTTGTTTGTTCTTATTCTACTTCCTTGAAGTGTAAAGTTAAGTTGCTTTCTGAAGTTTCTCTTGTTTCTTAAGGTAAGCATTTATCTCTATGGACTTCTTAAAACTACTTTTGCTGCATCCCATGAATTTCAGTATTTTGTATTTCCATTTTTCTTGTTCTCAAGGTATTTTTAAATTTCTGCTTTGATTTCTCCTTTGACCCATTGGTTATTCAGTAATATGTTGTTTAATCTCCACATATTTGTGGGGTTTTGTTTTGTTTTGCTTTCTTCTCATAATTGATTTCTAGCTTCATATCATTATGGCTGGAAAAGATAATAAGCTTTTAATCCTCTTAAATTTATTGGACTTGATTTCTGGTGGAATGTATCTATCCTGGAGACTGTTCCATGTGCACTTGAGAAAAATATGTACTCTGTTCCTTTTGGATGGAATGTTCTGTGTGTATCTGTTACATCCATATTATCTGATATGTCACTTAAGGTCAGTGTTTTCTTACTGATTTCCTGTCTAGGTGATCCACCCATTGACTTAAATGAGGTATTGACATCCCCCTACTATGATTGTGTTGTCATTTATTTCTCCCTGTAGGTCTGTTAGTATATGCTTTATATATGTTGGTGCTTCTATGTTAGGTGCAATAAATAAATATTTACAAATGTCATATTCTCCTGTTGGATTGAACCCTTTATCCTTATGCAATGCCCTTCTTTGTCACTCATTACAGTCTTTGTTTTAAAGTTCACTTTCTCCTGGGGTGCCTGGGTGGCTCAGTTGGTTAAGAACCCGGCTCTTGATTTTGGCTCAGGTCATGATCTCATGGTCATGGGATCAAGCCCTGCATTGGGCTCTGGACTCTGCACAGAGTCTGCATCTCTTTGTCTGCATCTCTCTCTCTCTCTCTCTGGACTCTGCACAGAGTCTGCATCTCTTTGTCTGCATCTCTCTCTCTCTTTCTCTCCCTTTGCCCTTCCCTCACTTACGTTTGTGTGCATGCATGCTCTCTCTCTATCTCTCTCTTTCAAATAAATAAAATATTTTTAAAATGTCTATTTTCTCTTATATAAGTATAGTTACCCTAACTTTCTTTTGGTTTCCATTTGCATGGAGTATCTTTCCCCACTCCTTAACTTTCAGTCTGTGTATGTCCTTACATCTATTTTGAGTCTCTGGTAGGCAAGACAATGTGTGTGTGTGTGTGTGTGTGTCTGTGTGTGTATGTTTATCCATACAGACACATGTTTCTTTTAATTGGAGAGTTTAGTCAATGTGTATTTAAAGCAATTATTGATGGATAGGTACTTTTTTTCCCTTTCTGTTTATTGTTTTCTGATTGCATCATAGTTCCTTTTTATTCCTTTCTTCTCTTGCACTCTTCCTTTGTGGTTTGGTGACTTTCTTTACTAGTATGCTTTAATTCCTTTCTCTCTCTCTCTCTCGCTCTTTTTAATAAAGATTTTTTCAAAATTTATTTGAGAGAGTGCAAGAGAACACAAGCCAGCGAGAGCAGCAGAGGGAGAGGGAGAAGCAGACTCCCTCCTGACCAGGGAGCCTGATGCTGGGCTCAATCCCAGGACCCTGGGACCATGACCTGAAGCAAAGACAGATGCTTATCCACCTGAGCCACTCAAGTGCCCCTAATTCCTTTCTCTTTATCTTTTGTGTATCTATTATAGGATTTCGCTTTGTGGCTACAATAAGGTTTACATAAAATGCCTCATGTCTATAAGAGTTTATTTTAAGTAGATAAAGATTTTTTTTTAAGATTTTATTTATTTATTTCACAGAGAGAGACAGCAAGAGAGAGAACACAAGCAGGGGAAGAGGGAGAGGGTGAAGCAGGCTCCCCACGGAGCAGGGAGCCTGACACGGGGCTCAATCCCAGGACCCAGGGATCATGACCTGAGCTGAAGGCAGACACTTAAAGACTGAGCCACCCAGGCGCCCCTGATAGATATTTAATTAGATATTTTAAGTAGATAACTACTTAAGTTTGATTGCATTCTAAAGCTCTACATTTTTACTCCCCCCCCCACTGACTGCCTTCTTACGTGTTTGTCGCATTTTACATCTTTTCATCTTGTGTATCCCTTAAGTAATAGTTTTAGTTACAATTCTTTTTTACTACGTTTTTCTTTTAACCTTAATAGTAGCTTAATAAATGATTAATCCACTACCGTTATTGTATATTCACCTTTCCAGTGAGATTTAGTCTTTGGTGTGTGTGTGTATGTGTGAATTTTTTGCTAATGAGAGCCCTTTCTTTTTATCTTAAAGAAGTTTCTTCCACATTTCTTGCAATTCTTACTCTTGTTGAAGTTTTTGACTTTTTAAAATTAGTGTTATTTTTATTATATTGTGTAGCATTTTCTCATCCCTGATCTTCTAAAATTTTCTCTTTCTGTCATTTATGTAGCCTTCTAATTTACAGTCTTTCTCAATTTATCGTCATAACATGAGTATTTAACTGCTGTGAGAAAACAAAATGCTCTGGTCATAAAAAAAAAAAATTGTTAGAAAGTTGCAAGGTCACCAAGAAAACTATCCCTGAGAAACAAAAACAACATGTTTTCTATGTATACAATTAAAAAACAAACTCCTGGAATGTAAGTTGTTTGAGAAATTCTATTATTCATGTTTGCATTTTCCATGATGATCAGTGAATTATATGACCCCTAGAAGAAAGCACTGGTTTTGTAGATACACAATATGGTTTGGAAGGTGGTTTCCAAAATAGCACCAGTTTCTTTTTTTTTTTTTTTAAGATTTTTATTTATTTGAGAGAGAGCAGGGCAAGAGAGAGAGAGAGCACTTTAGCAGGGTGGGAGGGGGAAAGCAGAGTGAGAGGAAGGAGATTCCCTCACTGAGCAGGGAGCTCGATGTGGAGCTCAATCCCAGGACCCTGAGATCATGACCCTAGTCAAAGTTGGATGCTTAACCGACTGAGCCACCCAGGTGCCCCATAACACCAGTTTCCGATAATAACATCCATAATTATTTCATGTTTCGGAAAATTTCTTGTTTTCTTTATCTTGAATTTAGATAGGTTGAACATCTGGATCAGAAAAGAATAATGAAATTGTTGTTTTAAATTTTTTTTTCTATTTTTCTCTCCTTTTTCTTTAGCCTTAGACGTCTAACTCTTTTAACTTTTTGGCATAAGTCCTTCCTTTGAAATCTAAATAAATGGCTCAAGCTCCCATACCATGCAGTGTGGGAAGAAAACTGCTCTTCCCAGTATTCTGAACCCAGTATTCTGGGTTACTACCTTCTCTCTTCTTCTGCTAGGGAACAGAGTCCTCATTTCTTTGTTGCCCTAAATGCTGCTAATGCAGGAATTCTGGGGGAGCCAGAATTTTCTGAAGATTGAGGTTATGTGTAAGATAATTGTGATCCATGCAAACAGGAATTAACTTGAAACTGGAAATTAAATATTACAAAATCATCATCAAAAATGTTGTCGTAGGGGGCGCCTGGGTGGCACAGCGGTTAAGCGTCTGCCTTCGGCTCAGGGTGTGATCCTGGCGTTATGGGATCAAGCCCCACATCAGGCTCCTCTGCTATGAGCCTGCTTCTTCCTCTCCCACTCCCCCTGCTTGTGTTCCCTCTCTCGCTGGCTGTCTCTATCTCTGTCAAATAAATGAATAAAATCTTTAAAAAAAAAATGTTGTCGTAGGATATTTAAACTGCTCTTTTCATTTCACAGTGGTCCCATTTTTCTCTCTTTGGGCCACTTTTTCTTGTTTTCATCTTTTCTTTTCTTTCTTTTCTTTTTTTTTTTAAAGATTTTATTTATTTATTTGACGGGGAGAGACAGCCAGCAAGAGAGGGAACATAAGCAGGGGGAGTGGGAGAGGAAGAAGCAGGCTCCTAGCAGAGGAGCCTGATGGGGGCTCGATCCCAGAACACCGGGATCATGCGCTGAGCCGAAGGCAGACGCTTAACAACTGTGCTACCCAGGTGCCCCTCATCTTTTCAACATCTTTCAGAAGGCTCCACAGAAACCTGACTGTTATTATATGGGGGGAATAAGGACCTTCTTTGCCTCACTTTTCTTTATCTGACATGTACAAGCGGGTTTCACCCTTCTCCAAGAGACACATGGACAGGGACTTTTTTCCCCTAAGAAGAATTGCCTTCCCATCACAAGCTACCTGGTCAACCTCAGCCATCTTTGGAAACATTTCCCACTCTGCTAAATATTTCCCAAAATATGCATGGCTTAATATTTTAGACATTTTTAATCCTCTCTTTGTACCTCCAATGCTAGTCATTTTTATTAATATAATAACGTACAACAATCACTACTTGTTCTCATTGTATTTCTTGACCCTTATTTTTCTTCATTTTTTTTCCTTTTTCTCACTGCAGTTCCCCACTTTAGTCACTCAATTATCATGATTTCTATAAATGAAATATTTCCTATTTTTTCCCTCTTAATCTCATAACTAAGGAGTTTCACAATATGATAATTACTTAAAAAAATGGTTATGTAACAACAAGACCCATGGGCTATTCTTGTGAGAAAAAAATAAAAGCCCTTCCTGGTGGGAATGCTCAGGTACATAAATGCATGCACAGGCCCAGGAGCCCACCAAAATGTACTGACAGGAAGGCTTTGCCATCACCACATCCATGCTTGCAAAAGGCCCACAAGAGACTGTCATTCTTAGTTTGTGAAGCATTCATCCAAGCAGTAACATAAGCATTAAGAAATGAGGGCTTTATTCTCTCAACACTTTCTTGTGCGGAAGTTATACATGCAAACTTCAGATAATTAAAGTAAATGAAAATTGATCAAATAGACAGCTTTTAAAAACCCTCTCCTTTATATATATATATATATATATATATATATATATATATAATTACATTATTAAATTCATATTATACATGTAATTTTTAAAATATATATGTGTCAAAAAGTTATGGCCCCAAATTTACATTTGTCTCATATTCTTGAAGCATCATTCATTCATACCATGAATAAATAAATATCAAATATATTTGATGCCTTTTGGTGACATTTTCTGTTAACTGAGCATTTATGAGTTTACTTCTAGTTTTACTGGCACACTTGTAGTGATCTGTTTTCTCTAATATCATCATTTGAAAACAAATAAAGCAGCACTATTATGCCTATCAAAATGGTTCATTGTTGTTTTCATCCCCTCATCCCTGCCAAACATTGGTGAGCTGCTCTCTCAGGTGATTGCTCGATTGACTATTAGATATAGCTGATTGATAGGAGTGGCAACCCAAAGGAACAGTCTTTTGTGTAAAGGACTTGATGACCATGTGTAAATATAGTCAATAANAGACGCTTAACAACTGTGCTACCCAGGTGCCCCTCATCTTTTCAACATCTTTCAGAAGGCTCCACAGAAACCTGACTGTTATTATATGGGGGGAATAAGGACCTTCTTTGCCTCACTTTTCTTTATCTGACATGTACAAGCGGGTTTCACCCTTCTCCAAGAGACACATGGACAGGGACTTTTTTCCCCTAAGAAGAATTGCCTTCCCATCACAAGCTACCTGGTCAACCTCAGCCATCTTTGGAAACATTTCCCACTCTGCTAAATATTTCCCAAAATATGCATGGCTTAATATTTTAGACATTTTTAATCCTCTCTTTGTACCTCCAATGCTAGTCATTTTTATTAATATAATAACGTACAACAATCACTACTTGTTCTCATTGTATTTCTTGACCCTTATTTTTCTTCATTTTTTTTCCTTTTTCTCACTGCAGTTCCCCACTTTAGTCACTCAATTATCATGATTTCTATAAATGAAATATTTCCTATTTTTTCCCTCTTAATCTCATAACTAAGGAGTTTCACAATATGATAATTACTTAAAAAAATGGTTATGTAACAACAAGACCCATGGGCTATTCTTGTGAGAAAAAAATAAAAGCCCTTCCTGGTGGGAATGCTCAGGTACATAAATGCATGCACAGGCCCAGGAGCCCACCAAAATGTACTGACAGGAAGGCTTTGCCATCACCACATCCATGCTTGCAAAAGGCCCACAAGAGACTGTCATTCTTAGTTTGTGAAGCATTCATCCAAGCAGTAACATAAGCATTAAGAAATGAGGGCTTTATTCTCTCAACACTTTCTTGTGCGGAAGTTATACATGCAAACTTCAGATAATTAAAGTAAATGAAAATTGATCAAATAGACAGCTTTTAAAAACCCTCTCCTTTATATATATATATATATATATATATATATATATATATAATTACATTATTAAATTCATATTATACATGTAATTTTTAAAATATATATGTGTCAAAAAGTTATGGCCCCAAATTTACATTTGTCTCATATTCTTGAAGCATCATTCATTCATACCATGAATAAATAAATATCAAATATATTTGATGCCTTTTGGTGACATTTTCTGTTAACTGAGCATTTATGAGTTTACTTCTAGTTTTACTGGCACACTTGTAGTGATCTGTTTTCTCTAATATCATCATTTGAAAACAAATAAAGCAGCACTATTATGCCTATCAAAATGGTTCATTGTTGTTTTCATCCCCTCATCCCTGCCAAACATTGGTGAGCTGCTCTCTCAGGTGATTGCTCGATTGACTATTAGATATAGCTGATTGATAGGAGTGGCAACCCAAAGGAACAGTCTTTTGTGTAAAGGACTTGATGACCATGTGTAAATATAGTCAATAATATTGACAGGGGGTGCCTGGGTGGCTGCATCAGTTAAGCATCTGACTTCAGGTTAAGCATCTGACTTCAGGTTAAGCATCTGACTTCAGCTCAGGTCATGATCTCACGGCCCTGAGATCAACACCAGGTGGGACTCCACGCTCAGCATAGAGTGGGCTTGTCCCTTTCCCTCCCCCTCTACTCCTCCCTGTACTCACCTGTGCACATGTTCTCAAATAAATAAGTAAAATCTTTAAATAATAATAATAATTTCAACCCCTTGGGCTTCTCCAAGTTTAATTTAAGACCCAGGCAATTTGAACTACTCATGGAAACAGGTGTGAGTTTTAGAATTAATTGTTCTCTGACCAATATTCCTCCAGTATATGGTATTTTTTTATATAGCAATAGTTCTCAATTTTCATTTTGTCTCACCATTTCCATTTTTTGTTATTCATATTTGTAACACATCCCTTTCAGGAATAATAAAAAGATGATTCTCAATGTGCAAAACAAAATATTAGAGTAGCACAGGAGAATATAATACTCAGCAATGAAATAATTTATTGAAATGTGAAAGCTAAAGCTTTGAATTTTTTTTTCAATTTCTTTCATTATCTCTTTCTCAATGAACCATTCCGGGACCTTATTTATGGACTATCTCAATCAAATCATGATTTCCAATACCTATATGTAAGAAACTGAGCGTGGCTTAGTAGAGTTAATGGTGTTATTTCAGAAAAGTAATTTATTCCGTCTCTTTCATTATCCATAAAATGGGAAAATCAGTGAGTACCTTAGGTTATTATTTTGCAGATTAGAGCTAATATATTCAAGATACCAGGATAGCTCCTAACATTTGCTTGATAGTCATTAATTATATATATATATATATATATATATATATATATATATATACAGCATATATAT